>NC_141541.1:72817500-73117500 GCF_021556685.1 Rattus norvegicus
GCGGACGGAACACTGTACAAATGAAGGAAGGATTCCCCAGAGCCAAGTGGGAGAGAAGCAATCCCACCTCTGATACTTGCACATGAATGGTCCTTTGGAAGACACACGGGGACAGAGAGAGGGGCCAGCCATCGAGGCAGAGCAAAGGAAAGCCAGAGAAGGGGCCTTTGTGGGTGAGGCTCAGGTCAGGGACTGTCACCGTGAGACATAGTTTTGGAAAGTTGGGACTGTCTGGCTGTCTGTGACTCCTGCCCCCTTCTAAGGGAGCCTTGTCACCAAGGATACTCATTTCTTGCCATGACAGCTGTACTTGGATAGACTGAGCCACCTGGGACACAGTGGAGGTTGCCCCAAGTCCCCCCAGGGCTGTGCTGAAAGGTCAGCTGAGAGAGGTTAGAGTCCAGGAAGCATCTTCCCCAGGTCCTGGACACTTGCCTCCTCCAAACACAAAGGCCTTCCATTCTGTTCTCGGTGGGCGTGCACCCGGTACAGCAGAAAGACAGTGTTAAGGATCACATTTGGATGCCGGATATCTGGGAAGACGACAGAGGAGGAGCTGAAGACACCGTGGTTGCACATGATGTGTCTGCTTAATGTGAAGGGTGTGCACACAGCGTAGCAGCACTGCTTATCGTGTGTTGACGAGTCCTGGTCAGGGCCGGAGAGATGGCTCAGTGCTTAAGAGCACTTGCTGCTCTTGCAGAGGAACTGGGGTGGAGATTAGGGGCAGGATGGGGGCGGAGGGAGGAGACAGGGCGGGCGTGGGGAGGGGCAGAGTTCAGTTCTCAGAACCCACATGGCAGTTCACAGCTGCCTGTAATGCCAGTTCCAGAGGATCTGTTGCCCTCCTCTGGTCTCTGCAGACACTGCATACACAGGGAACACAGACAGGCATGCAGGTAAAACACACATATGTAATAAACAAACAAATGGTTTTTTTTTAAAAGAAACTTCATCATAGATACTAGGGAGAGGCATATGGAAGGACTTCAACACAAGTCACTTGAAGGTCCAGTAAAATTTGATTGCATGAAGGAGAAAACAGGACTTATGGGTGAGGAGACCTTTAAAGCAAAAGCCAAGAGATGGGCCTGGGCTGAGAGATCAGCCTAGTACAGCTCAATGGCTGTGCTGAGGAAATGACAAGGTGACACATCGCCCTGTGTCAAATGGCAGTTGTGTTGTTGGACAGGACAGGGATATCCGAGTTCCGCAGCAGACTAGTGATCCTGCATATACTAATATCAGAAGAAATCGTAATAACACGGTAGCCGTCAGATAGATATCCCACTGTGACCCACACCGTTCTGTGCCGTGCCACTTGCTGCATGCCTACGTACACTGCACGCGACACACTTTACACGATCGGAGAGTGGAGTGCAGGGAAGGTGAGCAATTGCCGGAGACCCAGGCTTAACTGGCAGACCATGGGTCAAAGTCAGCTGCACACCCAGCTCAGCTTCTGGACCACTGCCCTTCAGCCCTGTGCTTCAGGACATATTGAGGCTCTTGACTGTACCCCACTCCCTGTCAGTTCCTGGGTAAGGCCAGCACTTCCTTTGGATGGCAGTACCGCCCCTGCACTCACCTCTGATATGGGTTCTGGGCAAAGGAAGAACCCAGCTTGGCCTCAGCGGGACCAAAGGTGACCAGGAGCTAATGCTGGCTACTCCCCACCCAGGCCCACTAAAGCAGTAGGCATACTTGTTCAAGACCGTATCTCATAGGGGGAAGCTGGACAGGACAGGAAAGGTCCCAGCAGTGCCCAAACAGGCAGAGCACCCCACTGAAGGATGCTAATTAGCAAGAGATGCTCATTAGTTCAAAGGGACCAAGAATAAAGGTAAAGAAAGCAAGGACTGGCTCACTGCATGAGGACTGGGGACCGTGAAGACAGACTGGGGACCGTGAAGACAGACTGGGGACCGTGAAAACAGACTGGGGACCGTGAAAACAGACTGGGGACCATGAAGACATAGTCACTTTGAGGTTGGTCAGGAATGCAGGAATGCAGTCAGCCAGGGCATCCAGCCTTCCTCCGTTAGGTCAAAGTGTCTGCTATTCCCACATCCAGCTGTTCATCCCACTGGTTTGGGTTTGGGGATCGGCCTGCTGGTGCAAACACCTCAGTCCTACAAACCAGCATGTGAATCTGTTAGCTCTCTATTGAATTTTTAGAAATCAGAGCCTAGGTCAGGCCCCCAGGCCCAACCTTGGAAGTAACCAGCCATGTGGTGCTCATTAGTAATAATGACTCTCTCAGGTGGAGGTCCTTGAGCAGTGCAGGGTGTGCGGGGCTTTTGTGCTAAGAATTGACCATTTCCATAAGCAGCATGGTGTACTGAGGGGATGGGGATGAGGAAAATGGGCTATGATGTACATATAGGACATGTGATGGAGGTGTGGTCTGTGACGTGTGTCATGTGAGTTGTTTACATAGCATGAGTTGGTTAGGAGTGGGATGTTTACTGAGATATTATATATATATATACATACATACACACACACACACACACACACACACACACATATGCATGCATGTGGCAATGGGACTACAGTGTCTTCTGCAGTCCCTCCGATGGTATGTCCCCAGTATGTGGATCACAGATGGCACAAAGTGTACGTGGGAAGGATTCCGTCTGTGAGTGTGCTCAGCCTGAAGGACTTTGTCACTGTCAGAGCAGTAGATTCTAGGCATCCCCATGACACCGGGGAGAATTATGGCTTCACTTAGCCTTACCATAACATTGGTTGCAGGGAGGACAGGTGAAAAATGTCCCAGGGAACAGAGAACAGGAATTTGACTGGCTCAGCAGAGGGTGATCCGAGGCTGATGTGATACTGAGGAAGACCTGATTAAACAGGAAACTCTCGCAGGTCCTGTGGAGGGAAAGGCAGTTTGCCCTGGAAGGATCTAGAAAGAAGTAGTGGAAATTAGTGGAGACTTGCGTGAAGACGCAGGCCAGGGGGGAGAAAGGAGGCACGGGGCTCTCAGGACAGTCAGCCTATGGGAGCTGGGATGTAGTGTACAGGTGACCGAGGGCCTACCAAGAACACTTCTTGTCACCTCTGTGCCTCAGCTCCCCAGGAGGAAGATATCCCCACCCCCTCACCTCACAACTCCTCTGCTTTTCCTGTAAAGTGACTGTGCTCCAACTGGGACACTTCTGAGACTAAGGGGAACTATTAATAACTATGCTGGGACAGCAGATACAAACTGGGACTGTGTCTGCTCTGGGCATGTAGAATGTCCCAAGGCTTGGAGGGCAGAGGGGTGGGGGAGAAGGGACAGACTTTCTGTGTCCAGGCTCAGCCTGGCAGGGGAAACTTTAACCTCTGACCATGGTCTCTGAAGCCTTGCCTGATCTAGCTTCTAGGAGACTCAGAGAATCAAGCATACCTTCCTGCAAATGTACCCAGGGTAAGTAAGAGAAACCCTACCCCAAAGCAGGACAGTCCTGTTGACATATCTACCCTTCTCTAAGGCTCAGCTCTACCCACAATCGCACTGTGTGTTCCGACCACAGGAATCTTGCCAGGATTTTCTGGATAGAGACAGGACTGGATCCAAGTTCCCCAGATAAAACTCTTCTCCCCACCCCCACACACCTTGTATTTATCCAACATACATTTATTATTTGGCTCCTTAACTCCTGCACTGTGTGAGTGGCATTACACCAATATTACAGGAAAAGGCTTAAAAATAAAAATAAATCACCTTGGGTTCAACCACCCTAGAAAGATAATTAATTTCATTTTTTGCAAAGTCCCTTCTGATTCTTGTCAGCGTGCCTATGTTTTCATTCCATTGTTATAATGTGTGCATAATTTTGCATTCTGGGTCTCTCATTTCACATTTTTATCATAAGCATTTTTCCATGAAACATAGTTTTTCATCAATATTTTAAATGGCTGCATAATAGTTTGTTGGGTTCCTATACCATAATTTACTTAAACAATCCCCCTACGGTTGAACATTTAGGTTGCTCCCCACTGGGGCCATTACAGATAATGTTGCAGCAAACATCGCATTGCATGTGGGATGCTGGCTACTCCTGTGAATGGCTCCATCGGACAGGATGTCATGATGACGACTACTGGGTCAAAGTAAACGAGTGTTTTTATATCCCTGGCCATACTGCTTTCCAAAACAACTGTCCCAACTGTCACCATCATCAGTAATGGTGTACCAGCTCCAATGTACCATTGTCAATGGTGCCTCTTACTGTTTTCCCCTCAATTGCTAATTTAGGAGGTGTGAAATGGGACTGCTATGATGATTTAATTTACATTTATTGGTCTCCTAGCAAGGACAGATGTTTTTTGTGTTATAAAAGACTCTCTCTGTGTGCTAATGTGTTCATGTGTATGTGAGCATGTATTCACATGTGCACATAGGCATCTGTGCACATCTGTATGTGCACATGAGCCCAGAAGCAATATTGGATATTTTACTTGGTTACTTTCCACATTATATATGGAGACAAGATCTCTCAATAAACCTAAAGATCACCAGCTGGGTGGGGCCGTCTGGCCAGTTAGCTCCCAGGATCTGCCCATCTTTTTTTTTTATTTTTTCAAGATTAGTTTATTTTTATGTGCAATGATGTTTTTGCCTGCATGCGTGTCTCTGTGAGGGTACCAGATCCCTTGGAACTGGAGATATAGACATTTGTGAGCTGCCATGTGGGTGTTAGGAATTGAACCCAGGTCCTCTGGAAGTGCAGCCAGTGTTCTCAACTGCTGAGCTATCTCTCTGGCCCAGATCTGCCTAACTTTACCTTCCTCTGCCTAGCACTGGGATCACTGGCATGCACCTCTGTACCTGGCTTTTTACAAGGGCACTGGGGATCCAAATCCAGGTCCTTGACCTTGTATAGCAAGCACTCAATCCACTGAGCATCTCCCCAGCCCCACAAAAGACTTGTATTAGATCCTTACTCTTTGGACTACAGATATGGTTAGGAAAGGGCCCTGTCTTCAGGGAGCTGACCATTCAGTGCGGAAGAGAAGACTGGATACAGCAGGAGCCATTCTTCTCGATAAGGTGCTGTCTGAGGTGTCCCTGAGAGGAGAGGAGAGCTTTGGACCTGAAAAGAGAAGAGCCTTCCTTGTAGAGGTTTGGGATGGAGAAGGGAATAGACAAGATGGCCAGGGGCCTGGATGGAGGATAGAAAAAGAACCAGCTGCAAAGTGACTCCACTACTAGCCGGGTGCGAACACTGTCAGGTGAGGGCTCCCAGCCTCAGCCCATCCTCTGAGGGATGGTGGGCTAGCTAGACATGGGCCCTGTGAGGGACTCTGGGAGGCTGCTGGCGGAAGCTCTGCCCATCCCAAACTCCTGAATCAGAGCTTGGGTTTTACAGCACCCACCCAGGGAACTCTCACCCACACCAAAGTTTAAGGTGTCTCTATCCACAGAGTGTGTATCTGGCTACACAGCAGAGCCACCTGCAGATCTTGGAGGAACAGTCCTCTGCTCAGGCTGCACCCCCTAGAAGTCACCCCAAGATCTGGGGCTGGGAGTCAGCACAGACCTTTCTAGTTCCTTGAGTGACACAGCCACTGTTCCAGGCTATCCCAACCTAGACTGGCAGGCCTACTTCTTCTGACTGCCCCGTGGTTTTTCCAAAGCAGACAGTAGGATGGCATTGTGAATTATCTTATCGTTTTCCAAGAACTAGACAGTATGGTGGTGGTTGCCTCTAAGCCCAGATAGGGGAAAGAGGATTATGAATTCAAGGCTTCAAGGCCATTCTGTTTTCAAATAAGAAAGAAGAAAGGAGGAAGAGGAGGAAGAGAAGGGGGAGGAGGAGGAGGAAGAATGAGGAGGAGGAGGAAGAAACACACTGGGCATGTAAACTGTTGATAGAGTGCTTGATTAACATGGATCAGGCCCTGGGTTTGATCCTCAGCACTGTACAGGCCTGGGAACCCAGCATTGAGGAAGATTCTAAGTTCAAGGTCATCCTCAGCTACGTACCAAGTTTGAGGCTAGCCTGGGTTACCAAGACTCTTTCTGGAAAAAGAAGAAGAAGAAGAAGAAGAAGGAGGAGGAGGAGGAGGAGGAGGAGGAGGAGGAGGAAGAGGAGGAAGAGGAAGAAGAGGAGGAGGATGCACAGGGGAAGGGGGGAGGGGGAGGGGGAGAAAGGAGAATTCCTATCACAGGTACCCCAGAACCTGGGAAACAGGTGCCTGCTTACTAGCTGAAATTCACAAGAGCTTAGGTCTGCAGGCCCAGCCTCCGTATCTGAGCCCCTGCAGGATCTGTAGGAAGAGATCCCAGAGATTCACTTGGCACAGCAGGCCTAAATCCTGGGGCAGCTTTCTTCTCATCGTCACCTGATAGATTAAGCTATTGAAGCTTGGAGAGTTTTAAGTTTTGGCTGGTGGTCATTTAGGCTGGTCAGAGCTGACCACATCATGTTCCCTTGTCTTCAGAGTAAGGAAGAAGACATTGAGTCCCTTACACATAAGCTTTCCCCTATCTGGTCTCTTCTAGCTCTGCAGTGCCCATGGTCCAGCAAGCCTTTCAGTGAGCCAAGCTAGCGTAGACCAGAAGGAGGCCCCCACACGGGTGTAGGCATGGGACCAGCCCCTCCCGAAACAGCTGCAGGCAGCCAGACATGGGGTGGGGAGAGAGCATGCACACACACACATGTTGGGGGTGCACGCTCCAGTCTTGGGCAGCTGCCCAGGTTTTGCATCTCCTTGCTGGAAGAGAGAGTTCAATTTGGCTGCAGTACAAACTCCCCAGTCACTAAACTGCCATCTTCATTTAGTTAACGCTCTTTCTGGGCAGACCTGGCTGGGATTCATCTTCATTATCCAGTGAGGGGCTCACTCCAGGCCGGGCTTTGATCTCAGAGCAGCAGAAAATTGCCTCTTGCAGATGATTTCCCCTGAAGACCATTAGCAGGGATGGTAGGAGGCTGAGTGCCAGGGAGGAGCTATGGACAGTCCACTACCAGCACAGGCCCCTCTCCATCCATACCAGTGCCCAAGCTGCCTCTCTCCAGCCCCAGCTTGCCTCTGCAATTTACCTAAGCTAGACAGGGCTGAAACCCTGGCATCTTTGTTCTTCTGTCCCATAGAGTCCCCTGGCCACACAGCCCTCAATACCTAGTACTCTTAAAACAGTTTACAAAGACCTTCCACATTTCAGCTTTACAACTCCAAAGCCAAGGCTGGGATGTAGCCCAGTTGGAAGAATATCTGCTTAGATTGCATAGAACCTTGGGATACAGCCCCAGGCACCATGGGCATGGTGCATGGCTTTATCCCAGAACTTGGGAAGTGGACACTGCAAGACCAGAAGTTCAAGGTCATCCCCAGGTACATAGCAACTTTGAGCCTAGGCTGCATGCGACTGTGTTTTTAAAAAGAACTCTCAGAAACCAGACCCACCAAGGGTATAGATCCCGGCCCAGTGTGCTCACACAATGAGCTTGGTTTCCATATCTACAAAATGGGGAGATAGTACCACTCTTGGAGTGGTTCTGTATATAATATCCATCAAAGGCCTAACACAGAGGCTGCTGCAGTCCATGTCAGTCACCAGGAATCCTTCGTCCAGACCAGCACTGATTTATAAACAGGGATGCTGAAGCTTGTGGAGACGCCCCGGTCAGTGACTCTGAGAGAATCATCTCCTTCCTGCTGCAGCATCGTCGGGTGGGCTCATGTCTGGCAGGTTCAGGACTGCAGGGCTGACCACAGGCTCAGAATTATGGAGATGGCTAGCCGCCTTTAGCAGGAAGCGCTTCCGCCTGCCCTGCTCCTCAGAGCAGCCGGACAGTAAGCAGACTTAGCTGGACATTGTGGTGGTTGACATTCTCCCTGAGGTTGGCTTGTGCACCAGGACCTCATACACCTCTGGGTCAGCAAAGATTTCCCAGGCTGGTCCCTAACTCTGCTCAGAGCTCTTTCAGAACCATAATGGCTCCACCCTAAGCCCCCCAAACCCTATGTTCCCACCCCAGCATCTCTGTGGTGACAATCCTCACCACTCTCCAAGCATGCAGACCAGCCCACTAGGCCAGCCTCGCTCTTGGCTGTCTGCCCAGCCTCAGGCCTTTCTCCATAGGCCATGCCCCAAGCTGTTTTTAATCCCTTGTGATTGGCACTCTCTCACCACTCAGGGTAAGGACATTTGGTCTTTGCAACTGGCACTTTGCCGCTATTATCTGCCCGTGGCGCCGGGGTCTGTAATCCAGCCCATTCATCTTTTCTTTCCTCTGCACACGCTCCTGGGCAGTCGGACCCCTCTTGGATTTGTGTGAACTGTGCAGCCAGCAAAGACAGAGGGGCCTTCTCACAGCTGGGCTGCGGGTCTTTGAGAAGCTTATCCGTTCAGAGAGGCCAGCTCGGAAGGATGCAGAAACTGCTTCATGAACCCAAACAAACGCCTTGTGTTCCCCCAGCATGGCTTCTTGGCCGACTTCCTTGCACCTGACCACCCATTAATCTGCCTTTTAACTGGATCTGCATGTGTCCCGGGCACATGGTTACTGTCTCTAGCCCCAGCTGGGCTACCTTCAAACCGGGTCACCCTGCAGGGCCATGCTTAATGGTTCAGAGATACAGCCCTGCTTCTTCCAGGAAGGATCCAGCCTCAGGCCCTGAGTTGACAGGCAGTCTACAAAAGCCTGAGATTCTGAGAAAATGGCTGCTGCTGGGTATCCAGAGGATGACCAAAGGCTTTTTGGAGAGCCCAAGCAACCTAGAACTTCAATGGCAGATTTTAGCCTGGAGTCTACATATAGTAGGACATAAATACCTTGACTTCCCGGGCAGTTCTATATATGCATGTGTATGTGAGGTATATATGTGCTCGTGAGCATTTTGGTGGGGACAGTCCATAGCTTTTGTGAGTCATAAAAATGTCTGGGACTTACCGTGTGGTCGCAGCAGAGCAGAGAGTGCTTTCAGTATTGCAATATGATATTTTCTACAAATATCAGCCGTGTTTATAGCTATCCTAGGACACACATGGTGCATAAGCTGCAGTTTAGACATGCCTGCTGGAACATCAGTCAGGAGTTTTAGGGTCACCCAGGCTGAGCCTCTCACTTGGTAAGGCCAGGCCTTATAGCAACAGCTTGCCTTAGTGTGGTGGTTTGAACAAAATGCCCCCACATAGGCTCATAGATGTAAGTGTTTGGTCCTGTTGGAATGACCTTGAGGTTTCAAAGGCTTGAGCTGTTCTTGCCATTCCCAGTGTGGTCTCTACCTCCTGCTGCTGGATCAACATGTGAGCTCTCAGCTCTTCCTGGCGCCGAGCCTTTATTCCACCTTTATGGACTCTCACTACGGCCCGAGTCTTCCTTATGTCATGGTCATAGTGTTTTGTCACAGCAACAGAAAAGTAACTACTACACTTAGCTTCCCTTTACCTCATAGAACAGCCATTAGAGACCAGGCCGGCCATGGCTGCTGGCCCCATACAGCCCAGCCCTGCCTACAGAAAACCCTAAGTTTAGCCAACCATGACCCAGAGCCAGCATGATGCTCTTCCATTGCCCGGCTCCTCTTCATATCTAACTCTGACTTGTCCCTGAGCCCAGACCTTATCAGAGCCCTCCGCCACCTTGCCAGGCCAGGCCTAGCTTCCTCATTTGCCTCACACCCTTAATCCCTCAAGGGCCAAAGCACTCTCACCCAGTCTGTCCTTCCAGGGCCAGCCATTCCCCCATACTGGCCCAACTCCCACTCGCACTGCAAGGCATCTTCTAGCCCTAGAGAGACATTTTTCTCTCTTGCCAGAAGCTACTTTAAAATGTGCAAACTCTTGCAAAAAACCAGAAACAGCTAAGAGGGAGCAGAAAGCAGTATCTCTCTGCTTCTTCTTCCCCCGGCTGTCCGGCCTGTGTGTACTCACCTGGGCCTTATCCGCACTTTGCCAGGGTATTGGGACGAGTAGAGGGCATCACCACTCTCAGAATCGCTTGTAGAAGCCTTCTGGCCTGGAGCCCCAGAATGGATGACTGCCAGGCCTCTTTCTCTTCTAGGGATGCAGGCTCTGTCCTTCCCACAGACTCTAGGAATGGAAGGGCACTTGTGGACCATCCTGACAGTACTCTTCTACTTCAGACTTGGTCCTAAATGAATGGTTCCTATTCCTCAGAATCTTGTAGATTCAGGACTACAGTTCTGTATGTCTAAAGCAGAATGGAGACTCATAAAAGATGGTAGATTTGGGTCTGAGATTCTCTTTCCAATACACTCTCACCTCATAGTCAGGGAAAGTGAGCCTCAGAGAAGCATGTGACCTTCCCAAGGCTTTCTACACCCAAGCACACCTTCTCAGTACGTTCTGTGGCTGGTTGATGGGGATGCAGGGCAGCTGCTGAAGTAGACATGGGAAATCCCAAGGGTTGTCTCTATGAGGCCATATACAAGTTCCCTGAAAGACAACGGGCATTTCTCAGGTATTCTCATGTCCACCTGGCTGAGGAACCAACTCAACTGCCTCCAGAATGAGTTTTTGGTTCTTTTCCAGTCATGGGGATTGAACCTAGGGCCTCTAGTCCTAGCCCAGTGATTTCTGAGATGCCTCAACCCAACATGAATTCCCTTCATTTCTTCTGGCCCAATGGCCGAGACATTTCCATGAGGACAGAGGCCTTCATTAACGAGTGGGCACATGCGCTTCCCTGGCACCAAGCAGGACTTTAGCAAGTAGCTGAAGTTTAACCTGAGATCTAGGCAGAAGGGGATTGCAGTGGGTATCAGATCCAGTCTGGCACACTGAGGTACAGATGATGGTTATGTAGGTGTCTGCTTGACTTGATTTCCCTTTGATGTTTTTGTTTGTTTCCTTACTTGCTTCTTTTGAAATAAGGGCTCACGTAGCTCAGGCTGGCTCAAACACATTGTGTAGCTAGGTGAGGACGAGCTTTATCTTCTTTTTTTCCTGTCTCTGCTTCCCATGTGCTATGATTACAGGTGTATTCCACCATGCCCAATGTTATGGACGCATAGCATGGATCCCTGAGATTGATACGTGTTAGGCAAGCATTCTAACACATGAGCTGTATTCCCAGCTCCTATTTTCATTAGTGTTGGCTTCGTTCTCAAGCATTCTCTTCCTGAATGGAGCATCAGCCTTCTGCCCTGCTGTCCAGCCTGGCAGCCCTCGTGGCATGAGAGCAGCCTCTTACCCAATCATTGTTTGAGGGAAAGACTGTTCTGAGTAGCCAGGCCTGCCTCACGTACCATCATGGCAACATCAGCTTCAGGAATCCCACCTCCAGTGACCTGAGCCTGGGGACGGGGTGGTACCCTTGGGTTGACAGAAGAACTGATGGCTTATATTCCCCTCCCCCTCTCCAGTGTAGTCTAGGGACATGGCATGGTTTGAAATAGGGTGGGGCTATCTATGTAGGATAAGATAAAAAAAAGGTAGTGGAAGAAATGGTTAGTAAGGTTGGCTCCAGAGCAGGTAAGTATTCTGATGGGTTAGAGATTCCATCCTCAAGATGGGAACTAATATCCCTATAGTTTCTATACCCGTTAAGTCAGTACTTATCCTTGTAAGAGTGCCCTCAGCCCCAGGCTGGTGAGATGGCCCAGCGGGTAAAGGCACTTGCTTCCAAACCTGATGACCCGAGTTCAATCCCAACACAGTGGAAAAAGAGAAAGGACACATATAACTTGAACTCTGACCTTTACATGTATGCCTTGGCACCCACATGCCCCTATGCACACAAAATCAATAAGTGGGGGGTGGGCATTTAAAATCCTAAGTTAGGAAAATACACTGTCAGGATTTGAATTCTGTCCTCCATCCTAAGCTTTCTGAGTTGTGTCATTCTGAAACAGTGCCAGGACCCCTGAGGAGCTGTCTGTGACTGCTAGAAGGCCAGAGAGGCCCGCCAGACTCTGCTACTTCTCAGGGCTGCCTGGGTTGCCCTGAAACAAGGGTCTGTACAGCCCCAAGGGAAAGGAAGGCAAAATGGCTGGAGTCCAGCGCTGGCCACAGGAGGGGGCAGTGTCTGGCCAATGAAATATTCATGATGGTTATTGAATCAAGCTTTATTGGAATAAAAACACGCTTGCTGAATACATTTATTTCCTCTGGTTCCTTTCAACCCCTTTTCCTCCCTGAGTGATTTGATTTGGGACTAAAGAAAAAAAAATTTTTTTCCCTGAGCAAATTGGACTTAGGTCAGCAAAAGAAAGATGTTGTGTCAGGATTGGAGCAAGGCTCCAATTGGAGCAAGCCCCCTCTGGGGGCTGTGGGAGGCCCCAGGGCTGCTGGGAAGGGAGCAGAAGGACCAGAGTCCTCCACAGGCTATGTTTCAGTGCCTACACACAGGCTGCATACTAAAGCACCTGCACAGAGGGGACAAGTCCAACACGGACCCAGGCAATGCTCTCACTGTTAGGCCAAGTATGTAGTTCCTTTGTAGAGGCCCCAATCTTGGGAAAATGGCAGAAACTAAATATCTATTGTCGTGTGTGTGTGTGTGTGTGTGTGTGTGTGTGTGTGTGTGTGTGTGTATTTGTACTTATGAGTATATGAGTAACTAAATGTGAATGTGTGAGTCAGATGAGAACTTTAGGTGCTGTTCACTTGCCTTTTGTTTGTTTATTTTAAACTATCTATCCTCTATTTATCTATCTGTCTGTCTGTCTATCTGTCTCTGTCTATTTTATGTCTATTTATACATGTGGAGGTCAGAAAATAAGCTTACTGCAATAGGCTTACTCCTTCCACCGTGTTGATCCCAGGGATCAAACCTACACTGGTCAGGTTTGGTGGCAGTGTCTTTACCATTGAGCCACTTGCCAGCTCTTGCCTTTTTTTTGGGGTGGGGGGGAGTCTCTCAGTGGCCTTGAACTTGCCAAGTAGATTAGGCTCACTGACGGGCAAGCTCCAGGATCATCTTCCTGTCTCCTCCTCCCCAGCACTGGGATTCCAAGCGCCTGTCACCCAACTTTCTATACAGGGCCCTGAGTTGAACTTGGGTCCTCGCGCTTGCAAGACATGCTCACTCCCTGCCATTTCACTATTTTCCTTCCTCCATTCGACTCTCCGGATCATGTGTTCCATCCCCACAGACCTCCATCTCTTGCCATCATCCAGCAGTCCCAGCCTCCCTCCCTCCAGGGGTCTCTTTTGGTTCCGGTATCTCTTGAGCTCTATGCGACTTCCTTTCTAAGAGTCTTTTGTTCTCCTTAACTGTACATTCAGCACACCTACCACAAGAACACACACTCTCACACGCATGCGCGTGCACGCACACACACACACACACACACACACACACACAAAAGTCAGTCAACATCCTTCACGATCTTAATACACATGTGTGCACTCTGATTTCTTCCGCAGGCATGGAAACCCTGTACTCATTTCCCACTGTCTCACTGCTGGCTGACTCAGCACAAGCCAGAGGCTTCTGTCTTCATTCTCCGTACTTAGGGAGCACATGGTGCTGTACCCTCTCTACCAGAACCATAGGGTAGCTCCAAGGCCAACCCAGACTAGTCCGCCTGTGGCCCCCCTTCTAGTTCCACGGGAGGAGACAGGTGAGAAGCAGGAGGAGGACGCCAGACACTGGGCCAGTGCCAGCTAGTACTGTCACCATGCTTGGTCATGTCTTGAGAGGTACCCTGAGCTGTGCTGGGAACATATCATGACTATGAGCCTAGGTAAATCAGGAACCTGAGGGAGACAGGCATGTAACCTTACTGTGACTCTGTCAGGCCTGTCCTAGTCCCTGGGTCCCTGAAACCCATAGGTTCCTCAGGTCTTATAGCCTAGTAGGCTAGGTGCTGTACTGGAGTGCAGCTCCTCAGAGTTACTTCTACTGGTCCACCCATCATGCTTGCCAACCCCCAAGTATCCCCCACACCCATACCTGTACCCACTCGACTCTTCTGGCTTCAGCCCCATCACCTCCTTGCCTGGGGAAACCTAAGAGTGAGATTCAACCTGACAAGCAAGCCACTTCTTCCCCAAGTCCTCCTTCTGGGGATGTGTCTGACTACCTCTGCCTCAGGATCCAAGTCTTCTATGCTCTGTCAGCTCCCTGGCCCATGAGATCCCTCCACCCTGCCCTCCTGTGCCCCTCCACCAGTCCTGAAGTGTGGGAATCCAAATGAGCCACTTTTATTCTAGGTAAAGGTGTCAGCGAATGCCCTCTGGCCTCAGCTCCCTAAACCTCCCCGCCACATGGAACTGTGGGTATGAAAGAGAGGCGTGTGACCCTCAGGCAGCAGGGAGCCTGCCGGAACCTCCCATGGAGATGAGAAGGCACCCTGGTTGGGGTAGGGGGGCGGAGAGACAATAAAAAAATTGGATAACCCTTGGCGCTGACAGTAAAAAATCTATCTAAGGACAAGCAAGGTGGCTCAACAGGTCAGTGTGCTCACTAGTTCAATTCCTGGAATCCATGCAGTAGAAGGAGAGAAGGCACACAAGTTGACCTCTGATTTCCATACATGCACATGTATGTATGCACACATACACTGTGCACACACACAGACACATCCTAAGTGTCTGTTTCCCTTCTGGAAAATGGCCACAATGCTACAGAATAGGGACTGTCTTGGCCCATGAAAGAGGCTCCGTGAATGCCAAACACTCTTGTCACCGTCATCCCTCAAATCCCAAGGACCCATGGGCATTCACAGTGCCCCTCAGTCTGCCTGTGCCTGCCTGGCAGGCATGCCAGTCTGCCTGCATCCACAACTATTGCAGTGCTCACTGCCCAGCTGCTCGAGCCCCAGCCCTCCCCTGCTGCTCATGATAATTGACCTCCCTCCCTCCATTGGCTCTGCAGCTTTTCTTGGCTTAACTCAGAAATGAAAGGAAAATAAATAAATAACCCCTGTCCAGCATCCCTGTAATTAGGAGGTTTGGCTCTGTCCTGAATCAGATGACCACCATGAGCTGGAGGAAGCTGCAGTCTCCAGTGTCTGGGTACTGGGATGGGGGGCGGAGGTGGGGGTTGGTCTCTGCTTGAGCTCAGGCCACCTTTGGGACAACTTCCTGTCTCCATTGGCAACCTTTCCCTACACACAGGGAGCGGATAATTAAACCAGCGTAATGAAGACTCATTCACTGCTAATTCCTGTAGTGTGGAAAGGAATTTACATTCCTGCGCAAAGAGAGAAAGGAATTAAAACGTTGAAAATAAATAAAGTCTTAAATACTGGACTAGGTGCTAGACGTCGTTCAAAGCCCTGTAAATAATAACTCATTTAAACTTGCCATTTTGAAGGTGACGTTTAGCTGTCAGCTTGGATTTGTAGCTGGAAGCTTTGTAAAAGAAGGCAGTTTGGATCAGACACAATTGTCAATGTTGCAGGTTGTCAAGGGCGTTGCTAAGAGAAGTCACTGTGTTTAAATCCTGTTTAACTCCTTGCTGCCGGGAATGTGGGAAACTGGATGGATGGAAAAAATTTTTTTATTTTTTTAAGAATAAAATGAGAATTGTTCTGCTTCCTTGAAAAGTTCAGAGCTGTCATGGTGCTCTCAGATTAAAAAAAGAAAAAAAAAACCCCAAAAAACAAATAAAACCCCTTTGAGATGTAAATGAGGCGTCTTCTGCCCCTAGCGGCAGCATACCTACATTGCAGAGGAAACACTCAAAGGTTGAGATTTATTCTGCCAATTTGTACCAATGGGATAGCCACAAAAAACTGAGCTAATTGATTATTAAAAGAAGGAAGAACATTCAGGTCAGAGCACGGGAGCCAGAATAATGTTATTGACAGGGATTGTCTGTACACTTGTGGTTGTGAAAGCTAAGGAAAAGGGTGTTGTTAATTGGTAGAAGGACTTTTTTATAAATAAGGAGAAAGTCTCTGCCCTATTTTATTCCAAGATTTGCTGCCTGGAAATACAGGGCAAGGTCCGGGGAGATGGGGCCTCAGTAGGAGAACTTGCTGCTCTTACAGAGGACCAGAGTGTGGTTCTCAGCGCTCATTTCATGTGAGTCACAACAATCTACAACTCCAGTTCAAAAGGAGCTGATGCCCTCTTTTGACCTTCTCGGATACATACATGTGCACACATAAAAATGCTTCTTTTTATTAAATGTAGAGGAAAATCCCTATCTCCTGCCAGCTGCCCCAAATGGGCAGGTTCTTAGGAGTCTTCCAGCTCTTTCCCTCTAACTTGCAGCAGCATGGGGAAAATATAATCTGTTGGTGGTAGACCTTCAGGGTAGCAGAAAGGCAGACCTTCCCAGCATCCTCTTGGGCTGCAGCCGTGCGGTGAACACAATCTGAGTGCCTGCTACAGACTTGTGACTGAGATTTATTACCCATGTGCTAAGCAGCCTCTGCTCACCATATTGACCTGGGGTTCTCAAGTATGTGCTCTCTTTCAGTTTCTAAGACAGAAGGTTCCCCATTTCCCACAGATGAGGAACTGATACCGACATTAGGGTATCATTTGTTGGTAGGATAAGGGTCTCATGTAGCTTAGGCTAGTCTTGAACTTGACATGTAGTTGAGGATGACCTTGAACGTCTGTTCCTCCTGCCTCTGTCTACTGACTGCTTAGATTCCCAGGATTCACCAGTACATCAGATTCATGCAACCCAGGGGGTGGAACCCAGTACATCATATTCATGCAATCCAGGGGGTGGAACCCAGGGTTTCATGTATCCTAGGCGAGAACTCTACCCATTGGGCCCTAGCCCCAACCCTAGTATTAACGTTGTATGCCCCTCTTCTCCATTGTCTTATGGCTTCCTTGATCCAGAGACTAATTCTTAGCATTACTTCTCCATCTTCTGTCACAGAAACTAATGAGTTACTCAGAATGAATGACTGAAGTAATGATTAAGTCATACAAGAAGGATTTTGTGACTTCTCCAGATGAAGCAGCAGGATATGGCAGAGTCTGAATTTGGGTCTTGATGGCTCCCCTTTCATGACTGCCCCCTTTCCTCAGTTGGAAAAAAAGGTTTGAATGACTGATATGGCCATCAGAGGTAACAAATCTGAAAGGGTTCTGGCTAGTGTGTGGATAAGAGGACCGTGGGTATAAACTCCTCTACATGCTCCTGGGTCCTCAGGATTCATGTGTGTGGTGTTCTAAAGCTGTCTGAATGTGTAGTCTCTTCCAACCTCTATGTTCTCTGTTCCTTCAACTTGACATTATCTGTGGTCACAACATGTATGCCATAGAAACCAAGCCGTGGTGCTACAAAACAAGGATTTTTCCCCCAGAAAGCTGGTTGTTGAACATAGACTATACCCTCGATGACTAGGCTCCCGTTGGTGACAGGGGTGTCAGACTTCATTGCCCCTCCCACCCACTCACTGCAGACTGATTCTGGTACTTTCAAGCTGACAGGAAGCCATTGATGATGCCACAGGAGAATGGGAATAAGCCCAGGAAGACCCTGACCTATGAGAGAGATAGCATTGTTCCCCCAGAGTTTGAACAATGTCCTCCAAAATGCATGTTCACCTGGAACCTCTGTGGCCTGATTCAGAGACTGTCTTTGCAGATGTAATCAGGTTAAAATGAGATCAAACTGGATTAACATAGAGCCTAATTCAGTCACCCATACACAAACACACACACACACACACACACACACACACACACACACACACACACACACACACACTCTGCTGTGCACAGGTCTAGGAATACTCAGCCAGTGGAGGGCCCAACCAGCCCTTCTCCCAACCTGAGCCCTTTTGTCCCTGCATCTGCCTAAAGCACTCATTCACGCTCTGGGCTGTGGCAGGTGCAAGGTCTCTTCTATTTATTGACTGTGCCTCTTCACAGCCTCACAGTGGCACTCTATGCATCCACGGTCTCCACAGTTGTCAGCCCCTCCCCCCCAAGTTCTCTCTTCTTTTCCTTCTGTCAAGGAAACCAATTGGCTTTGAAGTAGGCAGCCCAAGCCTCTTCTCCCTTTCACTGTCCTTGGGTGAGTTCTGAAAGTTGGGTTAGATACAAGGTGCCAGCACAGAGAAAGCTCGTGGGCAGTGGGGCTCTGAGTCCTGGGGACTTGGGCGTACAAGAGCTTAGCATTCTCCGCGTTGCTATCGAGTAGGTGTGGTGTCAGAGGTGAAGGTGTTGCAGAAGACTCAAGGCCTCTGGAGAGAACAGGGAGGCAAACAGAGTTAGGGTGACAGGGAGGCTGGGTTCAGGCGGAGCTTTCTCCCCAAGGCCATACACAGCTCTGTTGTGTGTCTCTACTTGGTGATCAACCCCATGGTAGGGAACGGGTACAGAAGGAGACTTAATCCCACCCTCTAGTTTCCATCTGCTCAGCTCCCTATGAGTGAGAAAGGCACAGAGGTCAGATTTGAGATCTAGCTCCAGTTAAGCTGTAACCCTGTGGGCTATCTCAGGGAAGACCCTGCTGATCCCCAACCCCTGTCCCTTCAAGAATGAAGGGTCTGAAGAGGAGACTCTTGAAGCTTTTACTACTGAATGGGCAGCAAGATGGGAGTGAATCACTCCCTGGGGACAGAGCCACAGAATTCCGAATGCATCTTAAACAAAGTCCCTTGTGCTTTCTGCAGAGACCCTGTACCAGGGCTGAGCTGTGGCCAGTCACCTTCCTGGTTCGTTGGGGACATTAAATGAGGCCTATGATACCCTCCTCAGGGCTCCCAGGGGCAGCATTATATCTGGTGGGCTTAGTGCCTGTGGCTGCTGAGTCGAAGGGTGGAAGGGCAGAGAGGTAGAGAGGTAGAGCGGTAGAGGGGTGGAGGGGTGGAGGGGTGGAGGGCAGGTACTTATGGACCCAGTTTAGGACTCACAGCAGCAGCAAGATGACAGCTGCATCTGCCCTCTGTGTGTTTTCTTATTTGTTCCCAGCAGGAAATCGATGGTGTCAGAAACCGTGGGATAACTCTACAGCCCCAATCGATAGACCCTGATTAATTCAGCCATGGCCGTTGGGTAAATTTGCTGCATCATAATTAGAATTATTAATTAAAAATAGGAAATCAATTGACACAAATTAGGCAGAGGAGGAGTCAGCTGGGCTGCTTTGACATTGCTGGGGTAGATGCTTGAGATGGCTCTAACTGGGGGGGGGGGTCAGGCACTCATGTGACCCCTGGTCTCCCCTCATATTGAGAGCCCAGCCTCCAGGGCCTGCTGCTCACAGGGAAGAGGAGAGCACTGGGGTTCCTTGGAGAATCTCATGAGCAACTGTTTTTGCTTGTTTGCCTGACAGGGTCTCATATAGCCCAGGCTGGCTTCAAACTTACCATGTAGAGTGGCTAGCCTTGAACTTCTTATCCTACTGTCTCTGCACCGCAAGTGCTGGGATGGCAAGTGTGCTCCGTTATACCTGGCATTGAACCCAGGGCTTTGTGCACACCAGACAGGCACTCCATCAGCTGACCCCACTCCCAGCTTTCTTATGTTTTTTTAAACTGGAAAAAAAACCCAGAATTTTAAAAGGGAAGTCTCTTCATCACCGCTTACTACCTTTCAGTCTCTATTCAAGCATGCATCTTTTAACATCATAATACGCATCCATGCTATGCCATATTCTGGTCTTTATTTTTCTTAACAGCATGATATGACATTGTTTAACTTGACCCATAGGTATCCTTTCAAGTAGCAGCATACTACTCTCTGGATATACCATAGCCTGCCTATTCATCGCCCAATTTGGGAATATTTGGGTTCATTAATAGTGGTGGTGGTAAATTTACTGGGGTCCCTTCTCCTTATTTGGATTGTGGCTCCTGTGTGTGTTATTTTGACAAGTGCTCATGGCAACCATGTGGCTCTGATTACATGGCTGTAGTTGAAGCACTTAAGGGGAGGAGGCAAACTGGATGTTCAAGGTCGTTCCCATCCACATAACAAATTCAAGGTCAGCTAAGCCACATGAGATGTCTCCAAAGAAACAAACATCTTCACAATCGTCCTATGGGATCAGTATTTTCATTACCCCCTTAGCATGGGGGAACTGAGGCCCAAAGGAGTCAAGTGTCCTCCCTAAGTGCTCTGCCTAAGGTGGAGTTCATGAGAAGCCTGGAGGTTCTGAGGCACAGCGTCCTGCCTCTGGCTTCTCTATACTCTCACGAGCAGATTGCCATGACCGATTCTCCCATTTTACTCTCTCTCTCTCTCTTCTACAAATGTCATTTTTCCACATCAAGAAACTGAGGCCTAGAGCTAGGCAGGGTCCTCTCCCCACAACTTCCTCCTTAGCCCCCTTCCCCCCTCCTCATTGCTTTCTGACATCTTATGGTGATCACATCTTGGTAGAGCAAACCCCCGAGAACATTTGTCCCCAACCTGGTGGCTGAGCCGAAGCTGTTAGAGACAGGGCCCCTCCTGTGCTGCCTGATGATGCTCTACCAGGTGTAAAACAGTCACCACCCCTGCCTCTTTTGCCAGGTCCCCCATGTGCATAGAACTGTGCAGTGCTAGTGAGAGCAAATGACACTCGGGGGCCCCAGCACTCCGGCTGGGGAATGCCCTGTCATTCTATCCTCTGCTGGATCTGTGACTCCCCTCAGGGCTGAGTCTGTATGTAGCTCAGTGGTGGAGCATTTGTCCAGCATGCATGAGTCCCAGGGTTCAATCCTTGCTGTTGCCAAAAGGAAAGAAACTATTGATTTATGCTTGTTAATGGCTCCCCAACACAGAAGAGTGGCCTACCTGAGCTACACTACTGAGAGTGACTTTCTCTATCTTCTATCCCCCAAAACCTATGCTTTGCATGAGGGCTGGTCCCCAGCCACTGGCTGCTTGTTGTGATTAGACCCCTGTTTCCCAGTCATTTATAAAAACATCTAGGCATGCAAGCAAAACCAAGGAAATATACCGTGTGCTTACAACCTCAGCACTTGTGCTGTTCAATACAGGCAATTAATTATTCACCAGCTTGACTCTGTGTGAGCAGCAAGCCACTTCTCCAGGGCTGGGGATACAGCTCAGTGAGTAGAGGGTTCCCCTAGCGTAAACCAGGCAAGTGGGCACACACCTGTATCTCAACACACTAGAGATGGAGAAGGCAAGAGACTCAGAAGTTCCAGGTCACCCTTGGCTTCTCTACAAAGTGAGCTGCAGGCCAGTCTGGTGATCGGCCGCATGCCTGTGGAGGATCAACTAGTCCGAAGGACACACATTATTCTGCACTGGTACCAAAACTTATTTTCTAAAGTATCTATAACTTTGGACAAAGTCCTTCAAAGATCCAACTTATCTTCTTTTGTTTAGAAAGTTAAATATAAGACAGGAAGAAAGGAAGAAAGGAAGAAAGGAAGAAAGGAAGAAAGGAAGAAAGGAAGAAAGGAAGAAAGGAAGAAAGAGAGGGAGAGAGAGATCAAATATGGGCAGTGTTTTTGCATATTCGATTCCGCTTGGCGACCCCACTTCTTTTTTTTTTTATTATTATTAACTTGAGTATTTCTTGTATACATTTCCAGTGTTATTCCCTCTCCCAGTTTCCGGGCAAACATCCCCCTCCCTGGCGGCCCCACTTCTAATGCTTGCCCCTCCTCCCATAGAAGCCTCCTTAGCTCTGAGGCCTAAAGCAGAGTCCCCCAGGACTCTGTCTCTTCAGAATAAGGAGTATGTGTCTCCCCAACCCTGACTGTCAGGGAGTACCATTAAGGGAGCAGTCTTCCTTCCATGGGTAGGTAATTTACAACACTTGTGTGCTGTTAAAAAAAAAAAAGTTTGAAGTGTTCTCTAACCAACTTAATTACCACAAGCCTCCTCCTGAAGATCGTTCCAGCTAGTTGAATATTAATCTGTAATTCCAAGTCCCCAGGCGCAGATTGCAAATCATGCACACTGAGTCATTAAGACCACAAGCACACAGACTCCAGAGAACCAGGAACTTCCTCTTGGAACATGGAATGAAAGTGTCTTGGGCTGAAAGTTGTGGGGCTTCTCCACCCGATTCCCCATGCACCTAACAGGTCATATTGGAGCCAGGATTCAGGGGGTGATGTTTTGTGAGTTTTAGAAAAGGAGGTGCTGTTAGAGGCAGAATGCAGTGATACAGTGAAGGGGCACTGACATGCTAGTTCTGAGACTTGATGAACAGCACCTGAGACCCTCTGACACACACACACACACACACACACACAAATTAGTTAATTAATCAATTAACAGAAGGAATCTGGACCATATTGTCATGTGTGCGTGTATGTGTGCATGCACACAGGTGTGTAAGCATGTGCGTGTGTGCAGGCTTGTGTTTATTGCTTGGGCCCAGCACCGGGCACAGTGCTCTGTGAATACAGAATTGGTAATTTCTCCTTGTGCTCAGAGGAAGGCTGAAGGAAGATCAGCAGGACAGCCTTGGGGATCGCTTCTTCCACCACCACCCCCCACACTACTTCTGCTGAACCATCTTACTCTCAGCCACACATTCAGGGTTCTGGAAAAGGTTTCACGTGGTGAAAGGTTCCCCCGAGTTAAAGGGACACATTAATAGAAAGCCAAAGTCTGTGCTGATGTGTGGGTTCTTGTGATCTCTGTAGCTTTAGAGCTGCTGTCCTGTGTCACCCTGGACTCCTAGCCAGATACTTCACTTTCCCTCATGTCCTTGAAAGTGGCAGGAAGATGTGCTCCCCAAAGGGGCAGAAACACCAGGCATGGTGGTGCAGGCTTGAATTCTTAGTACTTGTGAGGTAGAGTGCAGCCACATCTATCAAAGCAAAAGCTGCCTCAAAACTAAAGCCTTGACGATACCATAACTCCCTTTAACTAGGGACTCCCTCAGATCCAGATGTGTGTGCCTGAGGTGGGGTGAAGTGGCACACAAGAAGAGGACAACCTTGGGGACATACTTAGGAACATGGTACTTTGAGACAGAATCTTATTAGCCTGGAGCTCACCGATTAGACTAGGCTGGCCAGCCAGCGAGCTCCAGGGATCCTACTGTCTTTGCCTCCCCAGGGTAACTCCTTTTTGATTCCTTTATGCTCACCATAGTGCAGGGCCTTGGAAGGATTCGGATTTCCCCCCAAGAGCTATACCAAAGGGCTGGGGATGTAGCACAGGGGGATGACACTTGCCTAGCATGCACAGGGCCCTGGATGTGACAATCAGCACTCTGAATAGAGGAAAGGAGGAAGGGAGAGAGAAGGAGGGAGGGAGGAAGAGAGGGAAGGAGGGAGGGAGGAGTGAGACAGGAGGGAGGGAGAGAGAGGAGAAGGAAGATCCAGGGAGGAGAAGGAAGATCCAGGGAATTAACATATTGTGCTGAAGAAAGTCACCTGATTTGTCTTTTGAATACCCTTGGTTGTCCTTGGTGGTGTGGGGGGGTGGCTTTATTTTCCTAAGGTTGTCCTAAGAGTGTGGGCAGGGCTATTATTGGGGACTGAACTATGCATAAGCCTCACACTGGTAGTGACGCATGTTACCTATGCCTTCAGTATGAGGAGGTGGCCAGGGCTGGCAGAAGGGCTTGGTGTGGGCTGACCCGTGGGCCTCTCAAGTTGGCCCATTCTCTCCACACTGGCACTGTGCCCCACCCACCCTCAAGCCCTAGGCAGGACGGTGGGGTGCAGCCACTGAACCAGAAGCTGAATGTGTCTTGCAACTGAGCCAGAGAGGAGGAAGAATTAAAGCAAGCTTGCCCAGAGACTGTGGTGAGGTATGCCTGTGGGGAGGAAGGGCAAGGAGGACCTTCGTGTGTTGGGAGACTGGAACAGCAAGCTGGGGTGCCTCTACCTCCTGAGGATACCCTCAAGCACATAGATACACTACTCTCATCCATCCGTGTGTGTGTGTGTGTGAGGGGGAGTGTGAGTATGTGCGTGTGAGTGTGTATGTGTATGTGAATGTGTGAGTGAGTGTGTGTGTGAATGTGTGTGAGTGTGTGAGTGTGTGTGTTGTGTTTGTGTGTGAATGTGTGTGAGTGTGTGTGTGTGAATGTGTGTGAGTGTGTGTGTGTGAATGTGTGAGTGTGTGAATGTGTGTGAGTGTGTGTGTGTGAGTGTGTGTGTGTGAATGTGTGTGAGTGTGTGTGTGAATGTGTGAGTGTGTGGTGTGTGTGTTGTGTGTGTTGTGTTTGTGTGTGAATGTGTGTGAGTGTGTGTGTGTGAATGTGTGAGTGTGTGGTGTGTGTGTGTGTGTATGTGTATGTGAATGTGTGAGTGAGTGTGTGTGTGTGAATGTGTGTGAGTGTGTGAGTGTGTGTGTTGTGTGTGTGTGTGAATGTGTGTGAGTGTGTGTGTGTGAATGTGTGAGTGTGTGTGTGTGTGTGTGTGTGTGTGTGGCTGGCCAGAGACGGTGCGCACACACACGCTTCCATTCTTAGAGATCACACAAGCTGCCAGTAGGAGCTGTCCTTGGCTCTGTCTCAGCCCCAGCCTCCTCTCTGTGCTCTAGGCTTTTGTGTACAGGTTACTTAGTGTCATTCAGAGATCTTATTCCAGGGATATAGACTGGAACAAGAAAAAGAATGAAAACAGCAATTAATTTTCCTGTCAAGGATGGCAGCAGCAGCAGTAGAAGAGGGGAGGGGAGGGGAGGGGAGGGGAGGGGAGGGGAGGGGAGAGAGAGAGAGAGAGAGAGAGAGAGAGAGAGAGAGAGGAGAGACACCACAGGAGAGCATCAGGCTTAGCAAAGCAGTTCAGCAGAACACATAGATCTCACATGCGCAGCCCTTTGGCTTCTGTACAGAATCTGCAGGCCTACTACAGACACACACACACACACACACACACACACGCACACACACACGCACACACACACACACTTCTTGGCTCAGCCACATGTAGAGGAGGGGGAAGAAGCCTAGCTGCCCTCCGACCTCCCCATGCCTGACCCCTTCCATCAAAAAGGAACAGAATTGAAGTGTTTGTTGGGCCTCTCCTCACCTCACTAGGCCATCATGGCTCCAGCTTTGTAGGCCATAAGAGCTCGTCAGGGAACAGTCTAGTGCTTGGGGATGCAGAGCACAGGAACCAAGTCCATCCTCCACTCTTAAGAGGCAGATGCCAAGGTCACATTTTGTGTTTAAATTAGTGAGTCTACCTGGGACATTCAGAACAGAGCCTAGAGGCCTATTTTCTTACCTTCCAGGCCAGTCTCACAGCCCCACAGTGGCTCACCTCTACTTTCCAGAGAGTGGTGACAAGTGGGTACATTGTGGCTCCACGTCCTTATCCCTCTGACGTCTTGCTGGAATCAGGCCTTCCTTCCTTCCTGTAGCAAACAATGAGTGCCGAGGCTCAGGTGGACTGAAGGCTGCCATACTGAGCCACAGGCTGGCCGGATCTTTATCATTCAAGTTCTCCGAAGTCTCAAAGCTATCCTGGTGGACAACTTCTGTTTGTTTGTGTTTTTGTTTTTTTGTTTGGGGTTTTTTGTTTGTTTTATTTTTTGACTCAGGGTCTCATGTAGTCCAGGTTAGCCTCAAACTTTATAGTTGGGCACGAACCTTAAACTTCTGCTTTCTTTGCCTCTCCCTCCCAAATTCTGGGATGGCATGTATGCACACATCCATTGCACGGGGTGCTGGGATCCAAACCCAGAACCTTGTGCGTGTGAGGCAGGTATTCTCCAACTGAGCTACAGCTACAACCCCAAAAGTTTCAGTGTATCCACTTCCATTAGAGAAAACAGAGGGCTGGGAAGTGGGATGACTCTCTCAAGGTCATGCAGCTAATCAGCTCGTGAGCTGGGCTTGAGCCCAGCTATGAGCAGGTAAGTGTCTAAGCCAGGAGCAAATCTCCAGGACAACCCTTTGGACTGTCCCACACAGATACCCTTTCCCCGGCTTGGTGACACCACCCCACCTCCTTCCCGCTCAGCGATGCCTCATGTCAGCATGCTCAGAGGGCCTGCGATGCCTGCTAATGTCACCAGGCACCACCTGAAAAGGTTTCCATTTCCTACAGGGAAGCCAGATGGATGGGTTTGCTGAAGACATTCTCAAGGGGGTTTCTTCATCTCCGTTTGACCCGCCACACTTAGAGCTATCTCAGATCCCCACCCCAGCAGATCAGTCCACTCCTGACTCAGTGGAGCAGAAATCATTGTGGTATTAGCCATAAATAATCTTCTGCATGTGTATGTGCAGATACTTGACTGTGTACTGTTGTCTTTCTCGGTCTCTCTCCATCTTACTTTTTGAAACAGAGGCTCACTGAATCTGGATCTCACCAATTTGTGAGGGTGGCTGGCCAGAGACAGTGTACTCCTGTCTCTGCCTCCTCAGGGCTAAGCCTCCAGAGTATAGGTGCTGGGATCTGAACTCAGGTCGTCATGAAACCCGTCTCCCCAGTCTCAGCACTGGAGTGTTGTAGGTGTGTTTGTAAGCATTCACCCACCTGGTGAAATTACCTCAGTTTGGCAGGTCACGGAGTCTGCTGACTGTCAGGGTCAAGGTGGGAATCAGCCTCAACCTTTCTGGTTCCCATTTCCGTGTATTTCCGCACAAGAAAGGAGCAAAGACCGGCAGAAGGCAAAGAGGGAGACATTCCAGGAAGGCAAGTGGTAGAAGCCCCTCTAGGGCTCTTACTGTCATTCCGATCACCAGATGTCCTGGGAATTGGAGTGTTCATCTGTGTCCTAGTGTTGAGGATGGGTGGGTTTGCTGTGCTGGATTCTGTGGTGTGGAAAGCTCATGGTAGTGCTGGGGAGATGGCTCAGTAAAGTATTTGCTGCACAAGCATGAGGACTTGAGTTCAGTCCCCAGAACACATTTTTTAAAAAATAGCCACGTGTGATGATGCACACTTGTAATCCCAGGAATGGGGAGGTAGACAGGTAGATCCCTGGGGCTCAATGGCCGGCCAGCCTAGCCTACTTGGTGAGTTCCAGGCCAGTGAGAGATTCTGTCTCAAAAACAAAGGGGATAGAGGTTATGGGGAAACAGCTAAGGTTGTCTTCTGGACTCACACGTATGCATACGTGCACACACAAACGCTTGAACATTCACTACACTACACCTAGGCATCACTGAGTGCGTATGGTAAGATTCAGCACCAAGGACAGTACCACGCTGGCCTGTAGAATGAAGGTGCAACAGCCAGCCAGATGCGCTGCAGAGCTGGGATCTGGGAGCATCCTCTAAGGTCAGAGTCCAACCTTCCTCCCCCACCCCCATCGCTCCCACAAAATGAAGGACCTGTCTGACTTCTGCTTGCACACCTCCAACAGAGATCTTACTACCCAAAGTCCATCCCTTCCCATTCAGGTATAGTTGGGCCTTGGACATGGCCTCTTCTGTACTTGGCACAAAGCCCTGTTAGACTCTCAGCATCCCATAAACTAGAGTGGTGGCACACACACGAGCATCAGGAGGAAGCAAAAGACAGGAGGAGCTAGAGTTCAAGACCATCTTTGGCTACTTAGTGATTTTGTGGCCAGCTTGGGATATACAGAACTCTGTCTCAAAAAGAAATTGCTAAATATTTGTTACATAATAGAGAAATAATATGAAAACACATTCACCATCCAGATCAAACAAATAGAGACAGTCACAGCAGTTTATGAAAAAAGACATTACAAAAATATATCTTTTTTCTTGGGCTGGCCTCAAACTGAAAGGAATCCATCTGCCTTAGACTTCTTGGCTGCAATTACAGATGTGCACTAACACACCCAACTTAAGAAAATAGTCCTCCTCCTCTTGCTTTTCCTCCTTTCCTCCCTCTCCCACCCAGAGTTTCATGCATGCTAGGCAAGCACCCCATCATTTGAGCCACATCCCTAGTTGATCCCCCCAATTTTAGATGTAGAAAAGGAGATGGATTGTTTGGGTTTATTTTATAGACCTTTGGGCTGTTTATAGGTCTTTGTCTGCCTTCAATGCTCTTCAATTCAAGATACTGTCACCCTGTGTCCCATCTGGAAATACAAGGGGCATTGTAGCTGGGGACATTCCTCGGCTTGCCCATTGTCTACACAAGAAGCCTGAGTCATGGCCTGCATCACTGACCAGATCACGCCCGGTGTTTTTATCTGTTTTAATAAGAGTCTTTCCTGGGCTGAGCGCTGTTGGGTGCCCAGCTAGAACTGCAGTAGTAACTGCCTTGAGATCCCTGGATCGCACCCGCTAGGCACGGCTTGATACACGGGATCATTAGGCATCAGAAGCTCAACTCCCCACCAAGGCGGTTCAGACAAGGAAACCCGAGAGCAGCCACTTTTCATCCAGATAACTCTTTCAGGCTGCATTCACTCCCACCCACCCTGCTGTTCAGTTAGCTGCCAATTAGGCTCCCAGGCTTCCCTGTCCCCTGACTCTAGACAGGAGAGGACTGGGGAGCTCTTAGCTCAGGTTCAAAGGCATCTGGCTATGTGCTTGAGTTTGTCCTGGCTTCCTTCTTAGAGACCTGCATCCCTTTGAAAGTGAAATGCTTTAAGACTAAAAGAAAACCCCACACAGTAGAGAGGCTTCTCCCCACCAACATGCATCTGGTTTAAGCAGCCACTTCTGGTAGCCTCAGGCCATTCTGGGGCAGCCTCACACTTTAGGTGGGCTAACCTCCTATTCAGCTCTCCTGGGGACCCAGCTACTAGGCACAGCAGCAAAGAAGGAAAGAGAGGAAGGAGAGGAAGATGCAGAGCCACCATGCACAGCCTTTAGGCTCCTTCTTGCGTGAGTTATTTGAACATACTTTTCCATCCCCACACCTCAGCACTAAACCCAAAGATGTCAACCCCAGGGCACAACATGCCTGCCCCAGCCTCCTTTCATGTTGTCTCCAGTACCCCTCTTTATCTAAGCTGCCCTTCCTGGGCCCCCTCCTTCCTGCCCACCAGACCCAAAGCCATGCCTCTGACTGCCCCACCTCCCACCCAGTGCTGTGTGACCTTTACCTCCTCTGTTCCTTGATGTGTGGTGTGACTGAGCCTTTGTCTTGTGCCTTATGTCTCCCTGAGACCAGAACTCAGGGCAGAAGCTACTTCACGTCTTCTGAGCTCCGGCTCCTCTACCCATTTCTCGTGTAGTTTTCAATGAATTATTCATTGAGTTCTCGAGCCCCTAATACATGCCAGACAACATGTCAGGGACTGTGTGCACAGTGAAGAACAAGACAGCCCTGTTCCCTTCAGCAGGTGGTCCTGGCTCCAAACCACACAGCACTCACTTGCACACATACCCAGGACTCCCCACAGGCACAAGGCCAGACCCCAGGATGAACGTAGGAGTGAATGCTTGTCCCCAACAGCCTCTAGTGCAGGGCAGGCCCAGAGGGCCATCATGGGCTAAAAGTCTGAATTCCTTGTCCGCAGAAGGGGCAGCGTTCTTTACCCATCCTAACCACAGAGGTCAGCTCCAGATGTGCTCCCCATTTCCCACTTACGCATCTGCTTCCCTTCCCCTCCCATGCTTCCTAGAATCACTCTTAGAGTGTTTCTGAAGATCCCATTCTGGGCCATCCAAAGCCAGGACTGGGAACCACCAAGGCCTAGCGATAGGCATGATGAGTTAGAGCCAACTGGGAACGGAGAGTTCCAGACCTCTCTGAGAAGGGGGGAGGGGAGGGGGAGGGGGAGGAGTTTACTCTGAACTTTAGCATACAGGACTTTGTGGAGATAGGTGGAGTCTTCAGGGGATACTCAGGCTGGGGAGGTGACTGAAGGATGATCAGAAGTTCACGGTTATCGTCATCTACATAGTGGGTTAGAGACCAGTCTGGCTACATGAGACTTTATCTTTAAAAAGAGAGGGGTAAGGGGGTCTAGGCCCCAGCTTGGTGCCAAGCCTAGTGACCTGTCCCAGGACCAAATGGTAAATGGAGAGAAATGACTTCCGAAAGTTGTCCTCTGACCTCCACACATACACTATAGCATAAGTGTATCCCCATAGACATACATGCTCACACAGCAAATAAAACGGTTTTTAAAAGGGAAGGTATCCAAGGAAGTGGCTCGTGAGCAGAGCCCTGAATGAAGCCCACGGCGAGCTGTTGCTCATGCCACCCCACTCTGTCCCTCGTGTCCACACTTCACACTTGTTTGATATCTTCTTAAGTGACTGAGCAGACACTGAGCTCACCGGACCTCACAGTGCTACCTACGGCAGACGTGTCTTCCTGGCCTTGTCCTCAGAAAGTCTCAGTACTTGTGACAGTAGCTCACAGCTGACAGAAAGCCATTTGTCACTCATCCTCTGCCTCCTCTATGGCAATGACAGATCTTTGACTGGCAGGCAAAGCTGGGAGCTGCTTTCCAAGTCCTCACTCACTTGGAGACAAATGGACCAGGACATAAATGACAAGATGGAGTTGAGAAGGCTCCAGTACAAGAAAAGAGTGGTTTCCCATTGGGAAGTGACCGATGCCAAAGAGCCCTAGCTAGAAATGATCCCCGGGAAGTGACAGAATATGCTGGGTCTGATGGCATAGCTGTCTACCCTCCCTGACTGTAGCTCAGTGTTTCCACCTGAGCAATAGGAACACCTTTCTCTGCTTGGCGATCTATGAGCACAGGACAAAGTCAGGAGTACTCACTAGTGGGGCAGTAAAGTGGCAGAGCAAAGCACTTGACACCCTGAGGAACTTGACACCCTGAGCCTTTGGTGGAAGGAGACAGCAAACGCCCAAACTGGTTTTCAGACCTTCATACACCACACGCTCGACACACGCCACCACGTACAAGGCACTACTCCTCCCTTTAAAAAATGTAGAATTTGTGAAATAAACCATGATATTCCATAGCGAAGCCTCCTGATTCAGTTAAAGCCAGCTGTGCACACAGTCTGGAGAACGGCTGTATGAATGAGGCAGCCTCCCCTGGTTGTAATCATTTGGAAATCTCATTGGTACTTGCAGTTCAGTGGCACCGTGAGAGACATTCAGTGCACAAGTGTCTGCTCTGAGAGTCAAAGCCGTGCTCCCCATTCCCACCGATTTGGTGTCGCTCTTCCCAGCCTGTTCTTTGTGGAGTTGGGTTTGCGGCACCAGACAGGCATGTCCTTGAAGGCAGAGAACTTGATCCACCTTAACTGCCTCTCTAGAAGCACCCATGGCAGGGCTGGGTCCCAGGACACTTAGTGGGGTAGAAAAACTTCCTCCGCCCCAGCAGAAATCGCTCAGTAAGACTGGTGGAAGGACTTGAGGAAACTAAGCCTAGACCTTTAAAGGCAGAGGCTGGTTCACCACACACACTTTCCTTTCATTCTTTATCGCTGTGTGAGGTCCAACAGCACACAGCAGTTCTGGGAACGTGGAACCAGGCATATGGAAACACAACATGCCTGGACCCAAGCCCACAACACCTTAGACTCTGTGGGCCCAGCGTGACATATGCTGGCATGGGTTGATCCTGCTTTTTGTTATAAGGGACCTGGAAGGCTTAAAGCCTTCCCTGTGGCAGAACCACAGAGATGTCACTCAAGGGTCCTCTGCGAGAAGAACATGGTATGGATGGTGGCAGTGTCCTAGGGCTTAGTCCCTGTGGGGTACATGTTTGACTGTCATAGAAACACCCTGTGCCCTTTACCTGTTTCTTGTGGATCCCAGATCCTCTATGGGGGTCTCACTCTGGGGACTGTCACCAAGTTCTCTGATATGAGTGAGTGAGTGAGTGTGTGTGTGTGTGTGTGTGTGTGTGTGTGTGTGTGTGTGTCCTAGCCTGAGTTTGCCTCCCAGAACCATGAAAGGCAGTGTGGGCCGGGAAGGGCAAGGGGTCTGCAGCTCCTTTGAAGACTTCCAAAGAGGAAATCCCTTTGTGCACCGCGTGATCTCTGAGGCTCTCCAGGCAAATTGGGAAGATGAATCAGCTTGTGGGGGCCCCACAGCTTCAAAGGCAGTGGGAGGTGGTGGACCAAGGTGCTAGAACTGTTCTCATTAAAGCTGGGGGTGGTGGGAGCTCCCAGCAGAGCTGAGGACTAGGCCCACAGCCTGGGGCTCTGAGGGATAGCCTGCAGCCTTTGGCCCTGAGGGCTAGCCTACAGCCTTAGATCCTGTGGGGAGCCCACAGCCCGCCTCTCCTCCTTGTGGACCCCATGGCTTGGAGGGTGAAACAGAAATGACTCAGAAGCTGGAGTCGCCACAGGACGCACCTCACCTGCAGGCAGGGGTCTGGCTGGCACTATAGAGTGGCAGAAGGTTGATAGGGGCGCAGTAGGAGTCACAGCAGCTGTTGCACCCCTGGTCAGCACAGCCACTGGCCAGAGCCCTACAGTTCCACATTCCTCAGCCTCTTGTTTGCCTGGTCCCTTCTCTAGGGATCATAAACACAGGGAGAGAGCAAGGATATAGGTTTTCCAGTGCCCCTCCTTGGGAAACAAGCCAGAGACCATGAGCTCCCCTGAAGGGGTGTGTGGGTGTGAGCACTATACGCATGTGCACTGTACATACTGTAGCTTCCTTTCTCTGCAGAGGGACCTGCCATCCTGAAGGCTGTGGCTTCTGCCAGGGATTGTATCTGCAAGGACCTGAGTCCAGGTTTCCTTCCCATCCCTGCCCTGTGACACTGTGACACTCCTACATTCAGAACAGTCCCTGCTAAAGAAGCAAAGTCCCCTATTAAGTCAGTTCAGTTGATAAGTTTGACTTTCACCCCGCTGCCACCTGACCTCCTAACAAGGCTTGTAAAGTGTCACACCCATGGGTCAACCCACACCTCACCTGCTGATGACCTCCAGTGTTAACAGACAGTGAATGAATTAATTAGTGCCTGAGGATGCCACACAGTCACACACAGGCACAGACACTCAGGACTGTGCAATCCAGACATTTTTGGTCTTTTTTTTTTTTTGGAGGAGGCAGGTATGGAGGCTAGGGGTCAATATCCAGTGTCTTCCTCAATCTCCCTTCACATTTTTATTTTGATTATCTTGTATGTGTGCATGTGTAGCCACAATATGTTCATGACTTCGGAGGATGACTTGCCAGACTGGTTTCCTCCTTCCACCATGGGAGCCCCAGGGATTGAGCTCAGGTTGTCAGACATGAAGGCAGGTGTCTTCGCCTGCTGAGTTATCTTACCAGCCTTCCATCTTTGTTTTTGAGGCACAGTCTCTCGACTATTTCTAACTATTTTGGCTAGACGGGCTAGCCAGTGAGCCCCTCGGATCTGCTTGTCTCTGCCCTTCCAGCACTGGAGTTGTAGGCAAGCACTACTATGCCCAGCCTTTTAGGTGGGTGCTGGGGATTTGAACTTGGGTCCTCATATTTGAACAACAAGCACTTTATTCACAGAGCCATTTTCTTGGCCTCACAATCAGTTTTTATTATTATTTTAAAAAAAACAAACTTTTTATGTAGTGCTGGAGAGAGATCCCAGGAATTTACATACCAAAGTACATTCCAGTGCAGCCTCCCAGCCTTGGGCATAGAGTCCTATGCAGTGCCACATTGTCATGGTAATGACATCTGGAAGCCCAGGCCTCATCCTGGCTTAAGTCACCCACCCTGAGGGATGGAAGGATGCCAGCTCCAGCAAAGCCACATTGCCCACCACTGCCTCCTGACATGTTGCGTTTGAAATGGACATGTCTGGCTCTGCTCTCTCCTGCCTCATCCCTGCCTTGTACCCCAGCTCCAGGACCTCTTAGTTCCCCAACAAGTGTACAGCAGGTATAGCTATTACCTGAGTCTGGTCCAGAACCCCTGCCTCTCTGCTGTGAGGGTCAGCAATACCCTTCATTTCCTTGCCTGTTTCTCAAGCTTATAAATGGTATTTTTTCATGTTATTTAACAACTCTACTAGTTATTAATATGACCTGGCCAGCCCCCAATAATCGAGGCAGAGTCCTGTGGATATTTTTAAATCAGCTTTAGCACAATTACTGGGAGATACACCCCTCATCTATTTTTCTATATATTAGACTGTTAATTCCCCAGCTGTGCTCCCCAAGACTCGCTGTTTGAGTCTTGCCCAGGTTAGGGTTATTTCTGCTCTACCAGTCTGTCTTCAGGGGGCATTTCTCCTGGTCCAACACGTCTAATGGAAACCTCCTGTTTTCTCCTTCTTCTTTCTGTCTTTCTCCTCTTCCTCTCCTTGTGGCCCCTAACTGTGATTCCTGGCCCCATAACTGAAAACCCCCTCTATTCTCCCCAGTAACTGGCTGTAACCACTTTTATTTAACCAATAGCTTTAAATTGTGGAGAGAGGTTTACACAACAAAAGCTGGCATATGTGAGAATCTGCTGGTCGGGGGCAACCAGATCTTGGGGTTCAGAACTTAGCATTTGTATACGCAGCACCAGGCCAACCCCCAACACAAGCTGTCTGGACTTCTCAGGACTTAGCACACAGTGCAGACCCAGCTTGATACATGAATTCATGAGCCTCTTCTCTCCCAAAAACTGGTGTGCTGGGGTAGAAGGGGCCTGGGTGGATACAGGATACCAGTCTCAAGCTCTAGACCTTTACTTTGTGGCCACTGGGGAGTCCTGCCACATCAGGAGGTGGAGGGACATGGAGGCACAGTCCTCACTAGACATGGCTGCAGGGAACATAGGTCCCCACTGGACTGTTAAGGAAGCACCAGAGAGAGAGAGAGTAGCCAGTGCAATGAATAGACTACTAAAAGCTAATGGCTCATCAGTATAATCCCATGCTCTGAGTGTCCGTCAAGATTGGGACAGTGTCTGGACAGTCAAGTTTGAATCTACAGTACTCGGGTCTGTGAATATCTGATTGCACCCATCTAAGTGGAGGGAGGAGAGCTGAGGGCACTGAGTCCTCTCAGATCCCAGGAGCCTCCCCCCCCCCCCCCATCCATTTCTCCAATGAGTCCAGTTAGCATCACAAGTTGAAAATGGAAGAAGACCAGTGCTTGGCCTGCTCCAATTTCTGGATGAGGACCCCCTTGGCATTTGGACATTAGGACAAGCCAGTGTGATTGGACCTTGAAAACACTGTGTTAAGTGAAATAAGTCAGACACAAATGTCTGCTCCCGCATGATTTCACCCTTACAAATGACTGCAGTTGGCGAATGCAGGAAGATTGAGGTTTGCTAATGGCCAAGGACAGGAAGTCATTGCGATCAGTTGCAGAGTGTCCCTGGAGGCTGCTGAAAGATTTGGAAATGATAGCGTTAATGCTAACAGAAGTGATGAGTGCTATCAGGCTGTGTACATACGTGACTAATATGGGAAATTTATGCCACATAATACAATAGAAAAATATTAATAATACATTACCTGAAGAGAATAAAGTGATGGGAAACAGTGCCAGCCATGGAAATCCCGGGGCCACTGTTTATACATAAACTAACCTCTAAGCACCACACTGGTGGGAAGTGACCCTCTGCTCTTCAGCCCGCAGCTCAGGCTGGCTTCAAACTTACTGTGTAGCTGAGGATGACTTTGAACTTCTGACGCTCCTGCTTCTACGGTCCGGGTGCTGGGATTACAGGTGTAGGCCAGCATGTCTGTTTATGCGTGCACTCCAGCGACTAAGCTACAGCCTTAATTGTTATCTCTGTGGACAACTAACCTGAGCTGATCAAGCCCAGGCCAGCTGCCAGCATCCTACATCCCCCTGCACTGACACCAGGCCTTACCCAGCAGGGGTCAGCGCTCTGGATGCCCAGTCACTTCCTAGCTACATGACCTGGGAATAAGTTATTTAGCTTCTCCGAGCCTCTCTTCCTTGCTGAAAAATGGGGACAGTAATAGCACCCATGACCCTAAGTGTGAACATTAACTCGGCACCTGAAGCACACAGCCTGGCTGCCTAGTAACTGCTCCGTCCAATATGGCTACAAACGAAGAAGCCAGCCTGTCGCTGTGGAGGAGAGCTGTCAAACCGCTCTCTGTTGTGAGGACCCGAAGTCCACAAGGCTGCATCCGGAAGTCTGAAGGGGTCAGGTGAGAGGGGACTGAGCTGCCGACCATGTATGTCCGGGCGTCCCTTAGGCCCTGGGTAGCTGCTCAGAGAAGCTGAAAAATCAGCAGAAACCAAATATAATTAGAGAGCAGAGTCCATGACAGGGTGAAGGAAATAAAAAATAAAAATAAAAAATAATAAATTAAAAAAAGCCATCTACGTGAGGGCTTGACACGGCCTGGCCAAATTAGACAAAGTGCTTGGCCCCACGGAGGAGCACCAGGCCCCTGTAATTGTGGGCTGATCTCTCTACTTGCCTTCAGCAGAGTAGATAATTAACTCTCCCGGCTCCGTCTCATTTCCCTGTCTCGCTGGGGAATGGGGAGTTTTTAAGTGAATTTTTCAGAAAGCTAAAGTTGATCCCTGTGGTCCCTAACATTTTTCCCCCATTGAGTCACTCTCTGGGGAGAAATTTCTCTGCAATGGGCGACAAGCTTCCTCGCTTCCCTGGTCAGAACTGTTTAACTTAGCTCAGCCTTCTCCTGCTGGGTCAGATACCAACGGCTGCGTGTCCGTCCTTCGATGGCTGCAGGTAGCTGTACTTTCTTAGTCTCTGTGTTTGCTCTTTTGTTCCATGTTTTCCTGCGTGGACACAAAGCTGTTGGGCTGTGTGTGTGTGTGTGTGTGTGTGTGTGTGTGTGTGTGTGTATGTATGTGCATGTGTAGTGCCACAGTGTGTGTATGGAAATCAGAGGACAACTTTCTAGAATCTGTTCTCTCCTTATACTACTTAGGTCCTGGGGACGGAACTGCGGTCTTCAGTCTTGGTGGCAAGCACCTTTACCTGATGAGCTATCCCACTAGCCCACCACCTTATTTTGGAGACAATCTCTTACTGAACCTTAAGTTAAGTTGGCTGGCCAGTGAGATTTTGAGTTCTGTCTGTCTCTGCCCCACAATACCAAGGTTGCATACTTTACCATTATATGGGTGCTGAGGATTTGAACTCAGGTCCTTCTGCTTTTACAGAAAGTGCTCTTAACCACTGAGCCATCCCCTTAGCTCTTCCCTGTGGTTTTAGGGGCTTCGTAACACTGAGACACAAATATAGGCTTGTTTACATGCACATCTGTTTGTAGTGTGAGGAACCAGAGTTATATCCTCATGACTTCTACAGTGTCCTAAGCCACATTTATTCTAGCACCGTCACCGAGTGCCGAATTCTGTGACTCTGTGTCAGCCACACCCCATGGTAAACCAATTATCTCCAGAGAGGGCAAGTTACTCTTGCATGGTGTATGAACTTTCCTGGAGAGACATGAACAAACATCTACTTACCTGAGGTGGGGCATCAGAGTAACAGAATCCAGAAATGGAACAAAGTAACAATGTCACCCAAGTGCAACTTGACCAAGCTGTGAGTTCAATGGGCTTACTTTCAGAACAGGAATGAGGGGTCACTGACAGGAATTAGGAGGGCCACATCACTAAAAAAGTTTCACCTTTACTTGCATGGATGACAACTTCCTCATAGCTACAGAGATGGAGTCTCTCCTTCATTTAACCCACGCCACCCCCTGTACACTCAAAACCCCCAGCATCTGGGGCAGAAGTACACACAGCTAGGAGGGAGATGTAGGACGGAGAAACTGGAAGCCACACTCTCACCACACAGGCCTGATCGTGATGGGTCCCTGCCAGTGCTCACAGCAGCTTGCTGAAGGGCAGTGTCTGTCACACTCGGAGAACAGTGTTCCATACCGCGTCACCTCCAGGCACTTGGGAGATACCAAGTAGACAAGTGAGGGATGGAAATAGCTAAGTAAAGCTCCACGACCCTGTGACAACGTTCTGTCTCCTTATCCAGGGCACTACTTTGCTGTATTCTGCTTTGAGGCTGTTCCATAGAGAATGGAGGTCACTGCTAGACACCGCAGGTCACATCCACAATCCTAGCACTTTGGAGGCTGAGTAAGTGTTGAGGCCAACTTGAACTGCATAGCGAAATCCATTCTCAATGTAAAAAAGAAGAAGAAATTAGGGAAGTATGGATAAGTACTTGAAATGCAAACTGTCGCTAGATGCCTAGTGGGACGTGAAGGGAGGCTACCAGCTTCAGACTTCGTTTCCTATAGAGTAACTGTGGCCCCAAAAGCAATTGCTTGTCTAGATCCTGAGGCTGCTCACAGAGTGAGGGGAGAGGAAGCAGCCAGCTCTGAGCTATCACTCATCTGCTTTGCAGCCACCTCCAAGTCTCCCATCCTGGAATATTCCCCAGAGAGTGTCCCATGTACCTGAGCAATGACCTGGAATCAGAATGCTTGGGCTGCTCTGCCACAATCATGTGACTTCCGTGACCCTCTATCTCGACGTCTATAAAGTAGAGAAGAAAGGGAAACCTGTGAGGGTTAAATACTGTTCCTGCATCTGAGACTTCGGGATGGGGCCTGGCACATTGGGAGATTTAAACAGCACTGTCATTGTCATAATGGAATCGTAGCACATACACATTGAGTGCTAACTACACGTGCTTGGCAATAAAGACAGGGGGGAGGGGTACGCTCACTGGTTAAAGCACTTGTCTAGATCCCCAGAACTTATGTAAACGCCTGTGGGGGTGTGGAGGTTGCATGTACTTCCAGCTTTAGAAAGTAGAGACAGGGATCCCCAGAATAAGCTGTCAGGGGAGACTAACCACATCCACAAGCTCTGGGTTTGGCTGAAAGACCCTGTCTCACTGAATAAGAGGGATAGTGATTGAAGAAGATTCCTGGCATCACCTTGAGCCTCCTCGAGCATGTGTCCATACATGCACACATGCACACATGCACACATGCATATGTACACATTCCAAAATGGGAAAGAGAAAGAGTGTGCATGCAAATGGTGGATAATTCTGTCAGACTTCTCACTCCCTGGGAAGGTTTCCTGGAAAGAGAGTAAGGAATGCTACACTGCTCCCCCACCCCCCCAGTTTCTCTGTCCTTTGAGTTCGAGAGGAGCCTGCTGCTCTGCGTGGACTGGGAAACCGAAGGTGATGTCCACTCATAGTTTGGCAGCCCAGTCCAGATGTATCAAGGCACAGATGAATAAGCCAAGATGAGGGGGTAGGGATCAGAGAGGCAGTGGTCCTGTCTACTGCAGGATAGATGAAGGCTTCTGGATAGTTAACCAACCAGCTATCAGGAGAGACTTATGCGACCCTGGCAAAGTTGGTGGAGCCCCATGGTGTTCACAGGGCACACCGATCTCTGCCTTCTTGTGCCTGCTCGGCACCGGAGTGCTATTGTGTCTCTGCCAATCCTAAGGATGCTTTCCCATACCACTCGCCCAACCCTTTCCTCCAAGTGTCTAAATCCTAGAAAGCTGGGGTGCAAAGATCAGCTGACCATCTGTGTCCATAGGCAGCGGAGCCGCCCTCCCCCCAGTCTAGCTTGCCCAGTGCTGAGGTGCTCTCTGGAACAGAGGACTTTTGGTGCTGGAAGCAAGACAGATGGTCCTCTGGCAGGCAGACAAGCGAGCCATCCTTCACTGCCCACTTGCGATGAGGAGCCCTCACCTGACTGCCTTAACTGGAAGCAATCTTTCTTGCTTTCGAAATTCTAGAACAGTATTTGTGCCTGTCAGTAACTAAACTGCACTCCCACTCAAAATTCCCAGTGTTTGGGGGACATCTTATTTTTGTTGCGCCCTGAATGCACCAAGAAGGTCAAAGTAGGAGGTGACAGCAGGCTGGGTAACTTTCCTGAGGTTCTGGACCACTCTGTCCCTTTCCATGGCTTAGAATGCAGGTTTCCAGAAAGCCATCGGTCTTGAAAACATTTAATTACAGGAAGGGATCTCCTAGGCTGTCTGTCACCTCCCAAGGATACATTTCTTTTCTTTTCTTTTCTTTTCTTTTCTTTTTTTTTTTCCCCTCTGCTCTTTCTGAAGGAGCTTGGGCAGTGAGGAAATTGAATTGAAAAAGCAAGTAGGGGGCTGAAGATATTCCTGGAAGGGGGAAGGAGGGAAGGGAGAGCCAGGGGGACAGGGTCACAGAGCAAGGTGGAAGAATGGTGAGAAAAGGTCCAGCTGAGAGGATTAGCGACAGCCCAACCAAAGAGAGCTTCCCAGAGACAGAAGCAGGCAGCAAGCTGTGACCGGGTTTGCATTGGAGGAGGGGTGCCGTGGCATCGATCCAGCGTGCGGTGGGCTGGAAGGCCTTTGAGGCTATGCCTTCTTCAGCTCCTGGGAACACTTGATGGCCTGGTGGAGCCTGATAGAAGTCTCCAGATGCCAAGGATTCCATCCAGACTCCCAACAGCTTGGTCTCCAGGGGCCGAGGAGATGGTAAGGTCAAGTTGACCCTCATTCTAAGGAAAGCTCTGACCCAGCGTGTCCTTTCTTGCAGGCTGTGACAGCGAGCACTGGGGTCCCCACTGCAGCAACCGGTGTCAGTGTCAGAACGGCGCCTTGTGCAACCCTATCACCGGCGCCTGCGTATGCGCCCCCGGCTTCCGAGGCTGGCGCTGTGAGGAATTCTGCGCGCCCGGTACTCACGGCAAGGGCTGCCAGCTGCTCTGTCAGTGCCACCACGGCGCTAGCTGCGACCCGCGCACTGGCGAGTGCCTCTGCGCACCAGGCTACACCGGCGTTTAGTGAGTAGAGAGGGAGTGGCCTGGGGTGGGGCCAGGGCGAGGTCAGGACTCCTGGGGTGGGGAAAGAGGGGAAGGGGCAGAGCCAGGAGACAATGCCGGTTGCCAGGCTAAGGGCCTGGAGAGCGTGGTCTAAATGAGCCTGGCTTGTAGCTGGACAGGGCTGGGGCAACTTCTTAGCACCCTAGTGGGCAGGAAGAGCAGAATGTCCTGGTTGTGACATAAGCCCTCTGACCTCAAGTGCAGCAGTTTCTTTAAGTACCCAGGCCTTACCCACACAAGTCTCAGATCCAAGCGCAGAAGTACCCGGTCCTACTGGAGACAAGTCACATGGCTCGAAAGGTCCTTCCTACTTAGGGGACACAAGTGAGTTTGGCCTCCTCTTTAGATCTTCGTAGTGTGCCTACTTGCCCCATTCTAATTGAAACATCTGAGCTGTAGGGCTGGTATGAGCCCATCTGATGTATCATGTGCAGAGTGGCTGCTCACTTCTGTGCCCTGGGGAAGCCATACTGATAGGGATTCCCCAGGACAGTTTAATTGACATTGGCAGAGAGACTGGTGTCCTTCCAGTCTAGCTGAGGTTCTACACATTCTCTTAGATCCCAAGCAGAAGCCAAGGACACTGACCACAAGACATCCCAGATTGACAGCCTCTCCTGCCCCAGTGTCTGATCAGCTCCCAGGAAGCCATGGTCATTGGAGCGAGACTCAAGGCAATGACTCAGACCTTCCCTATGCTCCCACAGAGGTCGGTCTCCACACATGGCAGCTGGAGCTCTTCAGAGCCTAGGAAAGACGATCCTTGGGGTTTCCAGCTTCTCTCTTTGAAAACGGGCAGGTTTTCAGAGGCTGGAGAAAGGGCTCAGCAGTGTAGAGCACTGGCTACCCTTCCAGGGCTCCTGAGTTCAACTCCCAGCAACCACAGGGCAGCTCACAACCATCCTATAATAGGATCTGATGTCCTTTTCCGACATCTGTAGGTATATATGCAGAGAGAGCACTCATACACATAAAATACATAAATTTAAAAAAAATCTTTAAAAGAGAGGAGGAGAAATAGGCAAGATTTAAAAAGCCAAATCCATGGCCACATCTTAGCTCCGTTGCTCGTGCTTTTTCATCCATCTGGCGTGCCCTTCCACCCTCTCCGTGCAATCGGCTTCACCTTCAAGCCTAAGTAAACCATCTTCTTCCTCGGGAAGTCTCTTTGGCCTCCTCCCCAGAACCTTCAAGTGCTGGCCCAAGTGCCCTACAATTCAATACATTATATCTGTCTCCCCCTACTGGCGGGGATCAGAACATCCATGCTTAAGATGGTGGGGAGGGGCTTCAGACACTCAAGTCCGCAGGTGGGCTGATTGCTGACGTCATCCACACCTGTGGTGGGGGAGGAGCCTGGGCTGAGACTGTTCTCGAGACTGGGCTCACTAGGGCGTTCTGCGGCATTGGGACTGAGCACTAAGGGCGCTATTGGGAATTCTGCTGTATGACGCTGTTCCTCTCGCTGCAGCTGTGAGGAGCTGTGCCCCCCTGGGAGCCATGGAGCTCACTGTGAGCTACGCTGCCCCTGCCAGAACGGAGGCACCTGCCACCACATCACTGGCGAGTGTGCCTGTCCTCCAGGCTGGACGGTAGGTGGGCCCTCAAGGTCTAGGTGGGCACCATAAAAGGTTTTGGCACCGAAAGACTAAATTCCTCTCTCTACCCGTTTACAGTCATAAGCCATCAGGAGACACTAGCAGTGAAGAGTTCCAGGTCTAGGGTCTGTGTTTCTAAAGCCAGTTCTTAGCCTCTTTGAATCAGTGGTCTCTCACAGGCAAAGTATTTTCCTCTTGTAATTGGCAATGACTAGGGCTGCACACGTAGCTCAGTTGGTAGGATGCATGCCTAAGATGCATGGAGGCCTGGGTTTGATCCCTAACACCTCAGAAAGCCAGGCAAGGTAGCCCAAACCTATAATTCCATCATTTGGGAGATAGAGGCAGGAGGATCAAAAGTTTGAGGTTATCCTCAGCTATATAACAAATTCAAGGCTATTCTGGGCTACATGAGACGCTGTCTGAAAAAGAATGTTTTTAATTAAAAAAAAATGATTAGCTCTGGGTTTGGGTCCGGGTACCCAAAGGAGCTTCAGGTGTGACAGAGGGATTGGGAAAGAGGAGCCGCAGCAGAGTCTGCTCATCTGGATTTGTGAACTGTTACCCTACCTCACATATTCATGCTGACCCTGTGGCCTCTAGAATCTGTTATATTCCAAGTGCTCCAGGCACTTCTGCTGCAGTCTCTCCCATCACAGGTCTCTCTAGTCCAGGAACCCCTACTAAAGGAAAGAAGGCAGAGATAGCCTCGCCCATGGAGGCCTACCTTCAGGTGACCGGTCAGATGTACCACCACCACCACCACCTAACCTCCCTGACTCTGGTCTCAGCTTCCTCACATATAAAAATGGCTTGCCTTCAGTGAGCCTTGCTTGGGCTGGCTGTCATGGTAGGGGAAGTCCTCAGGTGAGACTGAGTAGCCAAGGTGCTTGGCAAACACCAAAGCCTTTTAAGCCTGCTTGATATATACCCCAAATGTCACAGCCTAATCACAGCCTGCTCTCATTGGCCACCTTTCCCTACTAGCACCTCTCTTTAGACCCAGGGTCCTGAAAGGCTGCCAGCCCTGGAGGCTGTCCCTCCCCACTGTGGACCCTGTAACATGCCCCACTTCTAGAAGAGCCTCAGCCCAGTTGCCTCCCGAGGGCCTTAGACAGGGCTGCTGAGCAGAGCAAGATATTTCAGGAGGCTTTTGACACCAGGCTCCCAAGGGCAGCCAGGAAGGACACCTGCAGGCCCACAGTGCTTCTAGACAGGGAGAGACCTTAGGAATCCAGTGTGACCAAACATGGCTACCTACTGGAGTCAATGAGGAGTCAAGAGGTCACACTGGAGCCTCTGGAATGCCATCTTTAATAAGCTCCCCTGGTGACTCTGAGGAAAGACGTGTGCGGACACAGCCTCCCTTGGATGTCATTGATCAAGAGCAAGGGGCTGCCTTCTGTGTTCCATAGAACCCTTTAGCTCCTTGGGGTGGGTGGAGAAGGAAGCCTCAACATTGGGACTCAGGCTCCTACAAGCCCATCTGAGTAAACTCTCAGTATTGACATTCTAGGTAATAGGTCCTAGAAACAAAACCAGTCCTAGCTTGTGGAGTCTAACACCATGGTCTGACCGTATATGTCATTTCTTGAGAACAGGGAAGGATAGGCCATAGGCCACAGTGTAGGTTAGGAGTGAGGTGGAGTTAGAACCTGGCTCTCAACCCCAGAACCACCCGACCCATGCTCTCAGTCTCTCTCCATCTCTCTCCCTTCTTCTCTCCCTTCCTCCCTTTCTCCTTCCTCCTTCTTTCTTCCCTCCTTCTGGTTCTCTTTTTCTCTTTCCTCTTTATCTCTCTCTCCTTCCACTCCCTCTCTTTGTTTCTTTCTTTTTCCTCTCCATCACTTTCTTTCCTTTCTCTTTCTCTTCCCTCTGTCCCTCTTCTCTCCACCCCTGTCCCCACTCCTCTGAGAGGACTGAGGGATGAGATCACCTCTCATCTGCCCACTTCCCCCCACCCCCTACCCCCCCCTACTCCCTGCTCTGACCTGCTTTTGGAAAAGTCTATCCCCAGTCAGGTTCCAGGTATCCAGTGCCCACAGGCAGGGCTCACGGAACCTCATCAGTGGGGAGGGAACCCTGAACTTGAGAGGCATCTTCTGAGATGCTCCTATGGGCTGCTGGACTTCAGGGGTGGGAGAAAGAGAAAGCTAACCCTTAGCGGTAGCTTTTTTCCTAACACACTTTTTTCAGGTGACAAGAGCCTGTCTGTAGGAAGCTTTGGTGCTGAGGACTTTGTTTTAAATTTTATGACAGACAATCACATTTCTATTTTTGACATAGCATTGAACTTGCAGATTTGCATGAATTATTAATACCCCAATGCATACCAAGTCTCAATGTAATGAAGCTTCAGCTCAGGCCTGAGGCTCCTCCAAGGGAGACCAGGGGCCAAGGAAAGGCCACTGAAGGAAATGGCCACTTGTCCTTCTCTTCCATTGCCTGACTTGTCACTGACCCCATGGGGATTCAGCTGATGGACTGGCGCTCACTACCACCACTCTGTCGGGACACAGTACAGAGAAGCTTCTGGGCGCTCTGGCCCCTCTGGTCCTCCAGGCCACTGACCCCCAAGAATGCCACAGGCCCCTCCACTTGCCTAGCTATAATGAGCCCAGTGTGGGGAGGGCCGTTCAAAGAGCCTGAGCGCTATTTCCCTGATTTTGCTGGACTCTGCTGAGACCTTGCAGAGCGAAGAGGGTAACCGCAGGTGGTAGCTTGATGACAGTGGACACTGGGGATAAGCAGGAACCAGGAAGTGCTGCTATCAGTCTCACTGGAGTTCCCAGGCCAACAGTAAGGCTGGATGGAATGGGTACATTCATTCACAAATGCTCACACATACACAGACACTCAAAGACACACGTGCAAAGGACATGGCAGGCAAGAGAAGAAATGGAGCTAGAAGCTGGGAAATGGGGTTGGTGATTGATGGTGGAGGGCCAGAAAGGCCGTTTGAATCTTAGAGGCTTTGGAGTCTCAGACACTTGGATTGGAAGGATGACTGTAGAGGCCAGTGACTGGTCACCCCCATAGCACCTTCACCAGTCACTGCTCAGTGCCCCCACAATTGGTGCCACTTTGGGACAACAGCCATTAACTTGGATGCCTGAAATGCTGGCGAGGCTGAGCTCCCACTTGGCCCCATCCTTTTGATCTTCTGTTGAGCAGGGGCTTCTTACAGTGTAGCTGCTCCTGAGAGTCCCACAGAAATATCAGGTCTGACCAGTTGGAGGACCTTCTAAACCCTATGTAGCCCAGGAGCCCACCACAGTAGAGACACACCTAACCTCCATGCCAGTCAAAGCCCCTCACACTAAGTGGCTCAGACAATAGGGATTTGTTTTCTCATGGACTTGGAGGCTGGATGTCAGGTAGCAAGGTCTTCATCAGGCAGGGCTGATGATTTCTGAGCCCGGTCCACAGCCTGGAGTCTTTGCATGACCGTCCCTCTGGGTTCTCATAGAACCCAGGACACCAGAACAAAGGTGGCACCACCCAGGGTGGGCTGAGCCCTCCTGTATCAATTACTAATAGAGATAATGAGTGCACGATAGGGCCTGGAGAGAGGGCTCAGTGGTTAAGAGCACTGACTGCTCTTCCAGAGGTCCTGAGTTCAAATCCCAGCCAAACACATGGTGGCTCACAACCATCTGGGACCCAATGCCCTCTTTTGGTTTGCAAACACACATGCAAAGTACCCATATAAATAAATAAATAAATAAATAAATAAATAAATAAATAAATAAATTTTCTTAAGAAAGAAAATATGCTACAGGCTTGTCTATAGGCTAATTTTATGAAAGCTTTTTCTCAATTGAAGAAATTTTCTCCCTTTCCCAAATGACTCTAACTTGTGTCAAGTTGACGTAAAACCAGTCAGTACACATCGTCATGTCTGACTTTTTTTTTTTTTTTTTTTTTTTTTGGTTCTTTTTTTCGGAGCTGGGGACCGAACCCAGGGCCTTGCGCTTCCTAGGTAAGCGCTCTACCACTGAGCTAAATCCCCAGCCCCCATGTCTGACTTTTTACATGGCTTCTAGGGTCAACGTTTAAATCCTCAACATTTGTATAGCAAGCACGTTACTGGTTGAACTAACCCCTCCAACTCGAGACATGTCTGTCTTTCTTGTAATGACATGAGTTAGGATGGGTAAGGGCCCCCCTACATAAGTCTTTAGCTTCATCTCTGCAAGGGCCCCGTGTCCACATACAGCCGTAGCTAGACACACTGGGAGTTGGGATTGCAGCCTGTCAGTCTCAAGGAGATAAAGTCACAGCAGGAAAGGAAGCCCCCCTCGGCCTGCCTCCTCCACAGGCCATGCCTCTAGCCAGCAGTAGGTGATCATTCCTGTAGTCCTGTACCACCTCAGCAAAGCCAGCTCCTTCAGTTGGCAGGCATTAAGCACTGCTCATTAAGACACCAGTCTGGCTTCCTTTGTCTCTTTAGTCTCAGTTATCTTTACTGCTTCCTAGAGACCAGGCTTCACCCCCAATGATGTGGGAGGGAGTGGGGGGGGGGCATAAGCATAATCTCCTGCCCAAGCTGTCTTGGATTCTTTTTCAGGGTTAGAGGATCATCAAACACCCCCAGATAGTAAGGGCAGAATTGCGCAGAAGCCAGAGACTCCTCTCGTCACTGGTGAATCCCTAAGCTCATGCATGGGTTTTGTGAGAAAGCTCTCTCACCCCCAGACTCTGTCCTCCCACCCTCTCAGCTCCCGAGCCCCTCCTCTCGGCGCCCACCTCAGTGCCTGCAGAGGGGAAATCTGAGCTGAAAGCCTCCCACTTAATTCATTACAACTCAATAACAGGATGGGGAAAGATGGCTCTGGTCTGGCAGGCTTTTCCTGACTGAACCAGCTTCTCCGGGGCCCGTGATTATTGGTGCTTAATAACTGTGTGTTGAACAAATTGATTAATTAATTGGAGGATCATCTTCATTCTCCAGAAGAGAAATGATTATCTCTGGCATGGGGCTGAAAGGGTGGCAGGAGACAAGACTAGACTCAGACGTCTGGTGAATACTTGAGATGTATACGAACTGTTTTAAAGGTGTATACCACGAGGCTAACACTGGAGGAGGGCAGAGAAAGCAGCCCTCAGTGCTAGTGCTTGCAACCCTGGCCTGTGTGGCTTTGGGTCTCTCCCTCTTTCTATCTAACACACTTTACTGCCACTTCTTAACCATTGATTTCAGCCCACAGAATGAGTCAAGGCGGTAAGATGGTTCAGTGGGTTGGGCAATTGCCCTCAAGCCTGACAACCTGAGTTCAGTCCCTGGGACCCACAGGGTAGAAAGAGAATTGACTTAAGCAAGTTGTTTTATGACTTCCACATGCACACACACACATACACATACACACACACACACACACACACACATATAAACAAACTTAGAATTTATCATAATTTACTTATTTAGCTCTACCCCCTCCCCACATACACATATACACTTGGCGATAAGTTGTTTTTCTGTTTTTGCTTGTTTGTTTGTTTAAGCTTAAGAACAGTGTTTTTTTTTCATTTTTAAAAGAAAAACTCAGGGGCAGGCAAGCTGTAACTCTTGGCAACTACCTGGCAGAGGAAGATGGGGAAGAAGAGGAGGGAGAGCCATGCCATTTGAGTTGAGCTGTCATGGAGGTCAGGCATGGGAGACAAACAGCCACATAGCAAGAGGGAGGGCTTCAGCAAAAAAGGGGAAATGCCCAAAGTACAGGCCAGCTTCCCAAAGAAAGAAAGAAGGGAAGACAGCCAAGTTATCCATGACACTTACGTTAACGTGCCTGTGCGCACCATTACTAATTTATCCAACAGCTCAACTGATGGCTGAAATTCCTCTCAATAAGGTTGGACACATCAGAAGTTCCTCCATCGTACCTCCCTCCCTGTCTCACTACTCACTCATTTATTCACTTTTTCTCTTCATTTTTGCCTTTGTGTTCTGAGGCAGTGTTGAGAACACCTTGTGCTTCTGTTGTGTGAGCTCTTTGTTTTATGCATTCACTACTGTTGTGGGATCCTTTTGTTTCTCTTTTGATGGGTCCCTAGTTCTCAGAACCCATGATTTTCTTTTCTTCTTGAGTTATCTTTCTTCCTTCCTTCTTCCCTTCTCCTTCTTCTTCTTCCTTCTCTTCCCCCTCCCCCTCCCTCCCCCCTCCTCTTCCGCCTCCTCCTCCTCTTCTTTTTCTTCTTTTGTTCTGTTTTTCAAGACAGGGTTTCTTACTCTGTAGACCAGGCCAGCTTTGAACTCACAGAGATCTGCCTGCTTCTGCCTCCCAAGTACTGGGATTAAAGGCATATGCCATCACGACCTAGACCTTTCTTTTCTTTTTCTCCTTGTTTTGTTTTGTTTTGTTTTGTTTTGTTTTGTTTTGTGTGTTTGCTAGTTTAATATGATCTCACACCCAAGTCTAACTCCCAAACTAGGTATATACTCATGGATGAGCCTCAAACTTCTAATCCTCCTGCCTCCACCTTCAAGTGTGTTCTCCTATTCCCAGTCTATATGATGCTGAGGATTGGTGTCAGGGTTTCATGCAGTCCAGACAGGCACTCTACTGAAGACTGCATCACCCACCCTGGGCATTCCTTTTAGATGAGGGGCATGGGGACACTCCAGCTAGTCACTGAAGAGTTCCTGTTCAGTACCCATGAAGGTTACTGTTTGTGACCTTGTTCAAATATGAAACCGTCTCTACCAAATCCCCCACTTACCCATTTGGTTTGGTAGCTTTAAAATTCCAGACAGAAGGTCTTTGCTTTAACTAGTTTGTTCTCTGATGCGCTAAAGACCTGGGTTTTCCCCTCAGCCACTCCCCTGGTGCTTCTAGGCAGCCAGTTGTAGACTGGAAACTATCTTTCTCCAGACTCTTAAGGAACTGCTCTACTGCCCTCTAACTCCCAGCTACGAGGTATAGCAACTTGAGTCCTGGGGTTTGCATATGACTGTTTTCCTCTTCCCAACAGCTTTGATTTAGAAACATAAAACTTTGGTGGTTGGAGTGATGGCTGGGTAGTTGAGAGCACTTGCAGGTTTTCCAGAGGACCCGCTCTCTGAGTCCATGTCAGGGAGCTCACAAGCACCTGTAACTCCAGCTCCAGGGCATCCGAAGTCCTACTCTCCTGAGGTGCCCACATGCCAGGCACACATGCATCACAGGAATAAAAAGATGGTTCTGGGGGTTTTGTTTGTTTATTTCGTTTTTGTTGTGTCTGCTTGTTTGTTTTTGAGATGGGGTTTTTCTGTGTAGCTCTCTGGCTGTCCTGGAAATCACTCTGCAAAGGAGGCTGGGTTCAAACTCACAGAGATCCCCCTGCCTCTGCCTCCTGAGTGCTGGGATTAAAGGTGAGCACCCACCACTGCCTTGTTAAAAAACTGTTTTGTTTTTTAATTCATAAAAATGTGTAATGCTGTGCCCGACAAGAGTCATATTTCTCCTCCTTCCTGTCCTTCTCTGCCCCCTTCTTCTCCCTCCTTCTGACCCTTTCTCCCTTCTTCACATCCCTCCTTCCCTTCCTCACACCATTACCTCCTTTTGGGTTCTCTGCTCTCTAGCTGGGCATAGGAAAGGCACAGGGGTGAGTGTCCATGGCTGGATGTGGGGGCTCTCCTATATCTGCTCAGCTCTCTCTCTCCACGTCCATGTGAGAGGATTAACACTACATGCTCTACCTAGCTTCCTCCAAGGTCTCCCCAGGCCTCTGGGAGGACAGGTATCAAATCTGTACCCCAGGTATCAAACCCAGCACCTGCTATGCAGCAGTTGCTAACTATGCCCTGAATAGTTGGGTGCAAGAACTCTCCTCAGCAGACCTAACCATAGCGTGAATGCCCAGCTCTCCTGATTATACTAGGAATTTGGGGTGGTCCCTGGGGCCCTAGTGGTCCTTGGAGTATATAACCTCAGCATGCTCTCCTTGGAGCTCTACCAAGCCTGTCCTCAATTCTATTTCAGGGAGCAGTGTGTGCCCAGCCCTGCCCACCAGGGACCTTTGGCCAGAACTGTAGTCAGGACTGTCCCTGCCACCATGGAGGCCAGTGTGACCATGTGACTGGACAATGCCACTGTACAGCTGGATACATGGGGGACAGGTAAGGTGGCATTAACTCTTGCCTGTGGTGTTCAGTTGTTCATACTCTTAGCAGCCTTGCGGAGGGTACCCTGCCTGGCCAGCCTTCTGGTTCTTTCCTCAGAAGGCATTCTGAATCCTACCAAGGAAATCCATCCATCAGCTTACCCTGTCTCTCCCGCACGCGCATGCCCTCCACCAGCCTCGCTGCCCTGGACTTTGAATGAAGCCAACCTGGCAGAGGGAACAGGCAACAGAGCACAGACCCAAGGAACTGCCTTCTGGACACAATTGGAAGACAGCCGTGGGGTCAGGGCACACTGTGGGAGAGGGAGAAGCAAGGCCCACGTATCTGGTGCCGTGCTGAACTGGAGGTGGAGGATCACACTTGCGTCCACACACCCAAGGCCAGGTCCCCTTCTCCCCCAACCATCCAGAGGAGTCCTGCCTCTTGCCTGGCACTGTGCAGGTGGATCTAAGTTTCACCTCTGGTCCCTGAATGTTACTGTTATTTTTCTAGACAAAGCGAGAGGAGATACTGTAAGAAGCACAGCTTAGACTAAGCACTGGGGAAACCAGGACTGTCAATCACAGGGCCTGTCTTCTGCAATGGAAGGAAGTGTGCCTGAACGCCTCTGTGCTTGAGTGACTCAGTCAGACAGCCTGGTGATCCTTCGCTATTCTGTTAGGAGCCAGCCTCCTCCTGAATCCCCCAACACCCTGAGCTTTGTCTCCAGTGAATGGACCACATCTCTGTCTACTTCCCATCCTCCATCAATAGACTCTATCCTTATGCTTGTCATAGATTCTCTCTCCAGGCCGTAGCCCTGAACTTGCCCATCAGCCAATAGAATTCAAGCGTACAGAAAAGGTCAAAGGTGCTTTGCTGCTTTGCAAATGGTGTAGTCAGCCCTGAAGCTTTGTTATGAGAATTGTCATGTGAAGACCTTTCCCCCAAAGTTCTACAATGTTTAAATGTGTAAGAAAAAGCCCAGGGTGTGGGCTCTGAGGACCTGGAATTAAGTGCTAGATCCACCTTCCCATCACATCTTCAAACCCCACGGTAAGGAAATGTTGGGGACCAGAGAAGCCCTCGCCCCCACCCCCACCCCACCCGTCTCCGTATTTCTGCCCTTATTCTGGTGTTGGAAACCAGTGTTAGCAGGATACCAGGCACCACCAGCAGAACCAGCTCTTTGACTCTCAGGCTTCACCAAGGGCGGAAATAATCCCGTGTCTCACCCCTGATCTCAGAGCAGAGAAAATCTCCAAATACACGGGCCTTCCAGATTGTTTTGTCAGCCGCCTCAGGAGGGTTTATGCAGAGCTCTGAGTGCATTTGGCTTTCCTGCCTCAACAGGCTGCCTGGTGTTTAATATTTTGTAAAATTGCCTCCATTAATTTTGTAGGTGACAGCTGCATTAGCCCACCCCAAATTATCATGAGCATATTAAAGCCAAGTGGGTATAATAATGCGGGTCTCCCCAGATCGGAGGGTTCCAGCTCAAATTAAACACGAAACGTAACTTGTAATTTAATTGAGCAATGTATCTGGTTGTTAATGGTGATATTGGACACATTAGATTGATATGTTGGGAAGGAAGGGTGTTTAAGTAGAAAGTTAATCCCTGCTGTGATTACCCTCCTGTTCCACAGGCCGATTATTAGTGTGCTTTGTGTAAAATTCATTAACAGTCTTTGCTTGATCTCTAAATAAATAAGTTGTTTAAACTGTGGCTAGGAAAAAAAAGTAAAAAGGGACTGATTATGCAAATGGATTAGGTTGTCAATATTTCATTTCTAGATTTTTTTATTTCTGGGCAGGTAGATTCAGTGCCCCCTCCTCTGGGGTACAGCCGGGTGGGACACTCTCTTCAGAGGAGCTGTCTCTCCTGCAGGGCAGGGATATTCCAATGCAAGTGAGCAGGTGTCTCCTGGTGTGAGTTTCTCTCCTGACACCAGAGAGCTCTGAGTCCTGCAGAACTCAGTGGTCTGTGGAGAAATCTGGAGGCTGAGCAGGGATTGACAGTTTAGACCATGGGTCTTTAGCTGCCCTTGGTCCTTTCCCTCTACCTCTGTTCCCTCCCTTCCCCTCCTCCTCTGAGCTCCCCCTTTCTCTCTCCTGCCTGCTACCCAATCTTCCTCCTCCAGCCCTTTGTTCTCTCCCCAGCAGGTTGGGGCAGCCCAGGTCGTTTTCACTGTTTGCCTTTGGCCACATTCCTTCTCTCACTCAGTGGCTCTGAGAGGACAGCCAGTGGGCATCTCCCTTGAGGGGTGCTCTAAAGCTATGCCCCAGTCACTCTGCTGCTCTCCGGTCACTCTCTTGCTCACCAGTCACTCAGTGTATGGAACAGTGAAGTCAGAAACAAGATCACCTGGTCTCTAGTTGCCAAGGCTAGTCCTGAATATTCTGGCTGCTCCCAATTTCCCCATACACAATGCTGCCCACCCCCAGGTCCACTGGAGTGTGGCTGTGTGTCCTCATTTAGGCCACTGGCCTCTCACCAAGACCAGGCTGTCCCTGCTCTGTCTGAAGAAGAATGAGCCTCCAAGAAGTTATGGGTATGGTCTTAATTAGGGTTCCTATTGCTGTGATACAACACCACGACCAAAAGCAACTTGGAGAGGAAAGGGTTTATTTTGCTCGTTTTCACATAATACTTCATCATTAAAAGCAGTGAGCACTGGAAATCAAGCAGAGCAGGAAGGGAGGCAGGAGCTACCACGGAGACCTTGAAGGGACGCTGCTCTCTGGCTTGTTCTTCATGGCTTGCAGAGCCTGCTTTCTTCTAGAACCAAGACTGCAAACCCAGGGGTGGCCCTATCCACAATGGGCTGGATCCTCCACATCAACCACTAATTAAGAAAATGCCCTTCAGGCTTGCCTACAGTCCGACTTTATAGAGGCATTTTCTCCATTGAGGCTCCCTCCTCTCCACTGATTCTAGCTTGTGTCAAGTTGACATAAAACTAGTCAGCACAGGGTACATTTAGAATATAAGCAAATGAGGATGTAGCTCAGTAGAGTGCTTGCCTAGCATGCATAAAGATCCGAGGTTGCACAAACCCCTCTTCACTTGAAATGCCTGGCGTGTTCCTTCCGTACCCCCAGTACCGAGTAAATAGGCTTTGATGGTTCATGCCTGTGATGCCAGCACTCAGGAGGTAGAAGTAAGAGGATCAGGAGTTCACGGTCACGCTTGAATACAAAGCATAAATCCGAGGTGGAGGGGCGAGCGAGATGACTCAGCACATGAGTGTGCCTGCCACTGGAAGCCTGAGTTCCATCCCTGCAACACCTGTAAAAGTGGAAGGGCAAAGCCATCTCCTCAGCCCACCCTCTGACCCCCACACAAGTGATAATGAAACTGCATCTAATTCCTCAAGTTCATGCTTCCATTGCATTTCTGAATTCTTTTCTTTGAGCCTTCTCATGCCTGAAACTAAGTCAAGAGGGTCATTCATGTCTGCTGTGTTTTAAGAACTGAGATCAGCAGTTTAGAAATTTATTTAAGAGTAGCAACGAATAACCATCTCCTGGCTACCTTTCTGGATGGTACTACACCTTTTTAAAATTGCGTGCATGGTAATGAGTTGCTGGCATTTTGTGTGTGTGTGTGTGTGTGTGTGTGTGTGTGTGTGTGTGTGTGTGCGCACGCACATGCTACTTTATTGGATTCTTATATCTACCCTTCCAACCCAAATTCCACCCTAATCTCTTCCCATCCCCCACACTAGGTCGGAGAGAAAGAAGTTTAGAGTCCGCCTCTTTAGATACTTCCTGCAAATTACAGCCACTGGGCGCCTTGGGGCAAGTCTAATCTTCCTCATCAGGATATGTCCGACTTCTCTTTGCTTACAACTACTTGACAAACCACAACAGGAACCAGCATCAGGGGGAACAGCAGCCTCCCCAGGCCCTCTCAGGGCTCTTACAGAGTCCCCAGAATTAACCTGTCTGCAGTGGGCAAAGATCAACAACCCCCCCTCCCCCCCAGTGCACTAGACAAATCATAATCACCGGCTGTGAAGCAGCCTCTTCTCAGCCCCTGGGATTAAAACAAAAACACATAATATAACTGGGTTCTTAAAGAAACTAAAACTCTAACTACAAAGGACCATGCACATTCGAGTGCAGTGCCAGGGGAGACTACATATGGGGGTGGGGGTGGGGTGGGGGAGCGCTGTACCTGCAGACACAGGTGGTTGTGAGCTGTCCAGTGCAGGTGCTGGGAACAGAACTCAGATCCTGCAAGTCAAGTTCAAGCTCTTCACTGCTAAAGCCTTCTCTCCAGCCCCCGGTGTTGTTTTATTTAATCTTCAAACAACCTGATGAGGGTTTCCAGCTCATTTTATGAGGAGGACGTGGTCCATCAGAAGTTTAAGTCTGATCTTTGTTTTTTATATCATTAAAGCAGAGTTAAGAACTTGATAATCCCTAACCCCATAGGCTATTTCTCTCCAGTGCACAGGTTGCCCCCCAAGGTAACCCTTTATTGCCTCAAGGTCCAGTTGCTGTGACAATGAGCTTGTGCCCCCTGAGGAATTACCCTGGGCTGCAGCAAGGGAGGTTAAAGGAGATTCAGGAAGCCAGCAGCAACAGCCAAAAGCCCCTCATCTACTGGCCTTTAAGCTAATGAAATAGAGAATACAGGGACCCCCGAGGACCTGTATGAGTTCACATAGCACCAAGTGTCAGCCCTCCACCTTGCGAGCTCACTGACTGATGGGAGAGAGGACTCCTGCCTTAAGGATCCTCAGATCTCAGAATAGCAAGTAGCCGGTCTCTGGGAGTATGCAAACTGACGAAGGAGGAAGACACGTCTACCTGAGGAAAGTTCCAACCTCAGAGAATGAGTCCTATGGCTCCACATGACAGGGGAGAGAGGCTTCTGCCTGAGACTCAGGAGAGCACATGTGAGTAAGCCCAGCAGTCAGGAGTTTGGGCTGTAGGATTGCTGTGAATTTGAGGCCAGCCCAGCTTACATAGTGAATTCTAGGACACCAAGCTGAGCTACAGAGTAAGGCTCTGTCTCAAACAAACAAACAAACAAACAAACAAAAATTCCCAGCACCACTTAAACCAGGCATGGTAGCTCTCAGGAGGTGGAAAGGAAAGATGGGAAGTTCAAGGTCACCCTTGGCTATGCAGTGAATTTGAAGCCCAGCCTGGTCTATATGCAACTCTTTAAATATAAATAAATTGGTTAGGAGCTGGAGAGATGGCTCAGTGGTTAAGAGCACTCACTGCTCTTCCAGAGGTCCTGAGTTCAAATCCCAGCAACCACATGGTGACTCACAACCATCTGTAATGGGATCTGATGTCCTCTTCTGGTGTGTCTGAAGAGAGTTACAATGTACTTATTTATATATAATTTATATATATAATATATATTATATATAATATATATTATTTATATAATATATATTATTTATATATAATAAATAAATCTTAAAAATAAATTAGTTAATTATACAATTAATTATAACAAAAACTTTCATCATGAAGTTTGAAAGAAACATTCAAGCATTTAAACCACAGCACACACATTTTATCACACTTTTTTTTAAAAAGAGGACTTCAGTTACTACACATGGCTGGTAATCACACAGGGCCACCAGGCTGGCCCCAAACCTAAAGGACATCCTGTCTCAGCCTCACTAGTGGCTAGGATTACAGGCATAAGCCACTGCATTCAGTCTTATCCTAGCTTTTTATAATGACACAGAAACAAAGTTTCACGTCCTGACAAGGATAATAGGAGCTCATCTTAGCTGCCGAGAAGACCTGGGGTGAAGTTCCCATGGGTATGGAGGAGGAGGCTGGGAGGGAGCGAACAGGCCAGGCATTCCAAGGGAGGAGGAGTCTATGCAAATAAGCAAGAAGCCCAGCAAGGGCTCCGCCCACAGCTCCATCCGGCTCTGCTCTCCCACAGGTGCCAAGAAGAATGTCCCTTTGGAACTTTCGGTTTCCGGTGCTCTCAGCGCTGTGACTGCCACAATGGAGGTCAATGTTCACCAGCCACAGGTGCCTGTGAGTGTGAACCTGGCTACAAGGGCCCTAGCTGCCAGGAACGGCTATGCCCCGAGGGCCTGCATGGCCCAGGCTGCACCTCGCCCTGTCCCTGTGACACTGAGAACACTATCAGGTATGAGTTATGGACAGGTAAGCTTGGGGCAGGGGCTAGGTGGGTTCCTGATGAAGAAAGGTTTCCCAGGCTGGGGCTCCACCTCCAGGGTGGCCAGCTAGCTGACTGGAAGGAGGAGCTGGGCCTTTGGGGCTTTGATCTGGAGAGATGGCTCAGCGGTTAAGAGCACTGACTGCTCTTCCAGAGGTCCTGAGTACAAATCCCAGCAACCACGTGGTGGCTCACAACCATCTTAATGAGATCTGATGCCCTCTTCTGGTGTGTCTGAAGACAGATCCAGTGTACTTATATACAATATAATAAATAAATCTTTAAGGAAAAAAAGTGAAAACTAATGCTACCCAGGAGGAGTCAGGACCAGATCTTAGGTCATCTGCCACCTGGTCTTCATGTTCAGCTACTTGGGCTTGACAATGGGTTATTCTCGAGCCTCACATAGAGTAAGGAACAGTCTAGTGACTGACCCACAGAAACAGGGTACTAGGACTGGATAGTTCTGGGGGCTGAGATGTTTTGGGGGTGACAGGACTCATGGTGCGGTGGTTGATGAGCTATCATGGAGGGTCCTCTTCACACTGAACATCTAAGCAGAGGCTGGAGCCATAGAAGGCCCACCTGGGACTAAAGAGGCGCTGGCCTGGTGGGAGAGCAGTAAGGACAGAGATCAGCCTCTGTGCCCAGGACAGCTTGAAAATGTGAGAACTGTAGTTAGTCTCACTCCTATATCCAGGAAGGACCAGGTCTGAGAAACAGAAGAGCAAATGGCTCAGCCTCCTCCTCTACCCCTTTCCCTTCCTTCTTACCACTCCAGCTGCCCTGCCTTCTGTTAGGAAGGGGGCTCTCACCAGAGATGCCTCACCGCCCTCTATCTGACTGCCTGTTATCTGTTATCAGGGTAGAAGGGCTGGGACATCCCTTCTCCTGGCCTGTGAATGGCCCAGGAAGACAAGCTGGCCCAGGCAGTGGATACTGAACAGATGGCCAGGCGGAGAATGCCTCTGCTCTGAGACTCCTCTTCACCTCAGTGTTTGGTTTCTCACAAGTCACCCCGGAGCCTCCTGTCACTGCAAGCAGGCATCTTGGCATTTATCAACTTAGATAAATATGGTTCCTTAGTGGCGTCTCAGGGGACTATACAGAGATGGCTTAGAGTCAAGGCAGCTGGTCTACGCATGACTTGAGTTGCCTCTGCAGGACAGGGTCAGGTTACAAGAAGGGATACCCTTAGGACCTCAGATTCTGAGTATTTGCTGAAACTAGGTACTTGCCGGCATATTTTTCTAACACAAGTCACCTCCAGTAGTGTCTCATAGCCCTGCTTGATGTCCTAATGATCAAAAATTCCATCAGCCAAACCATGACACACCATTAAGTGTGTAACACACCCAACGTCAGAAGGCTGAGAAATGTTAGGGTAGAAATATATGTACCTGGCTCTGCTGGGTTCCAGTGTATGTCCCAGTTATTGTGCATAAAAGATTACAAGAAGGGAATCCTGGGAGAGGTGGCCTTTTGCTTGAACTGAAGGGCAGGGTGAGAGATCTAAGGGTCTCAAGAATGGGAATAAGAAACCAGTTCATCTACTCCATGCTGTAAGACAGCAATGGGGACACCCCCTCCTTGCTGAAGAGCCAAGGACAGGAAGCAAAGAGGCTCCTGAGGTCCCCATTCAGGAAAATTCCCCACCACAGAGATCCACTCAAGCCCCAAATTAAAAGGCCATTGTTTCCCTCCCTTCCCCGGGCAACTGTGCGCTGCATAATTTATCTTTCTTCTGAAGGAGTCCTCCATGCATTATTAATCTGGAAGGACTCCCTCTTCTCTGTCGCTAATCTCAGCCCATCCAATATTAATGATTATTTGCTCTACCGTCTTTAACGTGTGTTATGTTTTAAGGGACTGGGAGGCAAGAGCTATCCTTAGGACCCTTGGTTGGTGCCTGCCATCCTAGCTCTGAGCAGGCTGCTTAGACTCCCAGGCACTACCTCCTTGGGGAGGGCCTCGTCCGAAGCCTGGACCCTCAAGAGCACCAGCATCCTGCCCATGACCACTGTCTCGGCCTTCAGTGACAGGCATGGCTGAATTCAACTTAAGCAGTGCCTCCCTCTAGATAGTTCTGCCCCGTTTGCCTTTTAAATATTCCCCGTTCTCCCAGCATGCCAGCCTAGTGACTGAGCCCCTGACACACGTGCTGCTCAGTCTATATCAGACACACAGGCACCTGCTTGGCCACACCGAACAGTCTTATGCTCCATAGAATCTTCAGCAGGGTCCCTGGGTCCCACCCATCAGATGGATGCCCAGCTCACCCCCAAGTTCTGACACCCAGAGAGGATTTCCGGCAGTGCCAAATGTCCAGGTAGGATAGAGAAAGCAAGATGTCTGGGGTGAGACTTATTATAGATAGCGCTTTCTCCCGGGATATAGAGAACGCAAAGACTTGCAGCTAGGGGTGGGCCTCAGGTGGGAGAACATTTGCCTGGCATGCATGAGGCCCAGCATGGTTTTTGGCACAGTCCTGTAATTTCCTCAAAGGCAGGAGGATCAGAAGTTCAAGGTCATCCTTGGCTACATGGAGGGCAGAATGGGCACCATGGGCTCTAGTATTAAAACAAGGAAAATAGGGGCTGGAGAGATGGCTCAGCAGTTAAGAGCACCGACTGCTCTTCTAGAGGTCCTGAGTTCAATTCCCAGCAACCACATGGTGGCTCACAACCATCTGTAATGGGATCTGATGTTCTCTTCTGGTGTGTCTGAAGACAGCTACAGCGTACTTATAAACATTAAATAAATAATAGATAATTATTAATGAATATAATAATATAATTTTAAAAAGCAAGGAAGGGGAAGAAGCAAGGAAGGACAGGAGGGAAGGAGAGAGAGAAGGGGAAAAGGGAGAGAGGGAAAGAAGTAGGGAGGGGGAGAGAGAAACAGAGAGACAGAGGGAGAACCTAGGATTCCGATATTAAGGCAATTAAATTGCAGGTACTGAGTGGGGGTTGGTCCCCTCCATCCTGGCCTCAGATCTACTGTTAATCTCAAAGATGGGAGGAGAAATGCAAACCATCATGGCCAAATTAACCAAAGCAACATTCTTTATTCGTGTATACAGGCGTCCTCCTCCTAAGGTGGGGTTTGAGAAGTCAGCATTGAGGGGTTGGGGATTTGGCTCAGTGGTAGAGCGCTTGCCTAGCAACCGCAAGGCCCTGGGTTCGGTCCTCAGCTCCGAAAAAAAGAAAAAAAAAAAAGGAGAAGTCAGCATTGGAGGTGAGGAAGACAAGGCTTATATAGTTCAGACATAGGGGGTTTCCAAATGGAGCGGGTGTCAGGCGAAATAGGCAGGGTTATAGGAGCAGCACATAAGCACAACATGCTAGTCAGAATGACCTCCTGAAACAGACATGGTCTCAAGGTGGGCACAACAAGGTACTCATAAAACCTTTTGAACAAAAGTAAGATTGTGAGATGGTTATAAACATGGTTTTAAAAGCAAAGACATGGCTGCCATTCCTGGAGCAGGCAGTACAGAACCATTTGTAGTTAAGGGCACAGTGGCCCATAGCCCAATCGTTGAGAAACAGATTTAATCTTAAACAGGAGTGAGCCTAGCTTGTCTTTACTAGAAGATGGCTTTTAAGTCTAACATGGAGGTAGGCTGGTACTTCGCTACCCAGCTAAGAAAGTACCCTGACATACGCCTCTCTCCTCTATGTGCCAGTCTTCCAAATGGGGGCAACGTTTCTTGTGGTCCTTGGAAGTGGAGTGGAGAGGCAGTCAGTAGAAGCCTTGCCTCATTTGTCCCTAAACTTATGTAGCACTTGAGATAAATGGTGGCTTCCTGTCTCCAGCATCCTTCTGAGGAGTCAGGACTCTAACCCCAGTCCAAGAGAGCCCTGCTCCCCAGCCTGTCCCTGCTCCTCTCCTCTGGCTGGCTGCTGCAGAGAAGTTATGGGTTGCCCTGGAAAAGAGCAGGCTGGTGAGCTTTAGTTTCCGCCACGGGCTCTGTGAAAACACAAAAGAGGCCACTCTCCTTCATAGATCATTCACCTTGAGGACAGTGTCTGGGTGTCAGCCCTCTTAAATGTTCCCTCCGAAATTAGATTGTCATAGATGAATTCCAGGAGCCACGATGGCAGATTACCTTTGAAAGATTTGATTTAGCCAGCAGATGCCACAGAGATAGAAATCTCATCAGGGCAAAAGAAAGGCAGAAAAACCCACCCCTCGAAGCTGCTGCCTGCATTGTACAGCTTTCGGTTCCTGTTAGCTAGTGATTAATCTGTGTCTCGGGAAAAGGAATAAAGGGGGAAACCGGGTAACAGAGGAATCAGCCTGTGCATCAGTGATGGGGACTCTGGTCCGAGCCTCCCCTAGCACTGCGTGAACAGCCAGGTCACCCAGGGGAAGCAAGGCCTTCGCAGGCAGAAGAATTGCCACGAGTTCAAAGACAGATGGTCTCAAAAAAGCAAAAATAGAAAAAAAAAAATCAAATCATTGTCTGCCGTCACTCTCCAGCATCTTTCTAAAGGGAAATTTAAATTAAGACGTTAGATGTCCTGTTTCTAGAAATAGAATTGTAGGGCTGGGATATAGTTTAGCCTATAGAGTTTGCCTAGAGTCTTTGTAACTGTTCTATTACTATAGAGAGACACTGTGGCCAAGGCAACTTAGAAAGCACTTTGTTGTTATTTTTTGAGACAGGGTTTCTCTGTGTAGCCTTGGCTGTCCTGGAACTCACTCTGTGTAGACCAGGCTGGTGTTAAACGCCTGCCTCTGCTGGGTTTAAAGGTGTGCTCACCCACTTATCTGTGTGACCTTGTGTAGGTTTCAAAACCTCTGGGTGCCACCTGTAAAATGGAGATTCACTCCTACTTCACAGTTTGTGGAATATAAGAAGTGTATCTGTGTGAGGTGTCTGCACTTTCATAGCCTGGCCACATATTATTTATTATTATTCAAATTGCTTCCATTTTCCACCGTTATAAATAATGCTTTCAGGAACATCTCTGTGTATAAATCTTCCTCCACAATCACGGTTATTTCCTCAGGATAGATTCTTAGAAATGGAATTACAAGGCCGAGGCATCTGCATATTTTTAGGTCTCCTGATACGTAACCCCAGATTGTTTTGAAACCTTTACCAGCGTTTGAAAAGCTCGCCCATGTTTTGATAGGGAGAAGGTGATATCCAATTGTTGTTTTGACTAGATGATTAATGAGACTAAACATTTTCTGAAGTGATTATTAGCTACTGGTACTTATTATTCCAGAATCGTCTGCTCTGGTCCACCCCCTCGTTTTCAACAAGAACACGGCAGGCCCCCCAGAAGAGAGGCTAGCTGGGCTGCTCACAATTAGTCTGTTCATTAATTCGTTCAGTTTAAGCATGCCAGGAGGTCAGCATTTCCCCTGTGCCTGGAACCCCACTGGGCCCAGAGAGGCGACAAGACAGACAAGCTCCCCCAGGGAGCTGAAACCCAGTGGGTAGACAGAAAGCAAACAAGTCAACAGACACAGAGAATAATTAAACACTGAAGGCTGGGGACATGGCTCAGCCAACAGAGTGCTGGCCTAGCATACACGAAGCCCTGGGTTTGAATTTCAGCAGGGCATAGAACCAGGTGTGGGGATGGTGCCCAGCTCTTACCTTAGCACTGTAGAGGTAGAGGCAGGAGGATCTGAGGTTCAGGGTTGGGAGCTGGTGAGATAGCACAAAGGTTAAAGGCCTGAGTCCTATCCCCGGGACCATGTGGGAGAAGGAGAGAGCACTCTCACAAGTTGTTCTCTGACCTTCACACATGTGCCAGGGCATCCGTGTTCCCATACACTTACACACAAAATAAGCAAATAAAAATGCAGAAACCAAAGTTCAGGATCATCCTCAGCTATACAGGATATATATATATATATATATATATATATATATATATATATATATATATATATATATATATATCAAGTTTAAAGCCAGCCTGGGCTACATAGGCTCTGTCTCAAAAAGAAAATAATTCAATATGGTAAAAGCAATTGCATTTCTATGTGGGTAAACTGGACAGTGACTATGTGACTATGAGCTGGGAGGGAGAAGGGCTCACTCTGTTACAGAGCGTAAGGAAGCCCAAGTGGCGATCCCTTAGGGACAGCCATTGTCAGGGAGACCACCCTGGCCTGGCATCTTATTTTGGCTACCAGTGCTCACCAAGAGTCTACTGTATGGAGAGCTACTGGTGTCATGGTTGCCTTCTCACGTGTCCCCACCTGACAGGAGCAATGAGAGCTCTGTACCTCAGAGTCTATAAGGCAAGGGAGGAAGGCCCTGCCCTATGCTTTGGACTCTGTGTGGTTTTATAAAGCGTGCACACTGGGGATTTACTATGGGGGTGTACTACTGGGGAGGGTTACCCCTCAGTCAGTGGGGTCCTTGCCTGGCAAGGCTAGGCATTGACCCCCAGCATTGCATAAACAGGGCATGGTGGGGGGACAAGCACCAGAAAGTTAGTGTTACCTTTGTCTACATAGGGAGTTCCAATGTAGCCTGGGCACCATGAGGAAAAACAGTGCTTGTTTGGGAGTCAGAAATCCGGGTAGTAACGCTGGTCTTGTTACCTCCTTAATGAATGACTTTGGGCGTTGCTTAACTACGAGCCTTCATTTCTGGGAACTACTGAGACTACTACAGCCATGTATCATCTCATAGACAAAGAAAGCATGACTAACTTCACCACAGGGGTCCTCTGCTCTTACTACCATGGGCAGACTAGACTTGGGGTGGGCAGAGGAAGGGACACAGTGCTAAGCCCATCCTCTTCTTCCTCCTGTCCTCTGTTCAGCTGCCATCCAGTCACTGGAGCTTGTACCTGCCAGCCAGGCTGGTCTGGCCACTACTGCAATGAGTCCTGCCCTGCCGGCTACTATGGCAATGGTTGCCAGCTACCCTGCACCTGCCAGAACGGCGCTGACTGCCACAGCATCACTGGGAGCTGCACTTGTGCTCCAGGATTCATGGTAAGTCAGGGTGGGCTGCTCACAGCCTTCCCGCTCCCCAGGGAGCCATGGCAATCTAAAGGGTGACCCTCTGCCCAGGAATGAGGGATAGGACTCTCTTTCTATGTCACCTTCAGACACAGTCTGTGACAGAGAGAGCCCTTGAAGCTGTTCTCTGAGGTTAACAACTGCAAGAATAGCTGCAAAGGGCCTTAGTCTGTCACTGTCCCTGACTTTCAAACTGTCATCCTCTCTGTCCAACTCTGCCCTGTCCTCCTGTGCACACAATATCTTTCACACCATCATTACCCCAGCTCACATAAGCAGTTTGTATTCTCCTTTCTGTTTGTTTGTTTGTTTGTTTGTTTGTTTAAAAACAAGGCCTATTTACTATATATCTTCCAGACTGTCCTAAAACTCACTTTATAGACTGGGTTGGCTCAAAACCACAGAGATCCACATAACTCTTCTTTCTGAGTGCTGCAATTAACGGCATGTACTACCAGGCTGGACAGACAGTCTGTGTGCATGCGTGCATGCATGTATGTGTATGTAGTGGACAGGTATTTGTGTTGGGGGGTTATGTCCTGAGGACTGAATCCACAGCCTCCCACACTGAGGAAGTGCGTGCCCTCTGAACTCCAGCACCATTCTTCCTTTTATTCACATTTCTCTGCTATTGGTTGGACCTCTTAATTCACTTCGGATGACTGCCTAGCAGAGCAGGGGCTGAAATTCCCAGTTTCCCCAGCCCTTCCCTTCCTGCAGATGTTAGGATTTTCCCATGTTCGCAGCCAGTGTTGCAGTGAGCATCTTCTTACAAGCAGCTCCCCACTCCGCCATCCCGTTGAATTATTTCCTCCGGGTGAATTACCAGGTCAGCGGGCACAATATATTCATGGCTCTTGATGGATGTTGCCAGATCACTTTCCCAAAGGGTTATATAAATCTATGCTGTTGAGGGTCGTATATGCGTGTGCCTTGTTCAGAACAGTTTTCGTTTGCTTTTTTTCCCAGTCTTGCTAATTATATAGGTAGAGAACGGCTCCTAAATGTTGCCCTCATTTGCATGTCTGATTACTAGGTAGAGCGAACGTTCCCCTACATGCTTGTTCAGTCTGTATTTCCTCATCAATCATGCTGGTTTTTACAAAGTTTGACTGGGGGAGGTGATACTGGGATGGGATATGCTCAGCTGGTCTGAAGACCTCCCCCATCCTCAGGGGCAGTGTTCCACTGTGCTTTGAGCAGAGTCTGTTGAGTTGAAACCTGTGGCCAGGTCACACACATCTTGGCTGTCCTACCTACCAACTGTGTGACCTTGGACCCACTCTCTTGGGTTTGGTTTCTTCCTCTATGAAGTGGGTACTCCCATACGTGATTGCTTACAGGTATAGAAAAGGGATTTCTGGAGCCGCTGTAGATAGGGGCCTTGGTAAATTACAGGTTCAGATCCAGCATGGCTATGGTGAAGCTTTAGGTACCTGATAGGTTCTTACAGGATGTGGTTATTGCTACTCGGTGGTTCTCACTGTGCAGGGACCAGATGTATAACATGGCTTTTTTCTTTCTTCCTTCCTTCCTTCCTTCCTTCCTTCCTTCCTTCTTTCCTTCCTTCCTTCCTTTCTCTCCCTCTCTCCCTCTTTCCCTCTCTCCTTCCCTCCTTCCTTCCTTCCTAAAATTATTTGTTTTAAAGATAGTCTCATGTATTATAGGTTTTTTGGCTTGCTATGTAGCAGGCATAACCTTGAACTTCTGGTCCTGCTGCCTCTACCTTCTCCCCAGTGCAAGGACCAACAGACTCAGTCTATGCAATGCTGTAGATCAAACTTAGGTCCTAATTCAGTTCACGACAGGCAAGCACTCTGCTATTTAAGCTACCTTCTCCATGAACAGGCCTTTCAGCCTTGACTGCAAGGTCATCAGCCATGGAAGTGCTGGTGAGCCTGCCTGGTGCTGAGCCAGCTGGCAGCCATGGCATAAATCTACTGATTCCCAAGCTCCTCTTACCATCAGGGCAGGGGCTCCTTTGAGAGCAAATGTCCCTGGTCTGCAGAGCAAGGCTCAGACAAAGTGTCATCAGGCCCCATCATGCTCCTTGCCAGAGCTAAGGTTGGGTGCACATGGACTATGGTCTTTAAAGGGTAAGAGGTCTGTCCCTTCCACACAGCTTCTCTCTGACCTGCCTGTGTTGCCAGGAATTCTGGTCCGTAACTATCACAAAGAATTGAAGTACTAGGGGCTGGAGAGGAGGCGGGGTGTTTAAGAGCATTGGCTGCCCTTCCAGAGGACCTGTGTTCAATTCCCAGCACTCACATTGATACTCACAACCGTCTAAAGCTCCACTTGCAGAGGACTTGATTCCCTGTTTAGGTCTCCAAGGGCACCAGCCACACATGTGGCACATGGATAGACAGATAGGCCTAGCACCCATACATATTAAAAATTAATAATATTAGTAGCACCCTAGGTTTAGAGTCTTGCAAATAGTCATTTGGAACTAAAGATATCCCATCACAAGAGGTCAGGCAGAGAAGCACTTGGTGGCAAGTGGGACATTCTGTCCCTGCCCTAGCCTGGCTACTAAGGAAGGCCTATGACTTAGGAATGGCTTCTCCTCTCAGGTCCCAGGTCCTTCCTATACAAATGTGAATGGACAGGGGAGGATGAACCCACACATTTTGTTTCACTAATCTTGTCCTTAGATACAACCTCATGCAGCTGAGGCTGGACGTAAACTCCCTACGTAGCTGAAAATGACCTTGAGCTCCCTATCTTCCTACCTCTCCCCACTTAGTGCTGGGACTACAGACACACACCACCATTTTATGCAGCACTAAGCGCTAAACTCAGGGTTTCATGCTTGCTAGGCAAGCACTCTAACAACTGAGTTATGACCCCAGCCCTGAACCCACTGATTTCTGAGATGGTTACTATAACTTTAATTTTTTTCAAACCCTATGTTTAATGATGGTTCTTAAATGCTTTACCCTCTCTTGTAGCCCACCACCCACCAGAGATGGTTAAAAAGAAAGGATACAGGGGTCAGGGGGAGCTGGGCGGGTGGTGAGTGGACCTGTTTAGAAAGGTTCTTTGGAGCAACTGTGTTGTTTAGAAACCGGCAGTTCAGTTCACAGGTTAGTAGGCAGCAGCTGCTCAATCCACTTGCAAACACCTCACAGATACACCAGTTGTCCAATTCAGTAGTCAGGTTAGCAACAGCAGTGACATGACTTAGGAGAGACAGCTTAGCCTTGGCTCAAGTCAGCAGGAGGCACCATCAGGAACACCAGAAGTTCTCAACTGCGTCTCTCTCAGGGAGGTGGAGATCAGCAAAGACTCACCCACAAGCATTGCACAGCTAGCTGTACCCGCTCTGTCTCCGGAACTCCACAGAATCCTATTTATACCCCCAAACATCACGTGTCCTCCACATGCCTTGCCTCAGCACAGGTCTTGCCTCAGCACGGGCATCCAATCAGCCCGAGTCCACAGAAATGGCAAGAAACTGCAGCACACCACAGAGATTTTTTTTTTTTGGTGTGGTTTCTCTCTATAGAGTCCCAACAAATACAGCTTAACTACACGTTGTAAGGCGGACCAATACATGCATGTTGTTAGCAAAGAATCTTTTATCATGTGTTCATCCAGGTACTTGCTTTAGCAGAACATCCTCTCTCCTCTGTCTGCTTCAGCAAAGCATTCCTTCACGAGTTTGCCCCAGCAAGACACCATCCAACTGACTTTCCAAGAACCCTGAAGTTTCCACTTCAGTTTACTATGCAGAGCTCACGGGCACATTGGTACGCCTATGTGGGGACTTGCTGAGAGTCCCCATAGTTGATGATGTACATTGTCATAGACCTGTTCATACTCCCTCCTCTGTCCTCCTTGTTGCCTCCCATTGTCTGACTTATTACTGCTACTCAAAACAGAAAATTGAGGTTCCAGGAGGGATGGGGAAGGGAGCATTGATCTGTTAGTGTGCTCACTGCCCCCCTCCCTCCCTCGAAAGGAATCCACTAATCTGAAAGCTAGACTGGTGCTCCCACCCAGACTGTAAATGGCTTTGTGCCTTTGAACCTTGGGTGGGGGGCTTGGTGATCAGACCATCCAAATCCTTTCACCAGTGAGTCCTGCCTACCTGGCCCTTTAATCCTGGCCCTTTAATCAAAAACAGGTTGTGAGCAGGCTGTCCTGGTGCAACCCCACGATTCCCACTCCTGCTCAGCCTCATTATGTACCTGGAGAGGCTTCCTTAGGCCTGGTGTTACTGGACAGGGGCAGTAGGAGGGGATTACAAAATACTCATTGTTCTCAGTAGCTTGACTCATTCCCAGGAGCACCAGGCTCCAGCAGGGACACCATTATTCCTGCCTTACCCCGGCTTCTGAATGAGGTGACTTCCTGCAATTAGCCAGCTTGGTAATATGGGGGATGGGGCCATCAATCAGCCGAGCAGACTCAACCCAGGCTCCCCCAAAGCATCCCACAGTCAGTAATAATTAGCAGTGCCTTTATGTGTTTGTTGATTTGTGACTACATACCTGCCTGTTTGCTGAAAGGTTTCACGACATGGGGACTTAATAAAGAGCTCGTTTTAGAAGCCCATTTCTGGGTGTTGGAGCTTTATCCTAAACTCAGTAAGCTTGGATGTGCCACTTCGCTTTGCTGGGCCTCCGTTTCCCTATCCGTATTGATAGATTATTTCTCCACAGGTGAAATGAGCTAATTCAAGTCAGATTATAATATATTAAAGGCAGGTTTACTGGGAAGCTGCTCTCTGATGGGTGAGTTCACTGGCCCCAAGGACCAAGGCTAGGGAAGTCGACATGGGGAGGGGGGAGGGAGGAGAGAAAGAGAGAAAGGGTGCACACACACACACACACACACACACACACACACACACAGACAGACAAGAGGGGGTGTGGCAAAATGTCTGCATTATATAGGGAAGACCTCTGGGGAAAGGGCAGGAAAGTTCAAGGTTGGGGGCAGGGACTAGGGACCGTGGGATGCTGAAGAGAACCTGGAGGCCAGGTCTACGTTGATATGTAAAATATGCACCTCTGTCCCCCAGTTGTCCTGAGGACTGAAACCCACACATATAAGCCTTGCCTGATGTTGTGTTTGAGTAGCCAGTGTGGTAATGGATGCATGCTAGACAAGGACTCTATCAACTGAGCTATACCCCCATACCTCTGCCAAGGGCTGTTTAGAAGGATGTGACAGCAACTTTATGAAAGCTAACCCTATGAGGGCTAGGATGGTACCGATGAGATAGTATAGAACTGTTGGGCATCAGGGACTTGACAGCCAGGTAGTCTCCACCCCATGAGGCCATGCAGGGCAGCAATAGGCTCTGCTTGGTGTGCTGCTGCTGCTGACCCCTCATTCCTAAACCCTGGCATTTATGATGCCAAGGACTTGGGGTGTGGCAAGGCTCATCAGACACCCAGCCAGCCGTCAAAGACCTTGTCCGATCGTAATCACATTCAGCCTAGTGGAGAGCACTCATTGTGTTCCTGCTGCACGGGTCATTTGGTTTATGTCTCACGAGAGCCCTATAGATGTACACGTCCACTTCCTCAGCTTGCAAATGAGCTGAAGTTTAAACGGGGAGAGAAACTTGGCCACAGTGACAGGAGCCACTTCCTGCTCAAATGGTAATGAGCTTGGATAGACCAGACACTCCAGAACCACACAGACTGGAGTTCAAATCCCATCTCTTCACTGACTCCATTGCCTATGGTGAGCCCTGTGTCCCACTCAAGCCTGAACGTCCTTACCTGTGATGGGAGTTTGTGGTGAGAGTAGAGAGCGAACTTTAGAAGTTACAGATCAGCGCCTGAACTGCAATAGGTACCTGCTAGGATGCTAAGCTACAGGGGTAGAGTATGTTTTTCTCAAGTCCAGCACACATGGGGCATTGGGGTGAGCTGCACCCAGGCATCCCAGGTGAACTGACTCATGAGCGCACACACCGGCTGCTCTAGGCAGGCACCCCTGGCCCATTCTGACCGGTCCCTCAAGATGTCATGTGAGATGCCACTGTCATCATGTGGAGAGACAGAGGGGAGGATGTGGGTAGGAGAAGAGAATTTGGTTTTGTGTTAGCTTAGCCTCAGCAAAAGGATCACCCAGGACATCATTGGTGAAGGGCACGGGTCTTCCCGATGTGGGAAAAGTGCTGGGCTAGGACTCAAGAAGCAGGTTCATAGTATCGGTTCTGCTCATGACTCAGGTTCTGGATCTCTTTTGTAAAACCGGAATGAAATATCCTGCCCAAAGAAAACCGCGGGCATAAGGAGTGCCTCTGACTGGGTGGAACACCATTCCAGAACCTTGGACAGTACCACAATCTCTGCTGGCTACTCTTCCCGGAGTATAGCCTGGAGGAGGGGCAGGGTAGTGGGGAGAATGACTGGTTAACAAAGTCCTGGGGTAGGGGTTGGGGATTTGGCTCAGTGGTAGAGTGCTTGCCTAGGAAGCGCAAGGTCCTGGGTTTGATCCCCAGCCCCGGGGGAAAAAAAAACAAAAACAAAAAAACCACAAAGTCCTGGGGTACTGTAGCCCTGTCCTGGCAGCATCTCTGAGAGGAGGGGAGGACTTGTCTTTCCTAGTACCCTGGGTATAAAAATAGCTGAACCATGGTTGGGGTGGTGGGGGAGTGGGAGGAGGCATGTGGAGTATGAGGAACCATTTATCCATCTGCAGGCTGGGTATATTTTACCGGTCCCTGTGTCTTCTTGTTGCCACCAAAGGAGATTTACACCTCTACCTTTTGTTAGTCTCCAGCCACATTTCACCTGCTGTGTGACCACACATAACTCACTTTGCCCCAAACCTGTCTCCCCTCCCTCTTCATTGCTGCAGCCTTGTTTTGGTTATGTCTGTGAACATCCTGTCCAGCTTCTCAGATGACCTCACTTCCACAGACACTCCTCTCTGTTGGATTCACACTCGCAGGTCTTCTACACGCAAAGCCCATGGCTCCTGCTCAGTCTGCCTCCCTGAGAACAAGGGCCTGTCATCCCTAGCCCCATACCTCTTAGCCACCATTGCCTACCATGCCTGCTACATGAACGGCTTGCTTGGTGACGTCTCTTTGATAAATGACATCCTTGGAAATAGCAGGACCATTAATGTAGGAGTTTCTAGGCTGACGTCTATAGGAAGAGGAATTTGGGCTGCTTTCCAGTGAGGCTAGGGCTTGAATCTTTCCCCTATCCCCATGAGCCTCTCTGAGGTTTGTTTATCTTTATTTCATTTATTTGCTTATTTATTTTGTGGGATACACGCAGAAACAATGTACAGGAGTCCATTCTCTCCTTCTACCATGTAGGTTCCAGATATTGAACTCAGATCATCAGATTTGGTGGCAGCCACCCATTTACTCTTACAGCTGAATCACCTTCTAAACCCTTCTCTCGGGTGTAAAGAGGTAGCTGTTCTTCAGCACCACCTGAGTTCCTGGAGCAAAGGCACACCTTAGACAGCTCACCTTACACAGTGCAGAGGTCACAGAGACTTGGAACCAGACATCCGGCCTTCAGATAACCGGTGTCACTGCTTTTTATAGCTGTGTGACCTCAGGGTCACAGGATACCATCTCTCTGTGCCTGTTTTATGATATGTGGAAAGGAACAAGTCATAAATCCCTAGGATTGGTATGCTGATCAAGCTAATTAGTGTATGCAAAGAGAGTATTAGTCATCTTTCAACAAGTGTCAGCCATGATGGCCATGTTTAAAAGGTTAATACCACCCACGATGTTTTTGATGCTGCTGATGCCCACTTGAAGAGCTCTGAGAGCCTGTCTGGGATGCAGGTGCGGATGAGATAAGAGGAAGGAAACCCTTAGCTGCAGCTTCCTCTGGAGTGGGAGCTGCAGGGCGGCTATGTCCCCAAAAGGACAATAGGCTTTCTCAGCACAGAAGGAAACGGTCTAACTTCACAGACCCACCTACAAGCCCTTGTGCCACCCAGCAACCTCTCTTTCTTTAAGACACTTCCTGATGGAGCCTCCTGCACACTCAGGTCTAGAACTGATTGCTGACCTGACAGTGCCTGCAGGGAGCAGGCTGCAAGGTCACAGCCAGGTTGGGTGACTTGATTTCCCAGTCCCCTCCTGCAGTTTCCTCCCCGCATGGAGACTTCAGGGGCCAGGAGATAAGGTGGTTTTCTGACCATTCCTTAGCCTGATGCCTTCTTTCAGTTCTGATTGTAATGGGGACAGAGAGCTCAGCAAGCAGAGCAGAAGGGCCCAGTGTCCCCTCCCGCAGGACCCGGGGCCCATATTTCTCCCTAGGATGACAGCATTTCTATTACCTTAAAGGGCTCATCTATTCATGCTGCAATTTTTTGAAGCCCTGTCTGCCATTATTGAGCCCTGCATGCTGGCAAAGGGAGCAGGCACTCCATCACCCAAATGAACCAACTCCTTCCCGCATTTTTCTCAGCTTTCTCCACTCTGTCCATAGGTCATATGCAAAGCTCAGCTGCTTGGGCAAGGAAGGGGGGGGGGGAATGCGAGGATTACGAATGCCAGATCAGTAGGATAGCAATTGAATTTTCTCCACGCAGGGTTTCTGGCATCCTTTAAAGATGTCCCTCTACCAGCTTCCCTTGGGGCGTATAGTTCCAGAGCTGGAACTTTGGAATGAGGGCAGGTGTGGCCAGGAGAGAGTGCAGGGTAGAAGTGACAGCCAGGCGACACAACAAAGCACACCTGTGCACTTCTTGTTTTGTTTCATTGCTTACCAAACCTGGGTCCATCAACTCCAGTTCTAAGAGCAGAAAAGCAACTTCTCATTCCTTGTCCCCTCCCCACCATCACGGTCTACCGTCGCAATTATTGTCATAAAAGATCTTTCCTGATGCAGTACTAGGCGTGACAAATTTAGCCTATATAGCTGTGTGAGCAAGACTCTGCAAAGCTTTCAAAATTACCAAAAATACGAACATACACACTCTCACGCACACATTTACACACACACTCATGCACACAAACACTCATATACACATGTGTATGCACACTCACACACTCATGCGCACATACACTCTCATGCACACACACTTATACATAATCATGTACATACATTCACACACATACACACTTGCACATTCACATGCTCACACATTCACACATGCCCACTCACACACGTTCACACACACAGTTACACACGCACTCACGCACATACTCGCACACACACATGCACACTCTCACACACATACTCATCCACACACACTCTCACACACTTTCGTGCACACACATGCACACTCACACACATACACATACACACACTGTCACACACTTTTGTGTACACACACATGCACACTCTCACACACATACACACACACACTCTCACACACTTTTGTGTACACACACACATACACATTCTCGCACACACATTCTAGCACTGCTCCCTCCTGCTACTTAGCTTTGATAGTTACTTGAGTATCTCAAGGTTTGGATTTCCTTTTTTATTTATCCTTATTCTTGGAGGGGAGGCAGGTTTGTGCATGCCGCAGTGTGTCTGTGTGTGTCTGTGTGTGTGTGTGTGTGTGTGTGTGTGTCAGAGGATAACTTTCAGGAGTTGTTTCTCTCCTTCCACTGTGGGTTCCAGGTCACAGGCTCACCTGACAAGCACATTCGTACCATTTGTTGGCTTTTTTTAAATTCAGTTTTTCATCTGTGAGATGGGGCTGAGCATGTAGCTTAGTCAGGAGAGTACTTACCAACCATGCACGAGCCCTGGGTTCGATTCCTAGAACCCCATAAACCTGGCATGGTGGCACAAACTTTTAATCCCAGCACTTGGGAGGTGAAGGCAGAAGGATCAGAAATTCATAGTCATCCTCAGATACATAGAAAGCTAGAAGCTAGGCTGGCTACAGTGACAATTCATCTGTAGCACAGGGGACACATGGGTGTTGTGCTCTCATGGGACTCTTAGGGTTGAGCAGTATAAATGTATTCAGTCCTCAGAATAAAGCTCGACGTGCAGTAGATGCTCTATGATGCTTGTTAAGCTATGTCATGGGACTACATTGGGTTTGAGCTAAAGGGCATGAACACAGGCAAGGTCTTGTGGTCAGGTGAGCCTGGGTTGGAAGCTGAATGTGTCCCTCAGCACCTGCACAGCCCACAGCCATGCACCCAGCCCCTTAGGGTCCCAGATTCCTCCGGTACAATGTGCTAAGAACGACGGCCATGCAGGAGCAAGGACAGAGTGAGTTGCTGCCCAGAGCTTGTCATGGAGAGTGAGAATTCTCTCAAGAGTAGAGCTAGAAGGACACACTGTACTTCCATAGTCCCCATTCTGTTGGGGAGGAAACTGTGGTCTCCCAGAAAGAGTGACTAGCCTCTGTCACATAGCAAAACAGGCAGAGCTGGGGTCCAGCAGAGATGAGAACTCCGGCTAACCAGCTAATGGTCTCACTTTCACCTGCCTGTCATGAGCTTGTTTTCCCCTGGGCAGGAAGGAGAATGGTGAAGACACGCGGGTGGTGTGTACCAGGAAGTTAAATCATGTTGGCAATTAATCCACAGAGCAAAGTAGAGAGAATTGGCTTTGTGTCACCAAGGCTCAGGCTAGCTTCTCCCCCGGGACTCTGCGGTTTGTGGCTTCATTAGGGAAAACTGCTGAGTCTTCTCTTCCTATCCTGTCCCACCCTTTTCCTGCTGAGTTCCTGCTGCCCTTCTCAGTGCCCTCGTCACTGCGGTGGTGGCCTTGCTATCTCTGTAGCAGCTGGAAGAGTCAGGGTAGGTCCCAGGCACTCATGCCCCCGATACACCCAGCTTTCTTTTTGCCCAGAGTCACTTGCATAGCTAGGACTCCTGCTGGCCAGGATCCAGGATGCGGTCCAAGCCTCAGATTCTCGAGGGTGTCCAGAGCCTCTACAGAGTGTCTGATGCCTGGCTCTGAGGGTGTGCATTGTGAGGGCTGAGCACTGCCAGCCGGGGACTGTCTCCGCTCAGTCCACACAGTAAGCTTCAGGTGGGGGCTGTGAGGACTCCCACCTTGCACAAGAAGAGAATTCAGGGAGGCAAAGTACCCTTCCCAGGTATGGTAGGTGAGTTTGAACCCAGAGCCTGCTTTAGCCTTGAATTCACACTACCTAAAGAGAAGGGAAGTATGATGGTGGGTTCTGATTGGCTAGAGACCTTCCCAGACAAGTGGCAGATTGATATGTCTCAGTTGGAGCCAGGTGGCCTCCCACCTCTGTGTTCCTTGGGAGGTAGGCCAGGTGCCACTGTCTCCCAGGCTTGCAGAATGCATCTGTCCATGACCCTGAGTATAAGGAGGGTGGGGGGCTAGGACCCTGAGCTGAGGGCTCCACAACCAAGATCACCTAGGACTGGACTAGCCAGGAGTCTATCTGGGCTCCAGCCAGGGTTCTGCTTACTCAGCATTAGAAGTCACTTTGCTCCTCTGTGCCTTACCTCTATCTTCTACAAACCTGACCCTGGTCTCCTGAGGCTGGCACGAAGCTTAGATGTGACACTGATTAAGAAGGATTAAGGAAGCACCAGAAAATGAGCAGGAGAGACACAGGCTATAGACCCGAACCCCACCAGGCCAGTGGTATGAGACACGGAAGAACCAGCTGTGACTACAGCCTTGCCCCTGCACCACCACAGCCCCTGCCCCCACCCCCCCAGCCTTTTCTCCCTAGGTGTGATCACAAATCTCATTTGTAAGAGGAATTACATACCCTATGAGGGGAAGGGGTTCCTGACAGAGGCTTGGTTATCCCTAAAAAAGAGAGAGAGAGAGAGAGAGAGAGAGAGAGAGAGAGAGAGAGAGAGAGACAGCAGAAAGGGGTGGTGAACAAACAGGAAAATGGAGGTAGAACAACCTGATATGTGTGGGGGAGATACACTATAATCCCAGCACTCAAGAGCTGAGGCAGGAGGATGCCAGGAAAGCTCTAGGCTAGCCTGGAATATAAAATGAGATCCTATTTTATGGACAAAAGGAAGTTTTAAGGAGGGTGATGTAGTCCCCTGAACTCAGGCCAGGGACGGTGTCTGGAGGCTCCGAGAGCATCAGGTCCAGATGGCCCAGATGAGCAGGGGTGTAGGAAAGCAGTGAGAGACAATGGGAACCCATGGTCTGGGTCCTGAAGGTCTGGCTGGAGACCTGAGCCTAATGCACCAGATGAAAAGGTGCCACTACAGCCTAGAGCAGGGCTGTAACAGCAGGGAATGAGCTGGCCTTGACCTTGCTCCTACATCTAAGGGGGTAGTGACAGTGTAGCCCCAGCATACAGTCGGAACTATATAAGTGTCACACACAGTAGGCACTGGATCAATAGTGGGCGCCTTACCCTCCACCTGTCTTCAGCTAGCTGAGTAGAGGAGTAGAGTATGGTGTTTCCCTCCCTGCTGGGCGGCTGAGGCTGGTCCTCTTTGAACCCCCTTTGCTCACGACTCTGGGGCAGTAGGTAGGGAAAGGAGGACTCTGCAAACCTGAGGGAGAGTAGGGAAACCGTGGCCCTTTCCTTGTACCCACAGGGCCGAGTGGAAGCACTTCTGAGGCCAGGTATCACAGGGATACAAGGAAGATCAATTGGAAGCAAATGCCAAATAATGGGCAAATCAGTCACCACTGGGGCTAGGGACTGTGCCATTGCCAGGATGCACATCTACCTCAAGGGCCTTCTGCACTGATGCTCCCTGCCCTTGTCCTGTGTTCCCATCACCCTCTGAAGCTAGGTGTCACTACTGCCATTTTGCAGATAGAGAAGCAGCTTGGACAAGTCACACCAAACTCTGAAGCATCTTCTACGCCAGCCTCCTTGAGCTTGGTGCCTAGACCTGCGCCCAGCTTCCTTGTAGACAACCACTTGTCTTTGCTTGTGGCCTGGAAGCATCCCAGGTCCTTACAGCAGGTCAAGCCCAGATCTGTGATGTACATATGACTGCTTTCCTCATAGTCCCATGACTTGCCGAGCACGAAGTCCCCGGACCACAACCAGTAGGTTATTCCCACTTGTACCATGTGAACCAGGACTCTGAGACAGCAGGCCTAGATTTTATCCCTAGCTTCCTACCCACTCAAACAATGTATATGTTTATCCAAGGATTAATACACTGCACGTGTGTATTAGTGTTTTAGTCCTATGACCATATGGGCAGTATAAGTGCTTACACACACACACACACACACACACACACTCTTTTACCAAAAACAGTCCTCAGAGAATCTGCAAGGAGGGGTATAGCCAGCCATGCCTCTCCAATGCCAGCCTCCTCCCATCCTCGCTTCCTTCACAGTACCCAGAAAGGCTTCCCAACACCCAATAGGGCCTTTCTCAGACAAGCTTTTTGCCATTTAAAAATGTCAAAGGGCTTTTGGTGTGTTTTGGTTTGGTTTTTTGTTTGTTTGTTTTATTTTGTTTTGAGACTGGATCTCAAGTAGTCCAGGCTGGCCTTGAACTCACTATGTAGCTAAGGGTAACTTCCAGCATCCGATTCTCCTCCCTCGACCTGCTGAGTGCTGGGATCATGGGTATGTGCCACCACGCTCAGTTTATGTGGTGCTGGGTGTATATTATGCATGCTAGGCAAGTGCTCTCTACATGCCTTGCTCTGAAATGCCGATGTTTGAGCAAAAACACGAGCGGTAGAAGTTTGGAAGGTGGTTAAGGCTACTTGCAGCCAATGTTTGCCCAGGAAGACTCTGGCTCAGCCTTTCAGGGAAGCCTCATTATAGCCAGATGGCTTGTACTTGACACTGAGATGGGCTTTCAGCAGCCCCAACTCTTTAAGGGGCAAGGACAACACAAGGACTCAGGAAGAGGGATAAAGCTCGGAATGGGGAGCAAGCTACTGCATGATGCCCTCCCATTCAAGTGAGGGCCAGGGAGCCTGGATAGAGATGCTGAAGGCATCCAGAGTCAGCAGCACCAGCAGCACGGAGCAGTCCCTGCTCTGGTGCGGTGTCTGGCATATACCAGTACTTAAACGATATTCCCTGGCTCAGTTGACAGAATGCTTGTCTGCATGCATAAAGCCCTCAGCTTCATCCTCAGCACCACATAAACTGGATATGAAGGTGGAGGCAGAGGACCTGAAGTTCAAGACCAGTCTGAACTACAGAGAAAGAGTTGGAAGACAGCCTGGACTATGGGAGACATTCTAAAAACAGCAACCCCACCCCCAATGTCCCGAATGTCTGAATTACATCAGTGCATATGTACTGACCACAGACTCCCCCTGGGGCACTGGGCTGAGCGAGGCCAGCAGGGCAGAGTACCCAGCCCTCACCTTCGTGTCCCTCCTAGCTACTAAGAGATCACCAGAGTTCCAAATGTTAATTCCATTACCACTGGGGTAAGTGCCACCGTAACAAGGGCATTTGCTGTGCAAGAGGGGAGGAGCAGTAGATTAAAGGACATGGGAGCTGAAAAGGACTGTAGGTCACATTCAGTCTGTCCTGATGGTGAGCAAGGACGCAGAGCACTTGGCAGCCATGCTGGGCTGAATGTACAATGGATGAGTCCACATGCTTCAGTCTCTCTGCAACCTACCAACTCTGACTGAAAGTCCAGGGTGTGCCTTCCCTGCTCACCCCATCTCTTCCTCCAGCAAAATACATGCGGATAAATGCCTAGTGGGCATGACGGCCCTGTGTGAGTCCATCCTGACAGGTAAGCGGGCTAAGAAAAGAGAGTAGGCATGTCTGTGAGCTCTGGGTTTGGCTGAGAGAGACCCTGCCTCAGTGAATAAAGTGGGAGAAAGATGGGAGATGATTCCTATCAACCTCTGGCTTCCACATGCAAGCACCCCCACATGCATGTGCATATACATGCACACACACACCTACACACATGCATGCAAAGACATGCATACACATATGCACATCACACACATACATGGAAAAATGGAAAAAGGGGGGGGGGGGGAGTACATGCAGGCCAGGGCAGTTTCTTTGGCTGCTATTCCTAGGGCCTCTCTGCTAAGCTCTGACAGGCAGGCAGGTACACGAGCCCCCTTAGCGTGTGTGTAAGGAACCCAGTTCCACCCCATTTATACTGCTTCCCACCCATTGAGTGTATTTAAGGGGACTCAGAGATGAACTTTCACAATTTCCTCCTTCCTATAAGGGAGGGGCAAACCCCTTCCATTCTCTTTCTCCTTCGATGCCCAAAAATGCTCATTAACCTCGTGACCGTTTCGAGGAGAAGGGATAATCGGCATAAGAGGCCCAGCTGTTGATTAATTTTCCCAAACAGAGCCAAACTACAAAGCAGCACATTGCAAAGGAGAAAAAGCCAACAAATAACATTTGAAACAAATTTTATGGAACACATGAGGCACCAGGGTTGAGCCCAGCGAGGCAGGCAGAAGGAAAAGCTTCAGTCTGTCAGGAGCAGCATTAAGGGTTCCATGCCATCAGCAACTCTCACATCAGGTTCAGGATGTTAGCAGCCCATTCTGCATCCATAATTAACAGAGCAGAATGAAGAGGCCTGGTAGAGTACTGGTGAGCCGCCTGTTGTGGGAGATGGGGACGAGCTTCTGTGGGTGGGGTTTCTCCTTCCTGGAAGTGCTCAGTGTCTTAGAGGGAATAGCAGAACACACAGGCACTGGTGCATCTGGGTCCAGACATGGGCACATCCTTTGAGGTCCTAGGGCTCTTAGGAAGTGAACATACTGTGTAAACTGACAGGGAGAGTCGGCCGGCAGGGACAGCCTTATACTGTCATCCACAGCAACGTGAGGCATTGTCTCAGAGACCTTCCCTGCAGAGGACGGGATTCTCCACCACAGCAGAGAACTGCAGGGCCCATCCGTCCATGATAAGCAGAAATGGAGCTTGCTTTTGAGAAGGGTTCAATATAGAAGTAAGCACAGGCTTGAAAGGGAAGCCAGACAAGAGCCCACACCTGGAGTGGTCAGGGTGTGGGACCTGGTAGTTCTAACAGCTAGTCTCTGCCACCTGTCCTCAGGGGACCAGGTAAGCAGATAGGTGATAATGGAAGTCAGAAAAGGAGATGTATTCAATATGGCGCATGGCCACAAGAAGCCCAGTGACACCGCACTCCCACCACCTTGCCTATCCTGGGTCTTGACATGAGGTTCAAGTTAGAAGGGTAGAGATATACATAACTAAGGGGTCATGGTCAAGATGTGGGGGTTCCCCCATCATCAATCATCATCACCATCATCATCACCATCACCATCACTACCACCACCACCACCATCCCCACCAAAGCTCCAGCCTCCCGTGTGGCAGTTAAGCTGTCAGAGCTGTGTGAGGTTTCCTCCTGGGAGACAAACTCCCTATCTGGTTAGTACCAGGTCCTCAGCTTTGTTCTTCTTAGCATGAGATTCCCAGAGAAAGTCCAGTTTCCTGTTAACAGAATTCCATCCACAGTCTGATGGTGAGGGGCAGGATTTGTTTTCTTCGTTTTCAGTGTGCGTGTGCAAGCACCTGGGTGGAGATCAGAGGACCATTCTGTGGAGTCTTCGCTCCTCCTACCTTCACGTGGGTTCCAGGATAGAACTCAGGTGGGCAGGCTTACATAGCATACGCTTCCTTCCACCTGCTGAGATGTCTGTCATGTTTGTGACGCTTTAAGAAAGTTGCTGTCCTTTTTACTTTGAGACAAAGTTTACTAAGTTGCCCGGGGTAGCCTTGAACTCACTCTATAGTCCAGGCTGGCCATAAATTTAGTCTTCCTGCCTCAGTCTCCCGAGGAGCTGGGGTTGCAGGCCCAGATTCTCCATTTCTTTCTTCTTAGGAACAAGTGAAAGCATTTGGAACATCACTTGGCATACGGTAGCCTTGCAGGGAACGGACCTCCTTGTCCCTAAGGCCAAGCACTCACTGATACCTAACGATGTGAGAAGGGAGTGAGCAGCAAGCTGAAGGGGCTGATGGGAAAACAGGGGTCTTAGCTTTGGGCTTCTGCCTTCTTGAGAACACAGGCTTCCTCCATGGCCAGGCTGGCAACGCTGAGTTGGTGAGAGATGGATCTCTTCTCTTCCACTTCCTGCTGCTTGAATCCTAAGGGGCTTGTCATTTTTTTTCTTTAATTTTCATTTTACTAATTTTTTGTGTATGGGTGTTTTGTCTGAATATATGTCTGTACTCAGTATTTGTGCCTGGTGAAGCCAGACAAGTGTATCTTGTTATAGATGGTATAGGAGTTATAGATGGTTGTAAGCTGCCATGGAGTGCCAGACCTCGGTCCTCAGGAAGAGCAGCCATGCTCTTAGGCTGGAACCATATCCCCAGGCTCTTGTTATATTCTTTTCATAAGGCATGTTTCCACAAATAATTATACAAGGCTTATTTTGTGGGGGAAGGGATCAAACCCAGGGCCTTGTACATGCTAGACAAATGTCCTATTATTTATATGGCCACATCACCATCTATTATTACTATTATTATTGTTGTTTTCAGAAAAAGATTTCACTGTGTAGCCTTGGCTGTCCTGGAACTCACTCTATGGATCAGGCTGGCTTTGAACTTAGATGGCTACCTGCCTCTGCCTCCTGAGTTCTAGGATTAAAGGTGTGCACCAATATCACCTGACCCCTTATTAATTTTTTAATTAAAGAGGGTTTTCTATTATTTTTATTGTTAGGTGGTTGTGGTATTAGTAGCAGTGCATGCATTTAATCCCAGCACTTAGGGACAGAGGCAGGTGGATCTCTGAGTTCAAGGCCAGCCTGGTCTACAGAGCAAGTTCCAAGGACAGTCAGGGCTACACAGAGAAACACTGTCTTGAAAAAGTTTTTTATTGATGTGCATGTGTAGCTTTGTGCCTGTGATATATGCCACGTGTGCCACAGAGGCCGAAAGAAGTCATTAGATCCCTTGGAGCTGAAGTCGCAGGTGGGTTCAGGTGTTCGGTGTAGGTGCTGGGAACAGGGCTCAGGTCTTTTGGAGGAGCTGCAAGCATGATTAACTACCAAGCCATCTCCAAGCCCTTTCCACTCCTTTTGCTCGCTTTGTTTCATTTTCTGAGATACTGTTGCGTATCCACCAGGGAAGATGTTTGGCCGTGGGTTTAAGTCAACAGAAAGTCTTTATTAGCCGGATAGAGGCTCCACTGGGCATTTGGAATCCCAGTGTAGCACCAACCCTTTCTCAGGGTGAGCTTTTAAGCACAAAAAAGCATGCTCTGGATTGACATACCTCAGGTAACAGGAACAGAAAACCAGAAGTCAAACTACAGAAGCCAAAAGCAGGAGCAGTACATTCTGAGACCTTCCCAGAACTATGAACTTGGATGGATTAGACCTTTGTTTTAGTTTGGGCAAATGGTGTTGTCTAGGTGCTGAGTTTTACAGCCTGAATGACACTTCCATGGAGTCAGTTGTACTAAGGTCTGTGGGCCTACTAAGGTCTGGTCCCCATTACAGGTACAGAAATAGTGTGTCAGGCTGGCCCTGAATTCATTATGTAGTTGAAGATGATCTTGAACTTCTGATCTTCCTGTCTCCACCTCCTGAGTGCTGGAGTTCCGGGTGTACCACTATGCCCACTTTACACAGAGGATCGAACCCAGGGTGTAATGAGCTCCGGTTGTCTCCCAGGCCCCTTTAAAGTTGTTCACTCCTGGGAACACCCCTAACGTGTACTTTTATGTTGCCTTGCTCACAACAACTCTATCCTGGGCAGCCTTCATTTCCCTGACCACCGCCCTCCTAAGACTCAGAGGTCCTTACTCCCAGCCTATGCCTGGCACTTGCCCCTTTTAACTCCCCCTGCACCACTCCATCCCAGGAGCTACCACCACTGCCAGGACTCTGTGTTGTCCTGTCTATACACCCTTGGGGCTAGAAGTCAGTGGCCCTCTTCTGTGCCCCTTTTTGGAACTTGGCCTTAAGAGCAACCCACTCTCCTGGGCGTCATGCCATCCTTGGATGGCAGACGGTCTGTGAGTGACAAAGATGCAGTCCCCCCTCCCAGGTAATTATCAGGGTGCCTTCATCCCCTGAGCTTCCCAACTACTAGGTGAGGCTGTCCTTGCAGAGGCCTCTCTGGTTACCTTCAGCCTGCCTAGTCATCTTTCCTAACCCTGTCTTAGATCAGCCTCCCCAAGTCCCAAAATAGACCCCCGGAGAGTCTGGTTCGACTTAGCACCCAGTGACATGATTAAGTAGCCAGCCTGGGGCCAAAGAGACCCCCTTCACTTTGTGTTCTGTGACCTGGGCCGTTCATTACATGACTTTCTCACGTAACTGCTTCTGCTGTGTCACAGGAAGAATAGAAAGCAATAGTCTGTGTGTCTGTGATATGGTAAGAATTAAGAGATGAAGCACAGTGAATGTGAGAGAGGGGTAGGGGAGAGCACTCAAAAGCCATTGTCAGTGCCATCTACCTTCCCTGAGACCCCAGCAGATGGGGAGGGGTTGTCCCTCTATGCACCAAGCTGGTGCGAATTAAAACAGTTGGAACAGTAGCATGTGAATGCCGCTGGCTTGTAATCTCAGCAAGCTGGAAATGGAGGCAGAAGGATCAGAAATTCAAGGTCATCCTCAGCTACACATCGAATTTGAGGCCAGCCTGTAAAACAGGAAACCCTGTCACATCCCCCACCCCCACTCTTCCTGCTCCCACTCACTCCTCACTTCCCCACAATTCAGTGGATAGAAGATTTGCTGTGACCTAACACAGACTCGTAGGATCAAGTTCCTCGGAGCCCTGGTGTGGAGGCTGGGCCCCCTCCCCTAAGACAGCACGAGCTTCTCTTCTGAATTCTGAGCTTCCAGCTCAGAGAGTCTGGAGTATCTCCGGGGGGCTCTCAGGAAGGACAATTTCCTGCTTGTTCACTTCCTGTTGTTGACAGAATCTTAGTCAAGGTCTCCATTCTCTTGCCAGCTGTATAGGGCTCAGCCTAGGGGCCACCATCTTCATTGTTTGTGGGTTCCCTTCTGCTGTTCTCAAAGTCACAAGCCAAATGGAAGGTTTAAGATCTGTGTCTCTGACCTACCCTCGCAGTCACTTGCTTTTGTGAGATGTCAGGCACTTGTGAGATATCAGGATCCATGATCTTAGTTTCTCTGTCTTAAGGTCCTCTGTAAAGTTACTTTTGCCAAGTGTGGTGGTACATGCCTTTAAACGCCCTCTCCTCCAGCCGAGGCTGGCAGATCTCTGTGAGTTTGAGTGAAGCTGGGGCTACATAGTGAGACCCTGTCTCAAAGAAAAGAGAAGGTGCTGGGAATGGAAGCATGGGTATTGGGAGGGGCACCACGTACAGATCCACGAGCCCAGGAACACCTCTCGCCTCACACCAGCCCTTTTTGTGCAGGGAGAGGTGTGTGCCGTTCCCTGTGCAGCAGGGACCTATGGTCCCAACTGTTCATCTGTATGTAGCTGTAGCAATGGCGGCACCTGCTCCCCTGTGGATGGCTCCTGCACCTGCCGAGAGGGTAAGTGTTCCCAGGCTCTCCTGTGCCAACAGCTGAGCATCTCAGGTGGGGCTGGTTAAACCCACCCACCACTCAGGGTCAGAGAGTGCGTAGGCCAGGTTCCAGCCAAGGAAAGCCACAGCCAGAATCAGAGCAGGGGTATAGGTGGGTGTCCTTCAGGAAGCCTGCCTGGAGACAGCTGCTAGGAAGTCTTGCTATCCTCAGGGGTAGCCTCCTGCTTCAGGGAACAGAGGAGGGAGGGGTTCGGTCCTGGGGGCAGGAGCAGCTACAGGCTTCAGGAAGGAGAGAAGCTGCTGAAACCCTACCCCTGGCCTAGGGGAAAATGCCCCCAGAGCTGATTCTGAGGACCAGTGGGCCCATCGGCAGACAGCAGAAATGGTGTAAGCCCTGTGGCTCGGGGAGATCTAGGCAACTGTGGTGACAGGGACGCTGCCTGTGGTTGGGGAAGTGGGTGGGAAGTTATGCTGGGCATGGCCAGGTGACACCCTTTGCCCTCTCTCCAGGGTGGCAGGGCCTGGACTGCTCCCTGCCTTGTCCCAGTGGGACCTGGGGCCTGAACTGCAATGAGAGCTGTGTCTGTGCTAATGGGGCTGCCTGCAGCCCCTTTGATGGCTCCTGTGCATGTACCCCAGGCTGGCTGGGGGACTCCTGCGAACTGCCCTGCCCGGTGAGTACCCACCTTGACCTCTTTCTTGTTCCTTCTGCTCCCTGGAGGGCTACATGAGTCAGAGACACGCTCTGAGTCAGGGAATGTGAACATCTGTGTAGCTTCTTCTTACCCTAGGCCTCAACCCTCCCATCTGTAAAATGGCCACTCAGGCAGAAGTGCTCTTCTAATGCTCTTTTGATAGGCAGAGCACACTGACTGGCGGCTATAGAATCCACCCCACCAGGATACCTCCGTCCTCCCGAACCCAGCAGAGTGCTCTTTCTGGGTAGTAGCTGAGTCGCAGTCACTGCTAGGGGCCAAACCACCCAGCAACAACCCCACTCTCAAGCACCGAGCCTTAGGCGGAGGCTGGGTATAAGCTTTGCATTGAAATCCTGATTTTGCTACATCCTGCCTCCTTGTGCTTCTCCGGCTGCTTCTCATTTTTAAAGTGGGAGAGGGTGAAGCCATCCTGAGATATTGGCTTGAGGATTAAGAGACTCCGGCAGAGTGGGCAATTGAGACCTGTGAGCATGGAAGAAATGAGGCTCCCTCTTCCTTCCCAGTGACAAGAGAAGGCCATCCTCATTCCCTGTGTGGGTCGGATGTGTCACAGCTAACAAAGTATGTTATGTTTTGTTTTGTGAGGTAGGGTCTTACAGCGTAACCCAGGCTGGTCTTACGCTCATAGCAATCCTTCAGCCTCTGCCTCCTGACTGCTGCGTTTACAAGAAAATTTCCCCCCACTATGCCTGTCAACAACAAAATGCATTTTAATATACAATTTTAATGACCACCTGGAGGCTCTGTGACATATTTATTGCCACCTGAAGGCAGGTTCTCTTCACACCCTTCTCTCCCATTCCTGTTAATATGGCCAGATGATTGTTTGGGATGACATCAGAGCCCTGTTGGTTCCCAGTTAACATCATGGCTGTGCCCTAGGCCCATCTCTGGATCCCTGAAGAGTAGATAGAAGTGTGTGAACCTCTAGGAGTCGCCGTATGACACTTCTCTCCTTCCCCACAGGATGGCACGTTTGGGCTGAACTGCAGTGAGCACTGTGACTGCAGCCATGCTGATGGCTGTGACCCTGTCACAGGCCACTGCTGCTGCCTGGCAGGATGGACAGGTAACCTCTGCTCTGCCACTCACTGCCCAGGCCCTGGGAAGCTGGGCTCTTGGTTTTCCCTCCTTCCTCACCGCTGTTTATCTCCTATCATTTTCCTCCTGCTCCCAAATGCACACCCCCCCCCCTCACCTGCTCCCTTCAGCCCAGTAAGAAGCTATCTATTATGGACATGTCAGTTGAGGTTCTGTTCTCGGGACAACATGTTTCAATGCTGATGGGTATTCAGCCTATGTATAGAGAATATGACGATTCAGAACCCCAATCCTTATGCCTACCTCATAAACCTATCTGCTGCCACTTCTCTGTACCCCATGGATACCCTGGGCTCATCTCTCATTAGACCTGCCTTCATCTCCTGGTAGGTCTCATGCCCCGCCTTGCCCTGGTGAACCTACTCTGCAATTGGTAACCAGTGACAACCTCTAAACCAGTCTTTTCAATTCTATGGCTTCATGGGATTAATGTAGAATCTCAGTCCTGGCCAGATGCAGCACTGCACACATGTAATCCAGACACCCAGGAAAGACAGGAATATCAAAAGTTCAAGGTCATCCTTGGCTATATAGCACGTTTAAGGCTAAGCTACATGAGACCTTGTCTCAGAAAAACAAAAATTGTGACAAAAAAATCCAGACTTCTCGTCATAAGGCCCCAACCCCTGTGACGTGGCCTGACTAGTTCCTCTTTCCTGCCTTATTTGTCACTCAGTGATTCCAGACATCTGGGCCAAAGTTAACTATTTCTTTTTTATTACAAATAGATCTCAATGTGCAGTAGTATCTAGCCTGGAACGTACTGTTTCTCCCAGTTTGGCCTTACTCTCTGTATCTTCTCCTGCCTCAGTATTCAAGTGCTGGGAATGGTTTTATAGGCAAGCACCACCATTCCCCACCCTAATTCCTCACCTCTGCACTGTCCTTCCCTCATTCTTGATAGCTCCCCCCATCTTACCAAAAAGTCTGTTTCCCTTCATCTAAGGAGCTGGGCAAGTGTTGTGCCAGTGGGCCACACCCAGCCCCAATTACTCCTTCCTGTTCGTCAGGTTTCAAGTTGCAGGTTGTCTGTGTATTACCCACCCAGGACGACCCACCCAGGACCACCGGCCCATGAATTCTGGTGACCTAGATCCTTCCTCTGCAGCACCACAGTTGACCTTAGACTCTGATTTGAGTAGCTGTTTCTACAGCAGTCCTGGGAAGAAGTCTGCCTTAGGCATCCTTGCACCTCCTGTCTGCTCTGCCACGAGCTGAGCAGAGGAAACCAGGTGACTAAAAACAGAGCTCCAGCCAGACAGCCTGGGCTTGTGAGCTTCCACAATCCTCTACTTTGCATGGCCTGAAGCCTCCATCCATAAAGTGCAGACAACTAGAATCCTCACAGGGAACCTTGGGGCCACTTTTAAGTTTCAGGGAAGGGTACTGTTAATGGCTCAGCGTGTGGTGCACAGGGTCTGTGACACAAACCACAGCTGCAGGAAGCTTTCGGTAGCAGTGTAGATGTCAGTGACCATTGACTGGGCTGATCCCACTGGTCACTCTGTAGGATTCTACCCCCCTTTGTTCTGACAGCTGAAGGCTAGGGACATTCCTTTATAGCAATGGCTGTCAACCTTCCTAAGGCTGCAACCCTCTAACAAAGTTCTTCATGTTGTGCTGATCCCAAACCATAAATTTTTTTTTTTTGCTACTTCGTAACTGTAATTTTGCTACTGTTAGGATCATAATGTAAACACCTGTGCTTTCCAATGGTCTTTGGTGACCCCTGTGAAGGGGTTCAAACCCCAAAGGGGTGGTGACCACAGTTTGAGAACCACAGATTTACAGCATGTCAGGTCAAGGTTCCCTTGGTCTGCCAGCTCTCCCTCAGTGTGGACCAAAGCCCCGCCTTCTCATTGTCCCCAACATTGTCAGCGACAGCCTTGAAATGTTCAGCACCTTAATTTTGATAGAGCTGATCTGACTTTAACGACACCCACTTTAATGACAATATTTAAAAATTCTGGTTTAAAATTCTGGACAGCTTCTCAGCTAGGCCTCTGCTGGTTCCAAAACCCGTTTCTCCAAAGATGGTCCTGTAGGCCTCTCAAACAGGTGATTGACGCTCTGAGATTTGTCATGAAGAAGGGCAGGAAAGACAGGGTAAGGGGCAGAACCTGGGCCTCCCATACAGCGAGCACCCCTTCCCTGAAAACCCGGCTCACCTCCCCATCTGGCTTGGGCATGTCCTCTGCCCTCTCACAACAGTTCCCCTCATGGCTTATTTACCTTGCTTTGAACATAAAAGGTGCTCACAAAATACTTCTTGACGTTCACTGAAAAAAGTCAGCCTGTGGCCACACAGAGAAAACACAGAGGTTATCTGTTCTGGCCTACACTCGAGCTAAGGAGGTGTCAGGATATTAGTGACAGCAGAAGGAGAGGCCCAGGCCACATTTTTAGGAGAAAACTTTGACTTAGTGGGTAAGTCATTTGGTTGTGTACTTTTGAGACAGGATCTCCCATAGCCCAGGTTGGCTCAAACTTGTTAGGTAGCTAAGGATGACTTTGAACTCCTGAATCTTCAGTATTACAAAAATGCCCTGGGTGGTGTCTCTGCTGTGAGGACCCACTAGGTCAGCAGGACTGAGTTTCAGGAAGCCACTGCCCCCTTCTTCACATCTTTGGCAGGGGAGGTAGGAGCCAGATGTATGAATGAAACAGCTCTAGCAGGGAGATACAGATGTTTGGACCCCTGGGCAGACAGGCAGGAAGGCTTCCCAGAGAAGGGCTTGCTGCTGTGTGAGTGCTGGCTTTGAGTATGGGTTCTTCAAGTGTGAAGAACCACCATTAGATCTACACTGTAACTATCCATTAGTGTGGGGGGGAGGGGCTCCCGAAAGCTAAAGCAGGAGAGCTCATTCTCCAGGATATGAGGGGGGAGGGAGGGAGGGACAGAGGGGATGGTTAAGAATATGTAATATACACTGTGGGCACACGTAAGGAGGATACATGTGTATGCACACAAAGGCCTGCAGTTGCTGTCAGGAGTCATCCTCAATTTCTCTTCCACCTTATTTCACTGAGATCGTCTCTCAATCAAACGGGAAGCTCACCCATGTGACTAGTCTCAGGAGCCACTTTGTTCTGGGGAATGTAGCTGGAACAAGTTACACTTGATCTTAGCCAAAAGGCCGAGAAGCGATTGGAACAAGTTACAGATGGTTGTGAGCCATCCTGGGGGTGCTGGGAATCACAACTGGATGCTCTGGAAGAACAGCCCGTGTTCTTTTTTTTTTTTTTTAAAGATTTATTCATTTATTATATATGAGTACACTGTAGCTGTCTTCAGATACACCAGAAGAGGGCATCGGATCTCTTTACAGATAGCTGTGAGCCACCATGTGGTTGCTGGGAATTGAACTCAGGACCTCTAGAAGAGTAGTCAGGTGCTCTTAACCACTGAGCCATCTCTCCAGCCCACAGCCCGTGTTCTTAACCTCTGAGTCACCTCTCCAGCCCCACACTGTGCTCTGCATTTTAAGATGTCTCCATGTGCTGGAAAGGATGTGGGAAAGGCCGGAACTCAGTTGGAAGGATGCATGCATAGCGTCCTGGCCTTCATTGCCAGCACTGCACACAACCAGGCATGGTGCCCCACACCTGCAATCCTAGTACCAGGGAGGTGCAAACAGGAGTATCAGAACTTCAGGGTCATCTTTGACTCCATGGTGAGTTCAAGGCTGTCCTGAACTACAGGAAAATATACAGGAGGCTGTGTGGACTGTATGGTCATACTTGGTATTGGTTTCTTTCATGAACCCAGAGGGTCAACCACACCTACAAAGTGGAAATTGGAAGCAAATCTTCAAACAGTGTCAAGTCCCCTTTCCTAAGCTTCAGTCAACCTATAATCACCCCAGCCCACGCCACCCCCAGTCTCTGATTTGCCTCTCAACCCCATGAAACTCCAAAGGAGAGACTGCATCAGCAAGGGAGTGTGGCATATTCCCAGTGGACAAGAACCCATTACCCATTTCCCAGGGAGTGACACTCAAAGCTTCCTCCCCAACCCCAGCAAGGCTGAGACACAAGTTAGGGCACAAGAGGGGAAGACATTCCTGGCAGCTTCCTATGCAGACTCCCCACCCTGGCTGTCTCACCTGTGTTCGCTCCTTCTCCTACAGGTGATCCTGCAGTCTCAACTCTTCCAAATTGGTCCCGCTGCTCCCCTTCACTGTTCGCTAGGTCGTCTATTGTTTCTCTTTCTCACAGTCCCTGTTCTTATAACAAGATAGACATGACTTTTAAACTAATCCTTGTGCTCCCAGAGCCTCTGAAGCTTGCCTTCCAAAGACTGGCTAGTCTCCTGGGCCTGGTCCAATCGCTTAACACACACACCCACGCCAGCCTGGAAGCTTCTCTGTCTGGAAGGAGCCCCCCACCCCCGTGTTTTAAAATTCCTACTTAGCCTCCAAGCTGAAATCAGCTCAGCTCAAATATTCTTTGAGCTTTGGGGGAGGGGGGCTTTAGATCTTGTTTGCTCTCTTATTGAAATAGTCCATCCATTTTCCCATTGGCTGCTGTTTGGCAAACTGAGGGTCATGTATCAGCATGTTTAGGATATAGCTAGCACTTTTAGTTTCTTTTATACATGTGTGTATATGTGATATAAAATATGTACTATATGTGTGTGTGTGTATATATATATATATATATATATATATATATATACACACACACACACAAACACATTTTCTTTTGAGACAGGGTCTCTTGTTGCCTTGGCAGGCCTTGAACTTTCTACATAGTTAGGATGTAATTAAAAGAATATGAATATATATAGATATAGATATAGATATAGATATAGATATAGATATAGATATAGATATAGATATATAGATATAGATATATAGAGAGATAGATAGAGAGAGAGATAGACAGAGAGACAGAGAGACAGACAGACAGACTTTAACTGAGATGAGCCATCTCACTGGCCTGACATGCATTTGACGCCAGCTCAGCTGTGAAGGTGGAGGCAACCTTCCTCATCTGGTGCCACCATCTCCTCTTTTGTTGGGCTCATCAAGTACGTCATGGGTCTGCTGTTGGGCTGTGTTCAATTCCAAGCTATACTGACTTCCTTTGTTGCCCATTCCCTGCTTTTCTGACTGCCATTGCTTGGTCAGTTCTTTTTGCCTTTGAGGATTCTGGAAGGGCATCGTCTCTTGCCAGAAGCCCTTCCCACGAGCCCCATTTCTACTGGATTTCCCTCCATCTTCCCACTGCCCTGCCTCTGTGTCTGGTCCACAGGCATCCACTGTGATAGCACATGTCCTCCAGGTCGCTGGGGCCCCAACTGTTCAGTGTCCTGCAGCTGTGAAAACGGAGGATCCTGTTCCCCAGTGGACGGGAGCTGCGAGTGTGCCCCTGGCTTCCGAGGACCCTTGTGTCAGAGAAGTAAGGCTAGCCCCACACCCCCCACGGACTTCTGATTTCCCACTCACCCAGCCCCTCCCAGTCAGAAGTAGTGCTGGCCTCTGGAAGGCCAGGCCCCTCCACTCCATTTTGTCCCATGTTCTGACTGTTCTGTCCCTAAGTTCAATGTCTAGGTAAAATCAGGGCCATCCCACAGTTCTCTTCAAAAGGGATGGACCTCCAGGTGTGGGGACCCCAAACTTCCCCATTTTCAAGGAGCCTTTCTTTGCTGGAATGGGGGGACAGGTGGCTAGGCCAAGTTCCTAATGAGCTTCTGACCACCATCTCCCCTCTGTCACACCCTCAGTCTGCCCACCAGGATTCTACGGCCATGGCTGCGCCCAGCCTTGTCCTCTCTGCGTGCACAGCAGGGGGCCCTGCCACCACGTCAGTGGCATTTGTGAGTGCCTGCCAGGATTCTCTGGAGCCTTGTGCAACCAAGGTACCTGTAACTAATGGGGAGGCCAGGGCAGGGAACAAAGGGGCGAAGAGAAGGAAGGGTCCAGGGATTCTCTTCTTATGCTCTTGGAATAAGAAAAAAGGTCACTGTGCTGCTGAAGGAACAGGCTCAGAGAGGTTACATACATGTCTAGAGTCTCACAGCTATCAAGTGGCAGAAATGAACTCATTCTGCTAGAAAAAAAAATGAAAAAAAAAAAGTGATCCAGCCATGGTAGTATATACCCCATGTAATCCTAGAACTTGGGAGGCTGAGATAGGAAGATTACATGTCCAAGGCCAGCCTGGGTTACTTAACAAGATTCTATCTGCTGGGAGGGAGACTAAGGAATCACTTAACAGCTTAGAATGTGGCCTTGCTTGGATACTAGTTTGCAGAGTTTACACCACGGTCAGTGAGAATGAAGAGATGTGAGAATAAGGTGAACTTAGAGATAAAGGGATCTTCAAAGTCACCAAGGCAAGAGTCTCACCTGGCCTGTGTTTAAACACCTCTCTTGACTAAGGGCTCACTACCTCCAGGGCAGCCCATTCTTCTGCTACATCATCACAGCTGAGCTGGGCTATTTTTAATATGCCCGAGTAGACGTTTGACTCCATGATGAGTTGAGGTCATAAGAAGTTTGGCCCCCTGGGAAACAGATGTGACAGTTTCATTTGCTTGCAGTCCTCTTAGGATGCTTTAATCACCACCTGACAGGCTGGGGTTTATTTATTAAACATAGGAGACCTGGCCATCAATAGAACCAGGCCCAGTCTAAATTAGGAGCTATGAAGCCCAAGAAGGAGCCCTCACAGCCCATGTCGTCTGATTTATTGCCCACTGGCCTAATGAGTCTTTTCCACATATAGATCTAATGGAGTTTGCTATTAATGGCAACTGCCCTGGTTAAGTCTCAAACCTTGTAAAAAATTGAACTGACACTTTCTAATGACTGGCTTTCCAGTGAGTTACAAATTACGGACAGTGCTTCCCCAGAATCATTAAACATAGATTAAATATAACCCAATGTTTTCTTTTCACCAGCCCCCTCCTCCCCTTCCCATGCCTGGCTCTTGATTCAGCTAAGAAGTCTCGCAATTAATGCATTAGACCGATCACATTAGCAGCTCTGTGGGTGAATCTGTCTGCCTTGGGTGGGGGGAAGACTTCAAAGAGAAGCCTGCCTTGTTAGATAAGTGCAGAGTTGTGGGGCGAAGGCTGGTGTCACAGCTCCAGCACTGGGCTTCCCACCAAGCTGGTAGTCCTTTGACTCAGACAACAGAGAGGGTGCAGGGAAGCCACCTGTCTTAGTTAGGGTTTTATTGCTGTGAACAGACACCATGACCATTGCAAGTCTTACAAAGGACAACATTTAATTGGGGCTGGCTTACAGGTTCAGAGGTTCAGTCCAGTATCATCAAGGTGGGAGCATGGCAGCATCCAGGCAGGCATGGTGCAGGAGGAGCTGAGTTCTACATCTTCACCCAAAGGAAGCCAGGAACAGACTGAGCATCCTCAGGCAACTAGGAGGAGGGTCCCCAAGCCCACCCTCACAGTGACACATTTCCTGCAACAAAGTCATACCTTCTAATAGTGCCACTCCCTGGGCCAAGCATATGCAAACCATCACACCACCTTTTAGGATAATGAACAGGGCCCTCAGAATAAAGCATGTCCCAGAGGCAGGGGGAGCCTGAGCAGCAAACAGGAGGCCAGAGACTGGCCTGAAAAGAGGAAGCCCAGAGTCCAGATCAGCCAACCTACCTGTAGCTACTAACCAAAACCTGAGGCCATTGAGTGGTGACTCATGTCCTAGTCTTTTTTTCTGGAGCTGGGGACTGAACCCAGGGCCTTGTGCTTGCTAGGCAAGCGCTCTACCACTGAGCTAAATCCCCAACCCCTCATGTCCTAGTCTTGATGTGGAAGCAGATCTAGGGGTTTGGGTGTGAAGTGAAGGGCTTTGTTAAAATGTCCTCAGTTAGGAGTCTTTGCTGTGTAACTGTGAAGAGACCACAACTTCTCCCTATGTGTCAAGGGGCTTCAGTGATGTGAGCAGTGATGAAGGCATTAGCAAGATTAAGTGAACTCAGTATTTGTGAAACATTGTGATCAGTTTCTGGCATATGTAAAAGCCATGCATGTTTGCTGAATGCCTAACAAAACTAGGACCCAGACCCAAAGCTTCAGGCAGAGTTGGGTCTACCTGCCTTTACCGTCTGTCCCCACACTAGCTATGTCCCCAGAGGTACAAACTGCATGTAGACCCTAGCTACCAGTTGGGCTGGCAGTTGGGGGCAGAGTAAAGGAACAGGGGATGGCATCTGTGGTTTGAGACCTGAGCCAAAGGAAGCTGCTTTCCTCTGAGAAATCACTACCTACCCCACGAGGTAGGAGAGATGGCTCAGTGGGTGAGAAGGCTTGTTGAGTTCACTTTCTAGGACCATGTCAGCAGCTTACACCTGCCCCTGATTTTGCTTCTGCCCTCCACAGGCATCTGCTCACATGTGAGCATACTTGCACAGAGACACATTAAATAAATATTAAAAAAATATTCCTGCTCTCTGATTACTGCAGTAATAGAACCTTCTAGAAGGTTTTGAATCCCAAGGCCTACATCCTCAGTGTTTACTGAACAGTCAGATACAATAGAAAATGAGGTATTTCCTGCCCTTGCAAAGCTTAGGCCAGAGGACCTGGGAGGTGGGGGTGAGAGGAGAGAAGGGTGATGTTTGGCCCCTGTGGCTTGAGTGCCTGTTCTCTCTCCAGGCATTGTAGGGGGCACCACTCAGGCTTGGCCCAAAACAGCTGTCAAGTCTCAGTAATAGGAGAGTATAAGGAAGAAGCTACTTGAAGCCTCAGATGGGGACGTAGCCACTCAGAAGATGGAAGGTGTATGGAGCAGCTAGGACTAAGTTCAGATAAAACCTAACAAAATTCCCCAGTAAGTGGCCTGAAGATGATATACATTGTTTCATCTACACACTAAGAAAACCAAAAAGATCTAGAAGCAGGCTCCTGGAGAACACTAGGGTAGATGACAAGGATGTCAGTGTCTTAAGTCTTGCTCCATCTTTTTGTTCCAAGGGAGGTGACACTTATGATGAGTCTCGTAGGCAGGACATCCATAGCTGGACTTTGAGGGTCATGGGAATTTAGATTGGCATTAGCCATTGAAAAGCACAGAGAAGAAAGGCCTGGAATATCCTTAAAGGGGTGTGTGGTGGTCCGTGTGTCTAGAAGGTTAGTTGAGAATAACCCACGGGTAAGCAGATGGCTGGGAGGCAGTCTAGAAACACTGCCACCAGTCCAGAGATGCCAACTCCTTCTTAGGACTTCCTCCCGTGAGACCCAAGACAACTGGCATCCCCTCTATGGGCCTCAGCCTGTCTCTGTAAAAGGAATTGAAACAGGGCCTCTTGGGGTGCCACTGTGGAGGGAGACTCACTCTGTTATGGAGAAGGGCAGCTTCCACCGTAGGTGTTGATTCCCATCCAGACCACACCCAGGGTGTCATGACTGTGGCCTAGGGAAGTCGGGTGCGGCTGTGTGGGTGGTGGTTCTTAGAGCCTGGGAAGGAAGTCTGGTGCCAGGTTTCCCTGTGCCCACAGTGTGTGCTGGAGGGCACTTTGGGCAGGACTGTGCCCAGCTCTGTTCCTGTGCCAACAACGGGACCTGCAGCCCCATTGATGGCTCCTGTCAATGCTTCCCTGGATGGACTGGCAAGGACTGCTCACAGGGTAAGCTGCTGCTTCTAAAGTGTTCCTCTCCCTGCCATGGCACCAAAGGGCTGAACTCTCCTGCAGACAAGAGTATCCACCCGAGACCCATTTATTTATTTTTATTATTTCTGTGTGTATGACAAGTGTCACAGCAAGAATGTGGAGATGAGAGACCAACTATAGCGCCAGTTCTCTTCTGCTTTTATGGAGGTTCCAGGGATCAAACTCAGGTTCACCACAGGCTTGTGTGGCAAGTGCCTTTACCCACTCAGCCACGTCACTGTTCTTTGACCCTGAAAGTCCCATTTAGCGCTACGTCAAACTTGAGTTACTAGAACTGACTGTGGAGACTGTTACCGCAGGTATTAAAGGCATCAATACTGTCAGTGCCATTAATGCTGTGAATTGTGAGGACCCACACTCCACTAGCATCTCTCTGTAAAAGATGCAGTCAGAATACGGATGGGGAGGAGGGAACAAAACTGGTTTGTAAGTGGCCAGACTAGGACAGCCACCATTGGAAGGATGGGAGCACCCATGATATGGCTCCTGTCTGTGAGTGATGTCCTGAGCACCCTAAGCCTGAACATGGTGCTACAGTCTGACACCAAGGCAAAAAACCCTTCCCAAAGGGTCCCCAGCCTTGGCCTGTGAAACTCCTTGTCTGTACATAGTACCTGTAAGGAGGTCCCAGTTAAATGGCTGGACCTGGAGGAATTCCATTTTGGTGTAAGCCACAGGCTCCAATCTCAAACAACAGCACAAGAACCCAAAGAGAAGAGGGTCCCTGCCACCTGTGGAGAAATCAGTGCTCTTGGTGTTACTCCAGCCGTCCCTGTGAATCCTTCTATGAATGGAGGCACAGAAGCCCTTCCAGTAGGGCTGCCTTAAGTCACCCAGATTAGAATAGGCAGAAATCTGTTTCTCATAGCAATCCCAGGGATGAGGCCAAGAGGAGAGCTGATTCTGAGACTAGCATTATCAAGTCCCCAAAGGCCAAGAGATGCCCCTCTGGGTCCATCCAGGTGTTCTGGCTCTGATGTGTACCCGCCTCCCCTTCCTTTCCTCCTGCTCCTTTGTCCCGCCCTCTCCCTCTGCATCCCACCCACCCCCCACAGCCTGCCCATCTGGGTTCTGGGGCTCTGCCTGCTTCCACACATGCAGCTGCCACAACGGGGCGAGCTGCAGCGCCGAGGATGGGGCCTGCCACTGCACCCCTGGCTGGACCGGACTCTTCTGCACGCAGCGTAAGCCCTGCCTCCCAGCCACTCCCAGTCATATGCTGCAGCCTACTGGCCACTTTGCGAATAGCCCTGGTTTGCAGAGAGGGAGGGAAGAGGCTGGTCTCCGGACCAGCCACACCTCAGGATCATCCAAAGTCCTGAAAGGTTACGGCTATAGGGCATCCCAGCAATCAAGATCAGACCCTTGGACCATGGGGAAGAAATCCCAGGGCTGCACAGCAAAGAGACCCAAGCTTGTCCTCTGCGGCTGAGGCCCTAGTTGCATGGATCACCTTGTCCCTACCCTCCTCCCCTTTAGCCCAAGTTTCAGTGGGTACAGATGTCTCTGTGGGCCTCACAGGCCTTTATCCCATGCTGGGCAGGAAGCAGCAGATCAGCCTGGTCCCGGCAACATTTCTTCAGTTTCCCTGAGCCCACACCAACTGTGACCTGTGGTCTTGTTGCAGGTTGCCCTGCAGCATTTTTTGGGAAGGATTGTGGGCACATATGCCAGTGTCAGAATGGAGCCAGCTGTGACCACATCACTGGGAAATGCACCTGTCGAACAGGCTTCTCTGGGCGCCACTGTGAACAGAGTAAGCTGCACTAACCTGGGAAAGTTGTATCAACCCCATCCTCTGCATACCCAACACCCATCCAGGGCACCGGGCTCCTGAACTCCAGACTTTGAGGATGATTTCTGGGGAAGACTGAAAGCTAACCCTATACACTCATGCTGTGGGGCTCTCTCTCCACTTTAGATAGGGCTGGGGTGTGGTGGGCAGAGCAAGGAGGGGCCAGATGAAAGCAGGATTTTCCAGCTCTTTAAATGAGTTCAGGAGGGAGAGGTGTGTTCTGACTCTACCCATCCCCAGCTAACTGGATTGCACAATGGGGGAATGGGTGGAGTGTGGCTGTGTCTCACCGTCTACTTGCACTCTGCATGCCATATAGGATGTGCCCCTGGAACCTTTGGATACGGGTGTCAGCAGCTATGTGAGTGCATGAACAATGCCACTTGTGACCATGTCACTGGTACCTGTTACTGCAGCCCGGGATTCAAAGGAATCAGGTGTGACCAAGGTAACACAGGTGGCAGAGTGCCTGGACAGGGGTGGAAAGGGCCCAACTACTGGTGGCTTTGGAGAGTTCTAACCACACCAGTTGAGTTTTATGACACTACCTTTTATTCATAGTTGGAAGCCTCTCTTCACAGCTTCTCTGTGCATATCCTCTGGTAGTTCCCCCAGGAGCGAGGCAAGAATGAGCCACAAGCTAGTTCTGGGAAAGGACATCAGGCTAAGTTGGAAACACCTGCTTAGTTTGACTTCTGCCACATCCCGATAGGTGTCTCTGGGCGTGTCATTTTCTTTGCTGGGTCTTTTACTCCACATTCAATTAAGTAAATGTTAACCTTTGTCCAAAGGGTTCAACTTGACTCTAGTTCTATGCCTAGGCGACATTGCATGGTACAGCTGAGAGGGATCAAATCCAGTCAACTCAAGAAGGGTCTCAGCACAGTGCCTGGCACATGTGAGCACTCTGTAAATGATGGCTTCGTGCATGGGAAATCCCTTTGTTTTGTAGACATGGGAGGCTATTGTTAGTTCTAGAAGATGGGAACAGAAAATAGGCTCTCAATTACCCACATCAGACACATGACTCTGCAATGTGAAGCCATGCAGCTGAGGCAAATGCAACATTTGCCTTTCTAGTAGTGACAACCTGCTTTCTTCAGCCAGGAGCAGAGAACCAAGGGGAGGTCTAGATGCTGCACAGCTAGGGAACAGACCTTCGCCAGGGCAGTCACAGAGGGACCTAGCCACACATGTATAATCAAGAGGTGTCTTAGGGCAGTAATAGTCACAGAGCTTCCAGCTGTCAAGGCCAGTCTGTCATTTGGTGTTCATGACTCCCCAAGGAAGCTGGAGTTGCTGTCCCCATAAACCTTCTAAAGCCACATGGCTGGTAGAGCAGGAAGAGTAGCTGAAACCAGTTTTTCCTGACTGAATTACTGGCTGGGTGAACTTAGACAAGTTCCCTAACCTTGGTGACTCAGTTTATTTATTTACTTTCCAACCAAGTAGAAATGGTAAAAATAATTAGTTCCCTTTTTGTGGGCCTGCCATGGTAAAGCAGGTAACTTGAACTCATGTGTGGACCTGAGTAAAATATTCAGTAAGCTTTTATTTTTGCTTCACACCTAAATCACATTTTCTTTTTGTAACCCTGAGACTCAATCACTTTCTGGCATTAGAAGAAACGGAGGCACTGTGAGGGTTGGGATTAGGCAGGGCTGAAGGGGCAAAGGCAGGATGGAAATATTGGGGTCAGGCCCACCTCTGGCTCAGGCCTCCCTCTGCCCACAGCTGCCCTCATGATGGATGAGCTGAATCCATACACCAAGATCAGTCCAGCTCTGGGAGCAGAGCGGCACTCGGTGGGTGCTGTCACAGGCATCATCCTCCTGTTGTTCCTGGTTGTGGTGTTGCTGGGCCTGTTTGCCTGGCGACGGAGGCGGCAGAAAGAGAAAGGCCGTGACCTGGCTCCTCGAGTCTCCTACACCCCAGCCATGAGGATGACCAGCACAGACTACTCTCTCTCAGGTCAGGCTATGCCCCAGCATCTTTTCTCACCCATACAACGTGGCAGGAAGTATGTGGTCTTCTCAGGAACATCCACATTCTGGCTCAACATGGGTGGTTATATCTGCAGATGGGTGGCTGCGCCTGGGGATGGTTACCTCAGAGACAATGGGGTGGGGAAAATCTGTGACATTCCAACAGGTGTTGCTTTCTGGAGCCCAAGCTCCTAGCAGCTAGGTCTGGGTGCTACTCCCTACTTCCCCATCCTCCTCAGGATGCCTGCAGGAACATGCATAGTAAGTAGGTCTGAACAACCCAGAGAATGGTTCCCCGGTGTGAAGCCAGGGCACCTGGTAAGCTGTGCCCTATCCACTTTTGCTTTCCCTGGGAGGGTCTCCAGCCATCCCCAAGGAGTGCCCTAGAAGCAGAGTGACAAAGGTGGTGCCTCACATAGGAGAGGTCTACAAGTTCAGGAAGCTTCCCTCTGGCAGATGTGCCAGAGCCCAGTGGGCCTAGAAATGCCGGTGGGCATCCTGTGGTAGTCTGATTGAGGTGTGTATGGAACTGCACCAGATCCTTTCCTTCCCCCTGCACTGGCACCTTGTCAAGAAGGCTTTGTGCTTCAGATTTAGCTGACCGGCAGAAGCTCCCAAACTGCTCTGGTTTTGGTTAGGTCTGCACTGATGAGAATGGTCTCTTCCAATGGCTCATAGCTGGTTCAGAGTACCTAGACCACATGTGTTGTTCCTGCTAAGTGTTGCCTTCTGTGTGATAGCTCTATGCCAGGAATATGACAGAAAGAGCTGGCCCCAGTATAGATGCTGCATTCAGAGACCTCCTAGCCACTCTGAGGCCAATCAAAGCAACATCCTCTGATGAAGGCCATGGCTCGCAGAACTTTGGGAGTTTATGACAAAGAGCAGGAAGGGCTGGACTTTTCCCAGTCCTGTAGAATCCTCAGAAGAGCTGGGGTCAACAAAAATGGAGTTGTCTAAGTACTTATTACTAGGGTTTGCCCATAAGGGAAATCAAGAGAAAATCAATCTACCAAAAATAGCAGCTGGAAGGCATAGAGCCATTAGAGCCAGCACCGGCAGCTTCCAGCTGGCCATGCCACCTTATACGAGCAAGCCTGGTCTGTGAGCTGCAAGAGGGAGGTTATTAGTAAGAACAAAGCATGCTGTAGGATGTGGCTAGTGGATGCCACACAGCTTGGAGGATGTGGGAGATTAGCTGCCTCTTTGCAGGGGATATTCAAAATTGCACAACCTCAGCATTTGTTTTGGGGTATCTCAACCAAGGGCAGGTATATGATGGAATATGGCTCCTTGTTCTCTTCCCAGATTTGTCTCAAAGTAGCAGCCATGCCCAGTGCTTTTCCAATGCCAGCTACCACACACTGGCGTGCGGGGGGCCTGCCACCAGCCAGGCAAGCACTCTGGACAGGAACAGCCCCACCAAGGTACTGGCCCCCTGGCTCCCCAGTCCTCACCCACTATTCTCTCCATTTAGCACTCCCCTTTGCCCAGGAAGGAACTGCACCCCACATAAAGGCTGAGCAGTCCTAGGACTCATGGGCCATGAGAACCCTCTGAATCGTGTTAACAGGGAAAGAGTATGGAGACAAGCTCTATCCCATGAAACCACACCACATTGTCCACTCACTGGAACATGCCTGTACCTCAGGTATAGTTAACTACTAGTACTTACCAGAAGATAGTAATATCACATGTAGCCATCCTATCCCACACCTGTGTATACCACATAGTCACTTTGGTCGTATGCCAATACATACACTCACCAAGATTACTGCAATGTATTAAAGCAATAAACTGAAGTAACTCATCATTCAATCAACCACTTGATGCCTCTTAAACGTGGGCATAGACTTCATCAATACACACATTCAATGTGAACCCAAACACTGTAGTGTTCTTGCTGAAAGGGGGTGGGAGGTGGACCAGTGTCCCTGACAGCTCCAAGCACAGCACTGGGTCATAGAACAGGTCACAAATATTACAGACCTTAGAGAGAGATGTCTCAGCACATATGTGTGCAGAGAGCATATGGTGCATCCCTTGATGGACCAGTAAGAGGCAGAGTGAAAGACAGACATCAACAGCCCAAAGATAAGGTTTGTGAGGAGTTCTTGTTGTACACACTTCCTAACACCCACCTAAATGTATGCCACACACACATACTCAGAATGGTAGGACTATTTAGGAAGTGACAATCCCAGGATCCCTGGCTTCCTGTACCATCTATCCTGGCCCAGGAGCATAGCTTTCATATTTTAGCCCTCTTCCTTGCAGCTCTGAGGATCCTCTCCATTTGTTCCCTAAAGACTGACCATCAGCCCACAGCCCTAGGGCTGCTTTTCTATGAAACAAGCAGGTTGCATGCAGGGTACCTAGAAGCCCAGTAGCTTTGGCCACTCTGCCTGCCATCTTCTACTCAAGACTCTCGTTCCCAAGCTCAGTATGGCTTTAAGCTTAAGAAGCTGAGACTAGGACATGTAATTGCCCAACAAGCAGCCTTTGGTTAACTACAGCTGTGTTATCAAAGCTGTAACTGGCTAGAGGCACCAGCCAGGGATGAGGTTCTAGGCCATGTCATTATTCCTCTAAGAGTCAGCCATTCTTTCAGTAGAGGACTGAAGTTCTGCAAAGGAGACCAATTGGTGACCCTCTGGTTTGGCTCACCTCACAGGGGCTGAGGCTGGCCCTATGTAGACAAGAACCCCTCTTGGCAGGTAGATCATTTGTACCAAAGGTAGACATGATGCCATTGAGGGGACAGGCAGCTAAGATCTGAGTTCTAGAGATAGCTTTGCCTCTGGCTCCTGTGTATCTGAGTGTGGTCCAAGTCTGAAATAGCGTCCTTGCCTCACATGATGGGCAGCAAAGAGAGAATACAGGGAGGGTGTTGCATCATTAGTCTCATGACTGGAACTTTCTCTTGGTCACATGAAAGTCTCTCATATATGGCCCTGGGTGCAAACACTGCAGGCAGCCGTACCTCTGTGCTGGAGATGCCCTGTTATACATGGGTAACTGACAAGAGCCTCCTTTTCTACAGCATAGCCCCACATGCCTATTTCTACCCATGTATGCCCACAGGCACCAGAGTACTTGGTTTGGGCACATTCTGTTCTCACTGACCTCAACTACAGCATGATAGCTTGTCATAGAACATAGCATCTGGTCATCCAGGGCCTAGGAGCTCAGGAGCATCTCAGGGATGGGTTCACTGAGGCTGGGCCGAGCACCACCTTGGGGAAGGGCAGCTGAGGCATGAGTTATTAACTGGGTCTCCTCTCCAAACAGCTCAGTAACAAGTCCCTTGACAGAGACACAGCAGGCTGGACCCCCTACAGCTATGTGAACGTGTTAGGTCAGTAGTGGTTTGAGTCATCTTCCCCACCAGCCCCACCCTGATCTCTGTACTGAGGGGAGCTGCCCCATCGCAAATTTAATGAGTTGAGTCCTGAGCATGGCTTCCTTTCCCTGTGGTTATGGCCCAGTTTAGGGATGGGATATAGAGAGTCCCAGGTGGAAGCAGAAAGTGTATTTGCCACCATGGAGAAGGATCCTCTACCTGGCACTTTCCAAGGGCTTCTTCCTCCTGCCCTAGTAGAGGGTGGATGGAATGGGAAGGGAGGAGGAAAAGACAGAGGCCCTAGCCCCATGGATGTTACATGAAGACCTTGATTCCTTCTGGCCTGCCCCTCGCCCCATCCTTTGCTTCCCACCCCCTTCTCCTGCCATTCAAGCCTTGGGAATAATGGCTCCTCCCTGTCATTCCTCTCACTAGACTCCCATTTCCAGATCAGTGCCCTGGAGGCCAGGTACCCGCCCGAGGACTTCTACATTGAACTTAGACACCTCAGCCGCCATGCTGAGCCACACTCACCAGGTCAGACCCCCAGCCCTTCCTTCCACCCCCAGAGCTCTACACCCCATCCCTGTCCTTATGGAGCCTTCCCATGACCAGTCTACAGCCCTATGCCCTACCCAAAGGTGGAAGTGTATCCCAATCTTTCCCATTACCCTTTTCACCCCACCATGCTAGCTGAGGTAGACAAATTGGGGTTGCTTGTGGAGGGGACACAGCCTAGCTATATTCCCTTTATTCTGCAATATGCAACCCACACATGGTGTAGAAACAGAAGGTTGGCTCTCTGGACAAAAAAGCTCAATGATTTCCAGAAGGGCCCCAGACCTAACAGTGGCCCAAACTTACCACCTTAGAAAATGAGGTAGGAGTGCCAAGCAGAGACCAGGAGAGGACAGGCAACATCTACCACTCAATACCTCTGGACTCAAATACCGAGCTTGAACCTAGTACTGAGAGAGCTGTCAAAAGACATGTGACAACTAAGTCCCAAAAGGGAAAACATGCATCAGTAACAGGAATGAGTGTCAAAGAAATATAATGAATGGACAGAGAATGTGGCCTTTCTACTAGTAGCTCCTCTAGAGCAGGTACTCTGGGAAGGGCCTCAGTATGCTAGACAGCTCTGGGTTTGAGTTTAGGCTCTAGGTACTCTTGCTCCAGTGAAACTGAGTCAACTTCACAGGTCTCTGGTCCAGAAAGTATGAAGGTTCAGAATTTATCTTGTTGAGTAGGCATGGCTGCAAGGACCCTGATGACTGTGTTCCTCAACTATGGCTAAGCATTCAATACCCCTTGGACTTGTATGATCCCTACCTTTACTCCACCTTGGGTCTAAACAGGAGCATGAGGCATCATCTGGGCTCAGACCCAGTTCTCGTTGTCCCATAGACCTTCAACCACTGTAGCCAGAGCATCACACTGTTATTTGTTGGCTCACAGCCAGCTAGCTGTGGCCACTAGGAGAGAAAACCTCTGTTTCTTGTTCTATAAAGGAAGGGGTGGCGGCGGCTAACATTATAGGTACCTTCCTTTCTTCAATGACTACTAATACATGATAAATCCAGGCCAGCATGGCTTGCTGTATGTTTTTGAACAGTATAGCTTCCTACAGGCCTTTTAGAATGGCTCAGTTTTGTTTTATCTCTCAGGAAGGCATGTAGCCAAGATAGATATAAACTCCTGCAATTTCAACATGGGAACGCTATGTGGAGGGAGGACCCAAGTATCAGTGGGTTTGTCTTCGGTGTAAAAAATGTGGGCAAGTTAGATGGAGTCAATATATTTTGGGACTGTCTTCAGTTAAAGACCAGGCTATATCTAGTTAAGAATCCATACTGCTTCTTGGTTCCCAGTAACCATATTAGACAGTTCATAATCACCTGAAACTCCAGAGCTTGTACTCATGTGTAAATAGACAACACACACACACCTTTGGAAAAACACAACGGAGTGAAGGGGTTAAGTTAAACATTACTGTCCCAACATGGAAAGGCCGGACTTGCTCCCATCCCTGGGAGCACTTGTCGCAATCAACCCAAGTTCATGTCCTGCTCCTGGCTAGGGCTGAGGACCGTGCATTCTGGGAACCCAGGAAACAGCTAACTAACAGCAAAATGAAGAAATAATTCCTTAGGGCTGAAAAACACTTGTAGAACAAAGCCCTCCTTCTCCACCCACTTCAAAATGAGTAACTGAGCAAACCAGCTGTGGCCAGGAATGACAATCTTCCTGGAAAGATACTCATCAAGTGCCCCACCTACTTGTTACTTCTCACCAGCACCCCAGATCCAGGAAAGGCAGGATCAGAGCTCACAGGTGAGAAACCTTATCTCCAAAGCAAGAGAAAGAATCAGAATTGTCTGCATCTTTCCCTCCAGCTAAGCACTGGTCTGGTTTCATTTCTTACCCTGTGTCTCCAGAGCCTGGCACTTCACCTGCAAAGATCACAGATGGCATCCCGCGAGGGGCAGGTTAAGAGGAAAGCCAAAGAAAAGAAGGTGCTGGAGCTCATTAATGTGATGATCCTTTTAAGATTCCCTCTGTGTTCAGAATTATTTAGAATAGATTGAATCTAGAATAGTTGCTAGGAGCAAACAACTATTTGCTTGGTAAAGAAGAGAACTGCACAGGGAGGAGGAAGACACCAGTTGTCTAGGGAACCTCACCCTGTATTTCTTTCCTTCTGTTTTTATGCAGGCACTTGTGGAATGGACAGACGTCAGAACACATACATTATGGACAAAGGCTTCAAAGGTAGAGTATCTAATCCTGATGTCCTGTTACACAGGGCTTAGCAAGGGATTATAGATCTGAGATGGCAAAGAATTCTGCCTGAGAGAAACTGCAAACCCCAAACCCCTTTAAAAAAAACAAAAACAAAAACAAAAACAAAAAAAACGAAAAAGCTTAAAAAAAAAAAAAATCACCGGACACAGAGCCGCTGGGCAGCTCTGCCTAGGAGGAACACTCTTAATAATATTGAATTCATCTTTCCACTGCAGTTGCACCTGCTTAGCAAACGCTTGTGGGTTTGTTATAGCTGTCAACTAAATGCCTTCAGAAATGTAGATCATCATTATCCAACCAATTAGTATGAGTCAAATTGATTATAAATCTGAAATAAAATCAATCTACCTGCCCCAGAGGCCTTCTGTCATTGTAATGGCAAGGAACACCACCCTGCACCTGCTGCCTTCCTAGGGCACAAGGAGTGCAAACGATACCCGGTGTTAACATTGTATGGCCTTCACCCTCAAGAGATCTCTACGCCCAAGAGCAGGGAAGCCAAGACAGATGTCTACACCACAGGAACTACTTACAAGGTGGACCATCCCTCTAGGAAGTCTACAGGTGAAGCCAAAAAAAAACAAAAACAAAAACAAAAAAAAAACAAAACAAAGATCAAGTCCAGTCCCTGGATAAGGTCCTAGGTTTAAATGCTGGGACATGTGAGCTAGGCAGAGAGCTTTGGAACTCTGTCACTTATTAACCCTGTGCTTCCTAAGGCTGTTTCTTCATCTGCAAGGTTGGGATAATTATGCCTGTTGACTCATGCCTGTCTTATTATCTAACAAGGTTATCTTGGGTGTCCAATAAAGTTGGATGGGAGTGCTTTTGTATATTATAAAATTGGTACCAATGTGATGTCTCTGGGAAATGTCTCAAAGTCTCAGTCAAATTGAAAGAGCAGTAATAAAAGTCAGCAAAGATCCCAACTGATATTCTAAATATAGCACTACACAGGAATCACCTGGCAAGTGTGTTCAAACTACAGAGCTTTACACCTACAGCAGATTCTGCAGCAGTAGATAGAGGGACCCTGTACTCTGCAATTGCAAGGAGTACCTCACGGTATCTTTATGCATTTTATAACCCAACTATCATTTGTCTAAACTTTCCCAGGTTTCTGTTCTGATCTTTCAGACCTAGCATGGCCATCTCCTAACCAAGGAGAACAACTTGTGCACAACTCATGGGGAAATGGCTATCAGAAGTGGGATGAGCAGGACCCAGGTGGCATTGTGTTCTACAAGCAAGAGAACATCCAGGTTGAGTGACCATCAGCTTGGTTTAGGATGTGCAAAACCCAGGAAACCTGTCTGATGAGGGAGGCCATTCCCAAACTCCAAGCCAGCCACAGGCAGTAATCACCTGGGGGCTTTAGTATGACAAGTTTCTGAGGGTTCTGCCTTAAACCATCCAAATGGAGGCAAACACCATTTCGGTATGTGAGGTTGCCAACAGAAGAGCAATTATACCACTTAGTCACTGTGACCCAAAGTCTCAGTTTCTTTCTCAGTATGGAATGGGGACTAGAAAGCTCTTCCAGGGCCTTTGAGGCTTTGTGAAGAAGTATGACTCAATGGAGAATAGCTCAGACAGGCCCTGAGATTAGCATATAAGCACACCTCACCTATACACCCTGTCATCCTGTGCATGGTGTTTCAGGTAACTACTTTTAAACTCTAAACCATAAATGTAAAATAAAGCCAATGAAAGCCAGGCTCTGCCTTCATCATTGCATTCCTGTCTTATGGGATCATCTAAGTGCATGGGAGGCTCTAAGAGGCAAGCAGCCAGATTCGTCACTGCCTCTCATCAGCTTTCAAATTAGAGAGAACTGTGTAGGCAAATGAACCATCAAGTGTTGGGAGCCAACATGATACAGTAAGAGTTCAAAGAGAGGCAAGTGAAATATTAGTGTAGAACTTTACAGAAAAGCTTATAAAACACACGGAACAATCCTACCTGGGGGCTAAATCCCCAAACATCTAGTTCAGCTACTTCATGTCACCAATTTAAACTGTCTCCTAAAGCAACAAGGGCAAGGCCAAACCAGCAGGACTAATTAAAGAGTCTGGATGTTTTCCAAACTTGGGGGTGCGGTGGGCAGAGAATGAGATTGGGTTCTAGTCCAACTGTATGGTGCTCACTAGACACAGCAGTATCTGTGGGTCTTGGCTTCTTCCTCTTTAAAAAGCACAGTTGTAACAGCACCACCTCTAAGGCCCCTTACAACTCTGACATTTTAAAAGCCCTAATTCAGGTGGCATCCACTTTTTTTTTTCTGTAATGGGAACTCTGTCACCCTGGGAGGTTGAAGGAGACTGCTGACACAGCTAAGCACCTGTCCTCCATTTCTGCTTCAGCAATATGACTGTACAATAAACTGTCTCGTGTCCAATTCCTTGTCTGTCATGCTTTCAAAGTGTGACAGAAAAAAATTGACTTCACCTTCTGTCTGGGAATCCTTGAGCTGTACTGTCATGTCCCAACCTGTGTCCCTTGCCACCTAAGTTCCATGCCTCTCCAAGTAATTTTGGTTTCTCAGACATTTAGAAACCAGTAACATCCTGAAAACTCCTTTTGTGGCTGGACAGTATTCTCTGGACTTCCGATCCTCTGTCCCATCCCTCCTCATAGTCCATTTCTCACTGAAGTGAAGAATGTGAACTTAACTCCAAGAACAGAAGCAGCAGGCCTCCTATTGACAGCAGTAGTTCAGAGGTGGGCAACAGATACTTAATGCCTGGGTTCCTGCAGACATTTGAATTAACTTGGGCTTAAATTGATATCAAGTCTTAGTAGGTTTAGGACATTCAGAGAGCAACTTTGGGAAGTCATTTCCTCTCTAGACTTGTGCTTCCTCAAAACAATGAACATGTTCCTTTCAGAAACCCATTCTGACTGATAATATGCATGACTACAGATGGTTCAGAGGAGGTAACAAGGAGAGTAAATGCAGGGGCACTTGGAGGACTGCAGGCTTCCCCTTTCTTTGCACAGTGCCCTGACAGGAAGGCACTGGAGTGGGCGTGGCTATGAAAGGAAAGGACAAGGAAATACTCTAGCCCAGCTGGTTATTTTCCCCACACTCTGCCCTCATAGCAGGCAGGTGGATGACTCAACAAGAGAAACGCTTGGCTTCCTCAAGCTGACTTTTCCAGCTTGTCTTGCCCCATCTCCTCCAGTTCTCAGGAAAGATGGGATAATTCAGCACCCTTCACAACCACCACTCTCGATGGGTTTTTATGTCTTGGCCTGCAAACTTTGGGAAGACCCTTGTCCCTGAGCCTAGTACCCTCCCCCCAGCTTAGCTCAGGAAAAAGGAATAGACCAAAATGGATAAAAGCTAACATTCAAAAGTTATTCAAATATTGAGATCCCACTGGTTTCACTTTCCAGTGAAACTACAGCTGGGTGAGGTTCTAAGGCTTTCCCACTATTCAGTCATTAAATTCAAAGCTTAGCCTTTCCTCTCAGCAGGCCTTGGTATTGCTAAAAAAGGATAAACTGAAGCAGCTGTAAAGAGCTACATGGGTAACTAGATCTCCTGACGGGGAAAATCTTGATTGTCAGATAAGATAGTGGTTGAGTCCCAAGCACTAAGAATTAGACTAATAAACTGAACTCTGGTTTCCTCATTTCTAAACAGTAATAGCAATAGCAGTCCCATCCTGCTCAGCCTCCAACCCCCTTCAAAGGTACTAAGTTTCTTTCTGTTTGGTTTGAGACAAGGTCTAACCATAAATAAAAGCCCTAGTTAGCCTGGCTGCGAACCCAGCTGGCCTTAAACTAAGATATTTACTAGCCTTTGCCTCCCAAATCACGCTGAGCGCCTATGTTTCAAATAACCTAACTGGAATGAAGTTACTCATTCCAGTGCTACACAAAACAAGCTATCCCTCAATTCCACATAGTATACGATCAGGACAGTGGTGATAGATAATGAACAGCTTTCAAATAAGAAGCCCCGAGCCTCTCATTGCCGGATGAGTTTAGATTAACCACACTGGGCCTGACTGGGAGGTTCTCAAGCTTACATCACTCCCCTGACTAAGGAAGTACTGAGAGGCAAACTTAGATGGCTTGAAGCAAGTCACAATGCAGGACCCAGGACACCTTTTTCTACCAGCAGAAATAGAACCTACTTATTACCTTCCAGTCCTAGCTAGAACTGGCAGAGACTGCTTGTTATCTAGCAAGGATGATTTTTTTTTCCTGAGTCAGGTGCTACAAAGGTCAGCCTTATACCAACCAGACTGAAGCCAATCTCTCTTTCAACGTGTTAGCTGAACTGAGAGGCAGTGGGACCCTGAGGAGTTTACTTCCCCACTCTAAGTCTTAATAAGCACTGAGGTGGGAGGAAGGGGAAAAGTTACTGCTCTACCTGTGTCACAGCCTTCTGAACCTGAAGCAAACAGTTGAATGCACTTCTACACAAAACCAAGGAGCTGCTGCCAGTTAGAATAAGAGCTACCTGCTTTCAGAATAAATGCTCCTTACTGGACCTGCTGAAGAACAGACACTCAGGGTGGCACACGTCGCAGTTATTTCAGCCAATTGCATAGCCAGTTCCCCTTGAGTCACATGGCTTTCACTCTAACATTTTCAGTAAAATCATAAGGTGGGGCAGGGAGCTTAGATAACAGCAGCCTGAAGTGTAAGCTGTGGTGGTTGTCTAGAAGATTCCTTAAGAATTTCACCAACTGACTTTCACAGACATTTAGAGGTGAGAGGCCTCTTAGGTCACACCTGACCGTCAAGCTCCAGCCGTTCAGGGTTATTTCCAGACACCTTGCCTGTCAGTGCCCCACAGCTAAGGGTCACAACTGTCAGACTTATTTATTGTTTTTTCCAGGCAAGTCCTAGAATTCGTAGACAGATCCTCACCCTCAAAGGGAAGGAGAGCAGCAATTGAAGAGGGAGTCCCTTCTCTGTGACTCCAAGTCACTAAGGAACCTCTTTCCCCAGTAGAGCTTCTGTCACTTCATCTCATGTTGACATCACTCTGCACCCTTGAGCAACTGAGCTCTAATGACAGACAAGCATGACTCAAACATTCCCAAGACTGGGTGAGACAAGCCTACACCATACTTTGGGCTGAGACAAAGCTACATTTCAAAGGCCAACTTGAGACTGGGGGCTTTTTATAGCTGTTACACACTTCAGTCAGCGCACTAAAGCATGAGCTCCTGGAAGACAGGGATGTTGCTATTTGCTTAAGGCTGCTAAACTGTTGACATTCACACTAAAAGACAGATATGCTGCTGCTTCTGAATCAACACTTTTAGTCATACAACTCCAAAGAATTATATCACAGAAAATATGGGGCAAAGAAGTCCCAGAGCATAGATTTAAGTCTTGGCTCTGCAGTGCTATTAACCAGTTTATCACCCTAGCAAAGTTACTGTATCTGTCTGGGCAGAGAGCATTTGTATAAACTAAGTGATAACCTGTAAAAATACACTGTAAATATCTTGTGCTACTATCTAATGACCATAACCAGCCATTTTTTTGTTCTCCAAAAACATGTTTTTGTGAGAAAAGAATGCCTGATAAAGCATACCATAAGACAGTTAATAAGACTTAATCTTTTAGTATCATGGTCTTTTCCAGCCCCAGGATCCTGAAAGCACACAAAGTTGACTGATGTCTGTTTCTGGTATTTAAATGAATCCTATGTTCATGCTTGTCCTAAGAAATCTCTCTTGCTTTGCAGATTACATGAAAGAATCTGTGTGCAGTTCTAGTACTTGCTCCTTGAACAGCAGTGAAAACCCTTATGCCACAATTAAGGATCCACCCATCCTCACCTGCAAGCTTCCAGAAAGCAGTTATGTAGAAATGAAGTCACCTGTGCACATGGGGTCTCCGTACACAGATGTGCCATCCTTGTCAACATCTAATAAAAATATATATGAAGTTGGTAGGTGTCTCACATAACTTAGCAAAATCAGGGCAACAGTGCAGCATCTCAAGTGAAAACAAGCCCTCCTCCACTCACTCTATCTCCATAAAACACCCTCTGTTCCGTTGCATTTGAAGGAACCTGAGGAGAAACTCTGTCCCAGGACTGCCCTTCCCTCTAATGCAGGAAACCAAAATCTTGTGCCACCCTGCTTACAAATCACAACTGATAAGCAGTAGAAACAGTGAGGGTGGAGAACCAGTATACAACACTTCAACTATTGTTAATACAAATCCAAGGTTGAAAAAGAAAACAATCAGAACAGCTGTTTACAAGTTTCTAAATCACTTCTTACACCTCCCCCAGTTTCAATTATGATCCTAGATGCAGTCATAAGACCCACACCTCTAGGACGTCTTGAATCTCTTGTTGAGCAGAGACTGGGATTCTGACAGTACACTGTCTTAGGTTTTTCCATCTCTTGAGCAAGCCTTCATTCTAATCCCGTATTTCTCAGAAGTATACGTATACCCACAGTTCTTTTCCCCAACAAGTTGAATAGAACCTTCTTCCCTCCCACCAAGACAACAAGCTAATCTATTCTCTGAACTCATTTTTCACTATATTCCCTAGAGCCCACAGTCAGTGTGGTCCAAGAAGGCCGAGGTCATAACTCCAGCTATATCCAGAATCCATACGACCTACCTAGGAACAGCCATATTCCTGGTCACTATGACCTCCTCCCAGTAAGACAGAGCCATGCCCATGGGCCCTCCCAGGACAAGCAGTAAGAGGGATACGCTTCTCTCTTAGTGTGCTCTGCTGACTATTTTCTGACTCTGAAAGAAGACAATCCAAGACTTGAAATATCAGTACAGATTGCCTTGAGCTGTGTGTTATTAGTTCCTTCACTGGATTGAAAGAAGCACTTCCAAATGGGGTTGGGGTAACTGTTCAAGAAAGTCTGTTGTGCACAAAGGCAAATCCTATCAACCTTCAGCCCTAAATGCTCTGGATATGATTTTTAGAACATTTAAGATGCCACTGTTCATCAACATCAGCTAAAAGATATGTATTTAATATTCTGAAACAACACTTAAGAGCATGTAGCTTAGGTTCTGCAAACCTTCCTAGGAGGAAAAGGACACTGGGGACGGGAGGGGCACTTTAGAGGACCTGAAATGTATATGTGCTGTTGATTGCTGTTATCCTCAGCATCTGTTTCAGTATCTAAGGGAATTGGTATGAGGACATGAACTGTTCTAATATTAATCGCCAAGTCTGTGTTCATCTAGGTATGGCCCATCGAATTCTAATAGCAATGGTAAGAGTTCAAAATATAGCCGAATTCTTTAATAAAGACAGGATCACTTTCTTTTGCCCTATCACTGATATCAGGCAAAACAGAAAGGGGAAGGGGGTGGGGAGGGGGGAAGTAAAATGTTTCAAAAAAGCAGTTTCATCTACTCTAGAATGATTTCTATGTCAGCTGTACCAAATTTTGCCAAGTCAAAGTTCAAGAATGATGAATGGCAGTCCTGGCCTGGCTGCGCTGCTTTGATTCACCCAACACCTGAGTCAATGTGTGTGCACCAGAGAACCAAGACGCTACTTTAAGAAAGTGGTCACAGGGCTGGGAATATAGCTCAGTTGGGAGAGGCCTTGCCTACTGAGATCACCAGCATCGTAAAAAACAAAAAAAGCTTAGGCTTATAAGAATGAAGTTTCCCGGGGCTGGGGATTTAGCTCAGTGGTAGAGCGCTTACCTAGGAAGCGCAAGGCCCTGGGTTCGATCCAAAAAAGAACCAAAAAAAAAAAAAAAAAAAAAAGAATGAAGTTTCCCCAACAACACTATTTGGATCACTCAAGTTACTTAGAGTTCCTTGACTTGTTTATGAGCAGTTCTTCATAGATGGTGCCAATGTAGTGTGGGACCTAAAGGTGTAGAAGAAATTACACAAATGTGGGCAAGGCAAGCTTATGTTGCTTAGCATATATTATGTTTTCGATGCAACTAAATGAAGTAAATATAAAACAAAAACAAAAAGACGTAAAAGTCCACTGCCTGAGATGGGCAAATATGTATTCCACTAGTTGGTGCTTTCAATCTCCTATTCAGATGAGTCCATAACTTCCACTGCACGGGTAACAGCCGGAAAACTGAGGCTTGGACAATTCTGAACGGCTAACCCCCAAGTCCTATAGGACCTCTTCACAGGAATTAACAACAGAAAGGGCAAGCTGCAAGTTAATGGCCACTTTTGTGCCATCCCATGTTCGTAAGAGGAGTAAGTCTAGAGCCAGTAAAAACTACTTAAAAAGGGTTTACGGAAGAGGGACTAGAAGATTGTAAAGCTAGATACTGCTACAGGAAGTGGGGATGATAACCTTAGTTTGTGTAATAATCAGCAAAAGAAAGAAAATAAATATATGAGCAAATCTCTTTGCTCACTTCACTCAAGGCCTAAGCCAGTATTAGCATTAGAGGAACACATACATGAATGCTGCATGTGTGCATGGAAGCAAATGATCAGCAATAGTAAACTTTCCCAAAAGCCTTATTAAAATAGAATATTAGGAAATTACTCGTAGACCTAAGTTAATACTTCTCATACATATGTATAAAGAAATACAGTTAAGAAACTCACCTCAGTATTTCAGGGCCACAAGTGCTCTATTATCTTTGCAAAGGAAGAATGAAGAAGAATGGCAAAATCCAAGCAGCAAGGAGAAATGGTGTCTCAATCCCAGGCTTTGTCTTCTTCCCTTATCCTGCACGCACAGTAACTGCTACCTGGCAAACTGCAACCATGCGAATTCCAAGTCTCACTTCTCTCTTGCCAACTACACTCTGCACGAAGTATCCAGCAAGAGGTGAGATGGCTATAGCATCAAGTCAAGAGAAGTTAGCACCACTCTTGTTAAGTCACTTGCCCTCTCCGGGCGCCTTTATTACCCACACATGAAAGAAGAGAGACAGAGAGTGGGAGCAGAGCGCTAACAACTCTCCAAGTGTAGCACTACATTTCAAGTACATAGTTCAGTCAGGCATACAGAGGAGAAGGGGAAGGGCAAAGACGTGATTAAGTATGGTGACAGCAGCAGCCTTCACATAGCTAAGAGTTAGCACTAGGACATTTCGATCATGCAGAGCAACTGTTAGGAACTTCCAACATTCACAAACAGATTTGCGGTCAGCCTCAACACGTGTGCTGTGCATTCTATAGACGATTTGGAAAGATCTGCTCACTTATTTTTCAAAATGAAATTTTCACTCCAGTAAATTAATATGTATACAAATCAGACAAAGAAAACACAGTTACTGTACAATAGTGTGAGAGACTATGAAATGGCAATACTTTTTTAAACCACAGATTTGTAATATATTTGTTCACTGTGCAGAGGATGTACCTTATACAAAATAAAATGGATTCTCAAACTAATGTTACAAGAATGTCTATTGTTGTGTTGCACTGAAACATTAATGTTTAACATTTTATGTTTAAGACAGTACTAACCTACATTGGTATGGTGACTTTAAACAGCTGGAAGAATGAAAATTACCACAATAGATGTTTGAAAAATGAAGCAAAATGTTATTTTCAAAGTAACAAACAGAATCTCCTTAACTCATGTTCTGTATTTTAAAATCCCATTCACACCAGTATTAGGTTTGTTTTTCCAAGGATGTGTACTCAAAGGCAACTACTACAGCTTATGTTATGCTCCAGTGGCACAAAGTGCAAGTGTAAAAACTATGCAATTTATATAAAATCCCATGAATAGCTTTTAACTAATAGATTTTAGCATATGCATCATTTAGGACATTTTAAACCAAATCTTGAGACACCGCTGGGTTTAAAATATAAGGGGGGGGGGTTGTAGGATAGTCATCATGATCACAACTATAATCCCAGCACTTGGGAGGCTGGAGCAGGAGGACTGCCAAGAGTTCCAGGCCAGCCAGGGCTACAATGTGAGACCCTGTCTCAAAACAAGCAAACAAACAAACAGTGAAGGCCAGGCATGTGCCACAGACTCTTGCAATCCCATTATTCAGGAGGCTAAGGCAGGAGAGTTTCAAGTTGAAGCAGCTTGGGCTACATAATGAGATCAAGAGTAGCCTAGGCTAGGAGATTTTATTTCAAAAAACATAAAAGGCAGGTTTGTTTTGTTTAAGAAAATACACACAAAGCTCAGTCAGTGACATAACATTTGCCTAGCATGAAGGCTTCAGTTCCCAGCATCACAAAAACTTAGAATATAGATGCCAAAAGTAGTTTACTGGGCTGGCACAATGACGATGGCTCAACACCCAGGACCCTTAAGGGATAAGGTACAGGCTGTCCTCTGATTTACACACACACACACACACACACACACTCTCACTCTCTCTCTCTCTCTCTCTCAACAAACAAATACATAAATAAAAATAAAAAATAACTTCTGAAAGGAATTCATTAAGTTTAATTTGTTCTTCAGACTTTCAAAGGTGTATATATATTATCCTCACACTAGGTCAACTCAAAATATTTCAACTTGTTATGGGTTAACACTTCCACAATCCTAGCCCTTCAAGGGGCTGGAAATTCAAGGGTTTGGAATTCAAAGCTAGTCTAGGCAAGTTAGTGAAAACCTGTATCAAATTAAAACAAATGGTCAGAAATGCTAGTTCTGCAGCAGAACACTGAAAGTGTGTGGAACCCCAAGTTCAATCACCACCACCACCACCACCTGTCCACCACACGAGACACACACATACACACACACACACACAAAGTTATTTCAATTTAATATAATGTTTAACCAAGAATAATATATTTTTGCTACTCAGAAGTTAAATGTCATTCAGGAGGGACAATTAACAGGTAATTCTCCAGGGCTGGAGGTTGACACATTTACTGAACAAAGGGTAAAGTAATACTCTGTGAGTCTCTATCACTAGTATCACAAACTTAGTCAAGAACCAATGGCTGCAGGTGGTGCCCTTAGCATCCAGACAATCCATTAGTCATTCTCCTACTGAGAGGAACACACAAGAGTTCATCTGATCAGTGCAACAATGGGAGATGGGAAACCTCTCTAAGGAAGGATGGATTAATAGATGGCTACATGGGAGTTCGTTATGTTATTTGTGCTTTGTAAAGTTTTATGTCTATATTTATAGAATTATATAACTACAATTCTGTGTCATTTTAATACAGAATAGTTAATTGTCAGAATATAAACAGAAACAAAGTCTATCTCCTCCCTGTGGATCTTACAATGTGATTACAAAAGGGCAGAGATGAAGGGAGGCCCTAGAGTGCTGACTATGCAGCTTCCTCCTTGACTTACAGAGCACTGAGCGGCGGTCCAAACTAACCCCACACAGCTCTGCTCTCGGCTTCAGTTGCCAGATTCCCTCCTCATCCTAGCACCAGCCACCTGAACAACCGTCTACCTACCAAACCGTCTACCCTGCAGCCCTGGGTTAAGAGGAAGGATAGGAAAGAGATCTTACATAATACTGTTATTTATGTTTAAAAAAAGAAATAGGGAGGGGGATGTTTGCCCGGAAACCGGGAAAGGGAATAACACTTGAAATGTATATAAGAAATACTCAAGTTAATAAAAAAAATAAATAAAAAAATAAAAAAAAAAGAAATAAAACGAGTTAACTGAGGACCCTCCCGACTTCCTCCAGAGCTGGTTCACATAAAGTCAGCCTATAAAACAGTTTCCGGGGTCAGCATGATGACTCAGTGATAAAGAAGCTTGCTGCATGGCAGATAACCTGATCCCTGGGTTCCACGTGATGGAAGGAGAGAGCCGGACTCCCTCAGGTTGTTCTCTCACCTCCAATCATGTACTGTGCCATGCCCCATCCCACACCCAATAAATAAAAAAAGTAATACATTTTTTACACATGAAATCGTGTTGCTTCTTAAACTGTCCCATGTAAGGCAGGTGCAGGCATAAGTGTAGGTGAGTACGTTGAGTGTGTGCCTGTGTCTGTGTTTCTTTAACGTTTCTGGATCCCAATGATGAAAGGCTTTGGCATAGAGGCTGGTACAGGGGGCAGCAATCCCTTAAAGAAATGAAAAAGAACCACACTACTTCCTCAGAGATTTATGAAAATGTCTGAGTGACTAGAGCTTGTCAGTGAGGGAATGGATGCTAAAAGTAGGATATCTCCTCAGTGAGACGAGGTAAGAGGATCTGAGAGTCGATGGTTTGAGGAAAGGTTAGGTTCTGCAAACTCAAAAATACAAAAGGAATGTTGCTGGCCACTAGTACTGGTATTAGTACTGATAAGAGTAGTTAACAGTCAATATATACATTTTATGTTCACATCTGTGAACTACCAATCAATCCTGTGCCTAAGACATGATAAGAAAAGGAATTAAAATAAGTTTAATGATGAGATCACATCAATAGCCCTGAAATGTCTTTTAATCAGGTGCATTCACATAATAACATTAACCCACACATTGGTCAGCATTTCGCTTGTTTTATTGAGGGGTGGGATACACAGAAAGTCTTCAACTCCTGATCCTCCTGCTTCTACCTCCCAAATGGTATGTGCCATCTAGCATAGCTTAGTCACTAGTACCAGAGAGCTCTGTAGGGACCCCTGAAAGAGATGGATTCTTAAAAAGTATGCAAGATGTTTTTAAACGTTCTCTCCAAGAATGTAAGCCAAGTATAATGGCCCATAACTACAATCCCAAAACTGCAGAGGTGAAGACAGGAGTATCACCAGTTCAAGATCAGCCTTTGCTTCATGAGATCTTACCTTATAAAAAAACAAACAAACGAATAAACAAAAAAAAAAACCCAGATTTTTTTAAACAATAAAAAAACCCCCATAAAACAAAGAGTTCTCAATTTATAATTGACTCAGAAGCTGATCAAATGTTTCTCCCTTCACTGTTGATATCCTGACACATTATTAAAATTGATGTTTTTCAAATGTTCTTAAAACTTGCAACTTATTTAATGAGAATTAAGATGAAGATAAAAGATTTTTATTAAGTTATTATGTTAAGACCAAAATCATTTTTTCTAAAGTATTTACCTGATATTTTATTAATTTCTTAGATTTAATATGAGTAAATTTTTAATTTGATTTTAATACCTACACATGACCCAGAAATGATCCAGTTCAGTCACATCAAAGATATCAAAGGATATCATTACTTCAAAGGATATGAAGTAAAAGATAAAACGGACAAGAGCTGGGACTATAACCCTTCTTTTTTACGCAGATGACTGCTGTGTGAGACCCATTGGTTCAATCTTCCAATTCATGAATAATTTAGCACATTTCCTTTTCTTCCAAGTGTGTGTGTGTGTGTGTGTGTGTGTGTGTGTGTGTGTGTGTGTGTGTGTGTCTTTTGTCTGAGAAAGGGTTTCTCTGTGTAGACTTGGCTGTGCTGGAATTCACTCTATAGACCAGGCTGGCATTGAATGCTGAGATCTGCCTGCCTTTGCCTCCTGGAGTGCTAGGGTTAAAGATGTGCTCCACAACTGTCCAGCTCAGCACATTTTCTAATACCTGCCTGAGATACAATGTTCTTTCAAACACTCCAATTTTCAGGAAAATGGATAATATTCTCTCAAAGAGATTAGCATGGTGTGTCATTTTATCAACACCTACAAGATAGAAGAACAAAACTATTCTTTAAAATATTATCAGACTGGCAACTCTGTTGTATTGGTGATGTATTCAACCAGGAGAAAGCTCAGGCTGTTTTCTCTCTGTGTCCTGTCAGGATGCCCTTTCTGATGCTTCACTAGTATGTGGAAGTGGCTCCTTTCTAGCCTTTGTCCTTTTGTCCTTGTTTGTACAACAAAAGCCACACTTTATTTGGTTTGGTTTCATTTTGAGACAGTGTTTCCTTCTTTGTATGACTCCATGTGTCAACAGCTTGGGATACAGCCTTGTTTAGGTGAGCCTTGAACTTAGAGTGACATCCTGTCTTTGCCATAAAAAGCATGACTGGCAGTTTTGAATGTTCTTCAGGATTATGATCCATTTTTCTCCTTAGTAATTTTTTACAAAACCCTTTAAACTAACATAAATAAATTTTTAATTACCCAACCTTTTCTGCTTCTCATGTTGGCCAAAAATGTCCAAATGGAACTTTTTTCTTTATAATAGATTAAAGAGATTAATTATCACAACAGCTCACACCATTGACAGACAGCATTTGGATTTTATAAACATAAATCAGAAATGGCAAAAATTAAAATATTCATTTTCCTAACAATCAAAGAACTAAGACTAGCTCAGATGCATGACTCAAACTCCAGAATTTAAAGGATATATGGCAAAGAACACACTGGTTGAAACCTCTGCTTACAATTCTAATTTAGCATACTCATTAGAATGGCTAAAGATAACTTATCCTGACATAGAGACAACTACAGAAAAAGGCACAGCACTTCTGAATAACAAGGACCAGGTATGATGGCTAACTGGCTTTTCAGGAGAATATAAAAGGTTTAAGAAAAACACCTAGAGTTAAAATGAATGAAAAATAGAGTCAAGCACCAAAGTACTTCCAAATTGCCTTGAGTCTAAAATTGTCCAAGTAAATAAAACTGCAATGCTTCTTACTTGGGACACTGTCTCCCGAGTTCTAACGCAACATGAACTCTTGTTGACATGCAAACAATGTCACTTTCTAATACCTAATGTTGCTTGGAGGTCTCCCAAAATCCACCGTGTGCAAGTAGCATCTAAATCTATTCTTGGTTTAAAAAAAAAAAAAAAAAAAAAAAAAGGCTACTCTTAAGTCATTTTCATTCACTACATAATTTCTTTTTCTTAGTTTTATAAATTTATTGTAAACTTTAGTAGAGATGGAAGCTTTTGCTGTGTCTAGTGACACTGTTAGAAAAAAAGTACAGAGACTGTGTCACCACCATTTTTAGAAATATTTTTCTCAAGAGTACAACTGAACTGCAGATCTAAAGTCTACCTGAACTGACTGTTGCCCCCAATCCAAGCTTACTCAGCAATGCAAGGACTTATCTTCTCACCCATCAGAAGCAAGATTTTCATGGCTACATCCAAAGCATTCAGAAGAAAAATGTAATCTGACAACACTGGAAATTGTCCCCCTATAACTGTTTATTAGGATGAGAATATACTCCAAATCAATAGCTAAAAAAAATAGGCAAAATACAGAGCATGCATAAAATACAAAGTAGCAATTTATAAATAGACAGTATCTTTATAACCAATACACTAAAACAAATAACTACAAAAGAAAAACAAGATGACTGACTATAGCAATGCCTTCTGTGCTCCCCACACATCATGAGCACTGCAAAAGACAGAAGATTTCACCATGAAACACAGTCATCTATGTAAGCCCACATAGCTTTTGCAGGTATCCCACCATCCTTAATAATGTCTTTGCAGTTAACTTTCAGAAAACTTCAGAGTAAGTGCTTAATATTATCCACAAGGAAGTAAAACTAAGTATTAGTGTGTACATTTTAATGTGAAACTAGTTGCTCCATTGATTTCAATTATGTAGTGGAAAAATCTATTTCAGGACCCTACAATGCCTAAGTACATTCTACTTAAATTCAAGGTACTATTTCATTTTACATACTAAAAGAACACATGCCTTTAAGTGGTACCACTTGAGCATAAATTAACTTCTCATTGTATTCTTTAGACATACTAAAACCAAAGGATTAATTGAACTATACTCCATTATACACTGCAGAACTCAAATATAAGCATTGTTAAAATAATTACCCATGCTGGTTGGTGAATATGGTGATAAAATTAGGTTGCATTTCACTTACTAGACGGGTTTAAAAACAAAATTAACACTTCAAAATGTGATATTACCAGCATAAGCTAGTTACTGCACAAGCAATAAAAATACCACACAATCTACTGCCAGGAAAGGAGACTGGTTAAGCTACTCTGGCTGCCGATCACTGCAACAGAGACACCTCAGACAGAAGTCTACTAGACTACCAGGCAGCAGGGTAACTTTGACCACATAACCACGCCCTATGCAAACCATAACAGTCCTTTGTGTTTATTAATTCTTTTCCAGAAAAAAAATCCCCATAATCTTTGATGCTTACAAAAACTAAAGAAAAAATTTACAACACAGACCTATTAAGGCATTTTAGAAACTGACTTCCGCAATGGGAAATCTTCAAGCTCTCAAAATGCTGTTATGTTTACAGGGCAATCCTTAGATCTGTCAACAGATGTACTGTATTAGAGAGAATGTCTTACAAGCTGCTCTGAGGCAAAACAATAGCTTATTTCTAAGGTTGTCTTAGATTTAATCAGGACCAATAGGAGGTCTGAACTTCAAGTGATTGAGTTCTATTCTGTCCTACAGTGACAGGCTTCCATGATGAAGAGTAAACAATAACTGAGGACTTCAAACATTCAGTTTATTAAACTAAGGCTAGAGAAGCCATAGCATGAAAAAGAACTGCAGTCATTCAGGACAAAGTTGAGGATTTTATAAAGCCAAATCAAAGACTTAAGACATGGGAAGATTCTTAAGTGTAAGGAAGTAATAAAACACAGAAAGTGACCACAAGAATTACAAATATATTTAAATCTCAGACCTGGGAAATGGACTATACACAGCCGTCTAGGGGAGAGAGGCGCCTTAGATGTTCTGACAGCACTGCACCTTTGGCTTGTTCTCAGTGGTGGGTGGGACATGAATAGGAACCACATTGTTGCTTGGAGACATGTCATTTTCACGTCTGTCTGACATTTGCTTCTGAGAAACAATGCGGTATATCTCTGAATGACAAAAGAAACAGAAACAGTGTGTGTAAACCCATGAAGACTTTGTGTCAAAGAGACAGAAGATACACAGAACAGAAACATACACATTTACATTTTATTTTTAGGCTAAGCATGGTAGTGCACATCTGTGATCCCAACACTTGGGAGGTGGAGGCAGAAGAATAAGGAGTTCGGGACCAACCTCAGCTACACGGCAAGTTCCAAAAACAGCCTGGGGTACTGGAGACTTTGTCTCAAAAAGTAAGGTTTTATTTTCAAATAGCCATTAACTAGAATTAAAGCATTATTTTTAACAATTTGTGTTACATAAGGAGAGTAACAAGGTTCTACCATTTCAGAGGGGAAACTTCAGCTGTTAACTAAACTGCATTAAACACTTCCATAGTTACAGGCATGGATCTGAATTAAATCCTTAAAATATATACTTAGTCCACCACAAAGGTTCACACTTGTAAAGAAACAAATCTACACTATCAGATATACCTAGCTGTTTTCTAGGTCCTGTAGGGAAGAACACAACTTCTCAAACATTAAAATCCAAAAGAGCATCAGCAGAGAAAGGGCCCTCTGTTCACCACTGTCTACGTCTGGAGTTAAGGTTAAATTACACTTAATTATTCAAAAGAGATCATCTTAACATACACCTTTACTATTTTACTTTTATGACATGTATCAAGATTTATCTTGTAGTCCTCCACTAAACATTTATCTTTTAAAGCCTAAAACTATTGGCTTTATTTGGTGCTTTAGGTCCCCAGAATTGATGCTTGAGGAACTACTCATCCAAGTACGTATCACTGAACGTCTCTCAGTACCTACAGTAAATTCCCTGAAAGTGGCCTTGAACTGCACCACCTAATCAAACAACAATCCACTTCTCAAGAACAGAGAACACAGGCCTCCATCTTGCCTTCTAGTGTTCCTTCCCAAGCAATATCATCAAAAAGTAGGGAAACTCTACAAACGGGCAATCGAATATAATCAGCCTTCCAGTAAGATGTACTAGGAAAGACATAATGTACTCCTCCTATGCAGGTCCCATGTGTCCCTGACAAAACAACTCTTGGTGAATTTGCTCAAGCAGAAATAGGAGAAATGCAGACTCAGATAAGCATGAATGTTCTATCCCTGCTACCTGTATTAGGTAGCTAACTATTTATATAAAAACTAAAACCCAAGGTTATGCATGGAGCCATAGCTTTTAATCAGGAGATGGAGGCACGCAGATCTCAGTGAGCTCAAAGACACCCTGGTCTACAGAGTGAGTACCAGGCCAGTCAGGGCTATAGAGTGAGACCTTGTCATTAAAAACATCAAAAGGCAATTCAATAAATATTTGTTAATTAAGTGTATTAATACCCTTGGGAAATCTGAATAAGAGCTGCCCATTAGAAACACTACAGACATACTTGGTTTTTAGATCTACAATGTGACTATGTAGGAACATGCGTTGTTTGTATGAGATAAAATGTTAAAATTACACCATTTAAAAAAAAAAAGAAAACATGAAAAGTTACATGGTCAAAATGTTTCAAAAAAGCTGGACATGGTGGTACACTCAAGTTGCAGGGTTGGGGAATGCAGAAGCAGACAGCAGATCTCTGAGTTTGAAGCCAAACTAGTCAATATATTGAGTTCTAGGACAGCCAAGGCTATGTATGTAGAAAGATCCTGTGCCACTCACCCACCAAAAAAAAAGTTGCAAAACACATCAGCCAACTATAATGTAGCAATGTTATCAAACATTATCTGGATCCTATTTTAAATTGTTGATTTTTAAAAAGTCATGACTGTTTATTATTGCTTAGATTAACAGATGGCATAAGGAATTACTATGAATTTCTTAGTGGCTGTGTTGTTATTTAAGTCCCAATTTTTTAGGTATATATTCTGAAATACAAATGAAATGACATATTATGTGGGATTTATTTCAAAGTAATAAAAAAAGGTCACAGGTCAGAAACAGACATTGATGGTTATTACTAAAACAGGCTAGTATGAACTATTCTGTTTTAGGTAAGCAGGAAGCCATACAACAAGGGATGAATCAATTTCTTGGTACTGAGGAGATGTCACAGCAATTAGGAATTCTTACTGCTCTTCTAGGACCTGGGTTTGGTTCTCAGTACCCACATGAAGGCTTACTGTAACTGCAGTTCCATAGAATTCAATGCCTTCTGGCCTTCATGAGCACTAGGTATATTATGTGGTACACATATCCATAAATGAAAGCATTCATACACATAAATTAAAAATAAATAAATTAACAAAACCAATTTCCCTAAAGTAAAGCAACAGTAACTTAGTAAGTAGGGCTGGAGATGGCCCAGTGCTTAAGAGAACCTGCTAGTCCTCCAGAGCACTTGAGTTCAATTATCAGCAGGTGGCTTGCAATTGACTCCCTCTTCTGACCTCTTCCATCACCCACACGCACGAAGCACATATTCAGTGAGCGTGCACACGGACACACACACGTGTTAATAGATAAACTAACGAAAGCACTCATTTGTCTGAGAAGGTTGGTAGTGGTTCAAAGGTGAAACAGCATCAGGAGAGAAAGAATACAATAAACACAAGCTATTGATTAAAGTTTAATAACAACACTACAAAGGGTATGGTGTTGGGGGAAAGATAGGGTTGGCCAGGGAGATGCTCAGTGGATAAAGGCACCTTTCCCCAATCCTGACAACTTGAGCACAATCCCCAGAAGCCAACTGGTAGAAAGAACCTTGCCTACCTCCTGCAAGTTGACTTCTGCTCTTCGCTCTCACACTGTGGCACTCAATGAGCCCCACCACGACAGATAATAAATATTTAAAAACTTGTCTTAAAAAAAAAAGCCAGATTTGGTGGCACACACCTTTAATCTCAGCACTTGAGACACAGAGGTAGGTGGATCTCTATGAGTTTGAGACCAACCTCATCTACAGAGTAAGTTCTAGACAGCCAGAGCTACACAGTGATACACTATCTCAAAGAAGAGAAGACAGGGATGAGGGGTAAAAGAGGAAAGGAGAGAGGGAGGACGGAGGGAGGGAGGGAGGGAGGGAGGGAGGGAAAAGAAAATAGAAAAGAATGGAACAGGAATCTGTCCAGGGCAAAGAAGTAGAGCTCCCTGACTGAGGCTCAAGACTAAGGAATAATGAGAATCAACTACTTGTGGTTAAACTATACCATTCACTACCACTCACTCTTTACGTTATCCATTAATACCTAACTAGATAGATCATCTTCCTGAAAAGAAAACATTAAATATGTGATCCCTGTTAAGTTTTAACTTCTTTACAAGTTGTTCTGAAGATTAAGTTAGGAAAACAAATCCAAAACACCAGAAACTCCTCTATAAATTAAGAATGCATACAGCACTGAAAGAGAGACAAAGGGAGACTTCTTAGAGGAAAGAGAGGTAAATAATTAAAGAGATCTCATTACAAAGCAAGAAACTTGAGCAGTGTTCTGTGACAGTCTACAAGTGCTGCATTCTTCTAGAAATGGTGCCACTGCTGTGCTTTCTCTTGTCACCAAAAATGTATCTACTTTTGAAAAACACTAACAAGGCAATAAACAAAAGGAATTAAATCCTGTCTAAACAGTTCTAAAGAGTTTTACAACTAATGTACTCAAATCTCTTGTGTTATTTTCTTTGATAAGAAAATAGCAAACATGAACTGTTCAGCAGGGTCTGATTATAAAGGGTTACTTCAGCATGGGGGAGGGGGCAGAAATGTGATAAGTCAGAAGTAGGTTCCTTATTTCACTCTCAGGGGCCTGTTCTCCTTTAGAACCAAACGAATGTGTTCAGTTAATTTCCATGCAGTCCCTTTTCAAGATGCCCAAAGGTTAGGAACAATTAGAAAAAAGCAATCCTGCTTTGTCTATTCTTCTATCAGAATCTGCTATAGGAGATCTAGACATAATCCTAATATATTATAGCTTTAAAAACAAACTACCTAAAAAGACATGAAGTCTGTTTTTGTACTCTACCTGAACCGTGGACTGGCTGGCAAAATAATTCTAAGGAAATTAGACACAACTGTTCCAAATTAAAGAACAAGAAGGGTTATATAAGTCATTAGTTCCATGGGTGAGGGAGAGATGGCTCAGGTGTTAAGACCACTGGCTGCTCTGGCGGAGAGCACTGTTCTGTTCCAAGCACTCACAAGGAAGCTGAAGTCACCTACAACTGCAGTTCCAGGGGATCTGACACCCTCTCAGATCTCCTCAGGCATGTAGTACACATACATATACTCAAGTAAGCATACACAAAATAAAAAAAAGTTTAAAAACATCTTTAGTTCCTCAAAAGTTTTAAAACCCAGGAGGAGCCTGGGTAATTCCACGCCAGCCTCTACAGAAGCTTCTTATTTATTATGCTTTTCAAATCGCCTGTTCATCATGTACATTTCTTGAAGGTCAAAAAAGATTCTCATTTGAAATAGTCCTACATTTTCTGCAGCAAGTGAGAACAAAGCTACTAGCCCCTAGTGAAAACAGACTCAGTTCTTGGCTGGCAAGGGAGTTCAATGAGTAAAAGTGATCCAAGTTTCTTTCATCCCTGGGACCCATATGGTAGAAGTTAAGACCTGCCTCCTGCATTGGTCTTCATACATATACACAGACGTAAACACAGAAATAAATAAAAATATGAAAAATTAACAATTTTCAATATTTCCATGAAGTTAATACCTGACAACTTTAGTCCCTTATTTTTATTTTATTTTGAGACAGGGTCTTGTTATATGGTCCAGGCTGACCTCACATACATACAGCCTCCCAAGTACTGGGACTGCAGATGTGTACCCCTAAATGGCTTTAGATTTGTTTTAAAGAACCAGTATGTTACATTAATTAAAATTATTTCAGCCATAGAATTAAGAGTTTAGTCTTCAATTTAGAAATTTCCCTTGAATTTACTAATTACACAGAGAAATCTGGCTAAAAGCACCTGAACTGAAGTTCAAAGTCAGAACTACCAGTTAGTAAGACAAACAACATTATCATGAGCCTCTTACATGATGAGCTGAACCACCTTTATGGTGTTCAGACCACAAGCTATACACCTGCATTTAACCATAAAGAAACACTGGATAAACTCAATCCAAGAAATGACAACTGATCTGTCCCTCTCAAAAATACCAAGGTTGATGAAGAAAGGAAAATTAAAGGACTATTGCCAAGCAGTGACCAGACAGCTGAACAGCATTGAGTATGAGTCCAGGTTTCTTTTTTTGTTTTTTTTATCAATTGAACAACTGACAAAATCTGAGTAAGGTTTGTAGCTAAAGACTGATGTACTATCAAACTATTGATTTAAATCATCATGTTATGGTTCTGACAGAGAAAGTACTTGTTTCTAGTAAATACCCAACAACAATAAAAATGACTTAGGGATAAAGGGTAGTACACACAGCACTTACTTACACATAGTATATGTGTGTGTGTGTGTGTGTGTGTGTGTGTGTGTGTGTGTGTGTGTGTTTATCTTCGTAGGGAAGGGAGAAGTAAATGGGAAGGAAAAACACTAATAATTAAGGAAATGGAGTAAAAGTACTCACAAATTCTTTATGCTATTACTGTAAGATTTAATCAACTCTGAAATTGCCAAAATATAAAGTTAAAATTAAAAGGGTATAAAAAAACAGTGTTTAAAAATCATCTCTTAGGGATGAACTCAGCTGGGACAGTGTTCAAGACAGAGTTGGATCCCTAACAGTTTGCCCCTCCCCCACCCAATCTCCTGGTGAACTTGAGGTGGAAAAAACAAAGCTGCACCTAAAAGCAGGACTGCAGTAATTGATCAGCCCACCTTGGCTCTAGTGACTTACTTCTAAAAGTAACCAGACAACTCAGATGTGAGCAAAGTGTGGATCTACTACAAAACATTTCCAATAATTTTACATTTTGGCTTAGCAGATAAAGGAAACCTGCCACCAGGCCTGATGACCTGAGTACTTGCCCCATGACACACATGCTAAAAGGTGCTGTCCTTTGGCTACCACACTGTGAACACTATGGCCCCATACCTTATATAATAAATAAAACGTGGTTTTTAAAAAAAAATTAAAAATTAGGCCAGGTGTAGTAGCACATGCTTTTCTTCTCTGCACTTCCAAAGCAGAGGTAGGTGGATCTCTGAACATTCAAGCTTGGCCTGGCCTAAACAGTGGAAAACAGAAGGAAAGTGGGACTTGTAGGCATACAGTATATTCAATAAAATATTGCAAACTTAAAACTATCTGCAGCGAGATCACTCAGAACAGATTCTTTAAAAAAGCTGCTGGTGCCACAAACTGTCTATTCCCCTCCAGCTCCATAGTGATTATTCTTCAGATAACAAAAAACAATTTTATGCTGGTAATGGTGCATGCCTCTAATCTCAGCATTCCAGAGGCAGAGGCAGGTAGATTTCTGACTTCCAGGTCAGCCAGGAATACACAGAACAAAACAGAACAGAACAGAACAGAACAGAACAGAACAAAACAGAACTGAACTGAACTGTACTGGCTGGTTTTATGTGTCAACTTAACACAAGCTAGAATAATCAGAGGAAGGAGACTCAGTTGAGAAAAATGCCTCTATGAGATCCATCTGTAAAGCATTTTCTCCATTAGTGATCAGTGGGGGATGGCCCAGCCTATTGTGGGTGGCACCATCCCTGGGCTGGTAGTTCTAGGATCTGTAAGAAAGCAGGCTGAGTAAGCTATGGGAAGCAAGCTAGCAAGCAGAAGCCCTCTATGGCTTCTGCATCAGCTCCTGCCTCTAGGTTCCAACCCTGATTCCTCTAATGATGGACTATGATCTGGAAGTGTAAGCTAAATAAAACTTTTCCTCCCCAACCCGCTTTTTGGTCACAAGGTTACACTGCAGCAATTGCAACACAACTAAGACACAAATCAAAACAACGAAAAAGGATTGTTTTAAATAAAATACATTCAAATCACCAATATTTATATTATTTTTAAAAGTTGTTTTTTTCCATGTATTTTAACATGTTGATTTTCCTTAATAGCTACTTAAGTACTGATTTATCAAATGTCTGCTATGTACCAAGAAGAGTTAATACCTTGACAAGCATTAATTCATATTTTTTGGGGAAATACTGAAGTATCAGTGACAGTTCAGTCTTTTCTATGGAATAAAGACAAAACAAACAAGACAACAAAAACGCCTACCTAGCAATAACAAACTCAATTAAGCCATATCAAATCACACTCCAGAAACTGAAAAGTACAAGCTCTCTCATGAAGACAATAGTAATTCACCAAGATGTATCAGAAACTTCATTTTAAATTATGTGTACATGTGTATATCTATGTGTTCTTGTTCTCATGTGTACGTGGAGGCCAGAAGACGTGTCAGATGCCCTGGAGCTGGAGTTACAGGTGGTTACATAGCCTGGTATGAGTACGGGGAACCAAACTCCAGTCTCCTGGAAAACTATGTACTCCCAACTGCTGAGCCCTTCTCCAGCCCAACATATATATCCAACTTTTACAGATGAAGAAATTAAAGCCTTTGAAAGAATAAATAACTTGCTCAATATTATAGCTCCAAAAATAAGTGGAAGAATCAGGCTTTTCACTCCATAATCTAAATGCCTGGGCTTACTACACACAGTTTCTTTAAACAATAAAAAAATACTTTTTAAAAGTTAAAATTCTGGTCATCTCTAATACAAGTGCTAATACAGCATTAAAACTTGTTACATTGCAATAGGAAACTAAACAATTCTATATATCAATTTATCAGAACACCACATAAGACTCTTACTATGTGTTGACTAGATTCTAATTCATAAGTTCTTAAAAGTAATGTATAATTTAGGTGTATTGAAAAACAATCTATGAAAGTACTTCCTAATGGATCAAATATACTAATAATTTGTTTATTCTAATAAAGCCAAAGTAAATATGAGTCAGAAGAAATGTCTTCTTTTCCAAGAAGCTGACCTGGTTACTCACATTCCGAAATAGCATGAACTTTGTCCCTGGCCATGCACTCATTCAAACCTTCCTACGTGCGGACTGGGCTGAACAAAGAACACACTCCTGCTATCTCAGAAGAGGTATCCATGCTTTCTTTCTCCACTTAAAATTGTTGATGTAATTTCCCTAGGTTTTTCTAATTTCTTTTTTAAGATGTTTTTTAAGCATGGGGATCTCCTGAAGCTAGAGCTACAGGCAGCTGGGAGCCCCCACACCTGGGTGCTGAGACACAACTCAGGTGCTGGGGAAGAACTCAAAGTACCCTTAAATGCTAAGCCACCTCTCCAGCCAAACGTTTTCTAACTTCAAGAGGCATTTCCATCTTTCTATGGTCAGGATCTCAGTATTTACCTTATGAAAGTACATTTTAAAAGGAGAAGAACATACCTAGGAACAATAACTCTGTCTCTTTGACATGAAGTATAGACTGAGGTCTGAACACAAGGAAATGAACAAATTATCTTCAAAGAATGTTTCCCCAAATGAATCCACAATGGCTGAAGTGAGCGTGCAAGAATTGTAGCTATGCGCAACAAGGATCTCACGCTACAGTTGTCTAATGATAGTCATGTCAGATGGCACAACAATCATAACTAATTTATTTAACTCACTTCCTAAAACTCCAGTTCCCACTGGTGTAACCTGAAAACCCAGGCCTCACCTGTTAGAATTGTCTGAAAAGCAGCTTCAACATTTGTAGAATCTAGAGCAGATGTCTCAATGAACGACAAACCATTCTTCTCTGTGAAGAGAAACAAAATTTTCAGTCTGGTAAATTTTGATTACTGTTTAATAGTGCTGGTGATTGGTGATCCAATCCAGGGCTTCACCAATGCTAGGCAAGCCCTCTATCACAGACCTACCTCCCCAATTTTCCACAAGGTGTCTTTTGGTAGCTGTTTTTTTGATTTTTCAAGACAGGATTTCTTTGTGTAGCCGTGGCTGTCTTGCAACTCCTTTGTATACTAGGCTGGCCTGGGACTTACAGAGATCTGCCTACCTCTGCCTCCAGAGGGCTGGGATTAAAGGCATGCACCACCACTGCCCAGCTTTCTCCAAGTTTTAAAACAGCAGATCTGATAAACTTGTAATCACAAAAGGGAAGATAAAAAAGCTAAGACCTAGCTCGGCATGGCCAGGAATTCAAGACCAGCCTGGGCAACATGAGAAAGTATCTCAAACAAAAAAACCTAAATGGTACCAACTTCTGGTATAAGAACACTATTTTACTTTTACTTCAGTAAGTTAAAAGTAACATTAAGAAATTTTCATTATCTTCTAAGTACTTCTGCATATAAATAAATACCGCCAATAATAATGAATGAAACTATTCAAAATTTAGTAAACTTATCAAACATCCCACTATTTCCACCCCTAACCATCCTCCCTAGCAACTACATAGCTAGAAACATATTCATTTAGAATTCTGTTCTATTTGAAAAATTTTAAATTACAGGAAAATACTCACAATATTTTCACTAATACAACATCATGACTTCCTAGCCGATGCAGTGCTGTTTTCTTCTGGTAGTTTCCTCTACCAGAAAGGCAGCTAGAAATAAGCAGATCCTATAAGAAGCCCAAAGTGCTCAGCTTTTAAGTAGGGACATCCTTGTCAGTCTCCGACACTCCTTGACATACTACTTTTCAGACTCACATAGAACATTGTTAAAGAAGAGAGATGTACTGTTCAAACTGAGAGATGCAGAAGCACTGTACTACTGTGGAGTTTATATTACTAACCTGCAAATGCTCTTGCTTCATCTGTAGGAACTGCCCTGAGATGACGTAAATCACTCTTATTGCCCACAAGCATGATAACAATGTTACTATCAGCATGATCTCTCAGTTCTTTCAGCCATCGTTCTACATTTTCATATGTGAGATGCTTAGCAATGTCATAAACCAATAAGGCACCTACTGCTCCACGATAGTATCTGCAAACAGAAACATATGTAACTCTCAGAAGACAATCACAAAATAGAAATGACCACCAGAAAGAACCCAAAATGTGATGGTATAATGCTGGGGAGATGGCTCAGGGGGTAAAGCCATTCAAGCATGAAGATCTGCTTAGATGTTAAAAATCTCCAGAACCCATGTAAAAGCTGACATGGCAGCTAGCACTCAGTAATCCTCATCCTCCTGATATGGGGGAGTTGAGGAGTCGGGGTGCTAAAATAGGAGAATCCCAGAAGTTCTCAGGCCAGCTATCCCGGCATAAATAGCACTGAAAACAAACACGGTCTGTCTCAAACAAGGAAGAGGGTGAGGACCATCTTCCAAGGATGTACTCTGACTTCTACCCACACAGCAGTAACTGGTATAAATGCACACTAACATACACTCCCTCTGTGCTCTCATATACTCATCCATAGAAACACACATGAATACACACACAAAGAGATTTTTAAAAATAATAATACAAACTTGTAAATACATTTCTGAAAATTCCTAATATCACATGAGGGGTGGTGACACATAACTGTCCTGGGTGCTGGAGGTCTGAGGCCTGCCTGGGCTACATAATGAGTACCATGCTACAAGGTGAGACCAGATCTACATGCACACATGCGCACACGTGCACACACACACACACACACCCCAGATATGGTAGACAGTAGTCATCTCTTATATGAGGTTTTATACCTAGTAGTCCACAGGCCAAAAATATTAAATGAAAAACTCCAGAAATATATAATTCATAAGCTTTAAATTGCCACCATTTTAAGTATTGTGACAAAACTCCTCAGTGTTCCCCTTCATCCAGGCCAGCACATGACTCATTCTTTTTTCCAATGTACCCACACTATATAAACTACCTGCCTGTTAAAGTCACTTTGTAGCCATCCCAGTATTTATGGTCTTTTCTGTCTTCAAGTAATCCTTAGTTTATTTAATAATGGCCCCCAAAAGCAATTAGGACATGACAAAGAAAAAAGGGCCTACTAAGAGAAAAGGTACAGGATGCTGCAAAGACGGCTCAGCAGCTAAGAGTACTCGCCGTCACTGTAGAGGACCCAGGCTTGTGTTCTAGCACCCACACAGCGGCTCGCAGCCATTGGAAAGTACTATACTTTCAATGAGTCTGATTCCATCTTCTTACCTCCATGCATACTAAGCATGAACATGGTACACACACACATATGCAGGCAAAACATGAATAAAAATAAAATGAATTGGGGCTGGGGATTTAGCTCAGTGGTAGAGCGCTTGCCTAGCAAGCACAAGGCCCTGGGTTCAGTCCCCAGCTCTGAAAAAAATAAAAATAAAAATAAAATAAAATGAATTTTAAAAAAAAGAGAGAAACATATAGGGTTCAATACAATCTGTGGTTGAAGGCAGGTGGAACATCTTGTAAGGTTAAGGGAAGACTACTGTTCCTTCCCAATACCTAAATAAAGTCAGCAATTCACTTGATACCAACCTACACAGAACTGAAAACCATGAACTTACGCAGACGTTATAGCCCTGTACCGCTCCTGCCCTGCTGTGTCCCATATCTGTGCCTTTATTGTTTTCCCATCAACCTGGATGCTTCTTGTTGCAAATTCTACTCCAATGGTACTCTTGCTTTCCAGATTAAACTCATTCCGAGTAAATCGAGACAGGAGGTTACTCTTCCCAACACCAGAATCTCCAATAAGGACAACTAAGAAGACAAAAAAAAATAATAATAATATAAGCTGGATGAAGGCAAGCACATTCAGAATACTAACATGCTTTTAATAGGATGTTTGGCTTCAAAATAAACAAACCAAAGATTTTTAAAGAAGCATAATGCTTAATAGTTTACATCCATGACCAATCAATTAAAACCAATCACTTACTCTTCTTAATCTATTACTGTCTTCATAATGACTTTCACATTTCATCTATTTAGCACAGATCAGATATAGCACCCAATCTAAAGAAAAAATCCCCCTCTTTATTTTTTTCCTATTTAGGAACTCAAACCCAGTGCCCTACTCATGTAAGGTAAGTAAAAGCCTGACAAATCGAGCTATATTCCCAGCCCTTAAAAATGCAATTATGCCATTTTTATCATAGGACACTGTAGGCACCGATGCAAACACCAATTACCTTTAACTTATACCAACCTCACTACCTTAGAAAGCATTCTGAAAAGTAAATAACAACGTGTGATGTCAGCGAGTGCATCGAGTAGGAAAGTGTGTATGTTCTACTACTGTCAGTAAAGACTGGGGGGATAGAGAGCCGAAACACACTTAAAACATGAGGCATGAGACTTCCAAGCTTTGCTGCTCTGCTCATAGAAATTATAATCATCTTTAATAGTTACAGTTCACAGACCGGCACAGGGGCACCCCACCTCTCTGCAGACAAACAGGAGCCCTAAGAAGCTCACAATTCTGACATACTGAGTCAAAGCCAAAGCAAGGAAGGAGGGCAAACACTTTCACTTAGGACTTGAAAAAAATTTTCAAAATGAATTTTGATTATACTTCCTATGAATTTTATAGAAGGCAGTTTATTTACAAATAACTTCTCACCTCAAGTGTGACTACTTTGAAACTCTTCCAATAGAGCTGGTGAGATGACTTAGCAAGCAAGTAAAGGCACTTGCCACCAAACCTGAGGACTACAGAGTTCCATATCCAGGACCCACACAGTGGAAGAAAGCCTACTCCAAAAGTTGCCCTAGTCTCCACTTGAGCACAGAACTCAGTTGAGGTTTGGTCTGTTGCTATGTTTTGTAATACTAAATACTGGCACTGGTTGCCCCCAGGGACAAGGTATAGACCCAAGCAATGCTATGTGACCTTGTGCCCCCCCCCCAACACAAGTTATCCCTGATTGGTGAATAACGATGCCTATAGCTTATAGTTGGGAAGAAGAGAGGCAGAGTTATGGTTCTAAGACTTGGGGTCTGAGGAGAGACCACTAGGTGAGAGAACACGCCACATGGTGGGTGAGTCATGTAAACATGGCCATGAGGGCTGACCACTTGGAGTTAAGAGCTGCCTAGATGGAACATGGCAAGTTATAACTCAAGGTTATTAACAGGGAAGTAGATTTTAATTGCATAGAGGGTAGATATCTGCCCAGCGCTAGTGCATTAAAGGCTTATTATAAATATACAAGTTTTGTGTCTTTTATCTGGGAATTAAATGATCTAGGGCGGGGTAGAAACCCCCAACTGAGATTAAATATATACTACTACAGAACTCACACAAGTGAATGAATATAATTTTCTATGTTTATAAACATGAGTATGTATGCTATGTGTATGGGCCAGAAGAGAAGAAAGCTGGAATTAGTTACAGATACTGGTGAACAGCCAAATATAGGTGCTGGAAACTGTTCCAGCCAGTTCCTAACCACTAAGTCACCTCTCCAGTTCTAATAAATGTAATTAAGAAATGTTTTAAAAGGGAGGGGGGACTTCATGGGCTAGAGAGATGGCTCAATGGTTATGAACACTGGCTGTTCTTTCAGAGGACCAAGGTTTGAGTCCTTGTACCCAGAGGTAGCTTACAATACTTTAACTCCAGACAACAGTTTGTAATTCAGTTCCAGAATCTGATGCCCTTTTCTGGTCTCTGCCCATACTGCATACAAGAAGTTAACAGATATAACTGCAGACCAAATCACCCACACACAGAAAAATTTCAGAGTCAGGCATGGTGTACTTCTTTTAGAAGTGTACTTACTGGGGGTTGGGGATTTAGCTCAGTGGTAGAGCGCTTGCCTACCAAGCGCAAGGCCCTGGGTTCAGTCCCCAGCTCCGAAAAATAGAAAAAAAAAAAAAAAAGAAGTGTACTTACTGGTGTACTGCATTTAGAAGGCAGAGATTGGCAGATCTTTGTGAGTTCTAGGCCGATAAGAGCTATAAAGTGAGACCCTATATCAAAAAAACAAAACAAACAAACAAAAAGAAACAGAGCCAGCCAGTGGCACATACCTCTAATCTTAGCACTTGGGGGGCGGGGGGCGGGGGCGGGGGCGGGGGCGGGGGCGGGGGCGGGGGCGGGGGCGGGGGCGGGGGCGGGGCGGGGGCGGGGCGGGGCGGGGCGGGGCGGGGCGGGCGGGGGCGGGGCGGGGCGGGCGGGGGCGGGGGATCTCTGAATTTGAAGCCAGTATGGTCTACAGGTGTAAGTTCTAAGACATGTAGGGCTACACAGAGAAACACTGTCTCCCAGGGAGAGGGGAGAGTGGTGGTGGGGGCTGGGTAAAACAGAAAACTGAAAAACAAGTTGTTTAAGAGAGGGTTTCAATCTGGAACCTAGGTTGGTCTAGAACTCACAAAACTCTCTTACCTCAGCTTCCACAATGCTAAGATTATAGGTGTGTGCCATCATGCCCAACTTCAGACAAGTTGGGTTAAAACATAAATCTAAAGATCAAAATGGGGTTGGAGGTTTACAGAATCTGAACAGATAACATTTTCCCTGCATTAATTTTTTGTTGGTATTTTAGCGAACACTGTATTTATTTCTACGGTTGACTAGTAATGCTTTTTAACTAGTTAATTGATTTAGGCATCAGACTAGAAAATCAACATGCAAGGTTAAGGCCACAGACTAATAAGTCATGTTTTACTCAAAAGACTGGGATTTGGTGGTGTGTGTAGAAAGGAGGCTGACTGCACTCTAGCCAAAGGAAAAAGAGAGCACACCTTTCTTGTCACGGTACTCACAACTATCCCTAGAACAGTCATGCATTATCAAATGCTTATCTTTCTGGCTTCCTTTACCAGCTGATTCAGCAAGAAATCCCAGCAGCAGTGACTCCATGTAACAAAGAAGATAATTCTGTCTTTGTAGTCAGTCAGAGAGAGTACCCTAACAAACAGACATTAAATGCTTTTACTGGATACCAGGAAAATGATGTCAAGGTCATGAAAACAGAAACAATGTACTCTGAATTTACAGAATTATTAGAGGCTGGTTTCCGAACACCACTACTAGGTATGAAGCTGAATCCCAGCAACATTAATAGAGCCTCCTTATTAATAAGATACATTCACTGTTGTTTCTTAGTATAAAAAGTTAGATGGTCAGATCACAACTCCTGGGTGTGAGCAGGGAGAGGGTCCCAGCCAAGAACCCACTCTGGGCTTCAGTCAAAACTTCCTACACCTTTCCTAAATAGCAATCCTCAGTCACTCCAAGAAGATGCAGAAACTTAGGCCAGAAAGATGGTTCACTGGTGGAGGCAATTACTGCCAAGCCTAAAGACCTGCGTTCAATCCCATGAATCCACACAGTAAAAAGGAGAAAATCAATTCCTTCAATTGTCTTAGACTTCTATGCATAAACGCCATGGCATGAGCCCATTCCCCCCATCTCCAAAAAAACTTAAATAAATAAATGAGACTTTGGGAGGGAGGAAGGAGACTGGAAATCTCCTTTGAATCACTTCTGGTCACACACTAGCATCAACACTCACTCACTTGAGGTATGAAATAGTGCAGAAGGAAAAACCAGAGATTAGAAGACATCTAATTAATTCACAGACACTCCAATTCAAATAGTACTTCAGAAACCACTCACAATTTGAAGTCAAAAAGCAAAGGTGAGCATGGCACGTGGGTGACACCATCTTTTGGTGGGAAACACCTTCAGAAATCAGTGTACACTTCCTACAGAAGCTCCAGTACTAAGTCATGCTGTTTTGTTTTAAAATATTAGCCATCCTTACATTTTGGGACCGAACCCAGGGCCTTGTGCTTGCTAGGCAAGTGTTCTACCGCTGAGCTAAATCCGCAACCCCTGTTTTTCATTTTATTTCATGTGTACGAATGTTTTGCCTACGTGCATGTATGTATTTTACAGTCATGCCTGTCATGTCACCTGGAACTTGGGTTAAGAATGGTTGTGGGTCTGAGTTCAATTCCCAGCAACCACGTGGTGTCTCAGAACCATCTGTAACGGGATCCAATGCCCTCTTCTGGTGTGTCAGAAGACAGCGACAGTGTGCTTATATACCTAAAATAATAAAGAATTAAATCTTAAAAAAAAAAAAAAATGGTTGTGGGTGCTTGGGATTGAATGAAGGTTCTCTCTGCAACAGGAACAAGTGTTTTTTTTTCGGAGCTGGGGATCGAACCCAGGGCCTTGCGCTTCCTAGGTAAGCGCTCTACCACTGAGCTAAATCCCCAACCCCGGAACAAGTGTTCTTAATCGCTGAGCCATCTCTGCAGCTCCCTGGCTCATGTTTTGACCTCTACTTTTAACTAATGACTAAATTTTCCATCTCATCAAGGTCAAATCTTTATACCATACTAAGTGAACAACCCCCCACCATGACACCAATTAATTTTATTACTTAAAAAATAGCAATAGTTTGTAAACAATTCAAAATTCACAAATGTTCTAATAGTATAAAATAGTTATATCAACTAGTTACTGACAAAATTTCCAAAGACTAGCAACTTGTCAAAGAAAAAGGATGTCTTAAATGACTGAAGATTCCAGTTTTGTAAGGATGAAAAAAAGATACGGAAATGTGACATGATAAGGGGAGCTCTTTCTTTTTCCTAACCAAAGCAAGAAGTGATCTATTTAGGTTCAATGGCTGGCTGGCTGATGGCTGGCTGGATGGATGGATGGAATTATCCAACAAACAAAAGAGAATTCATTGGTTATTGGTAATGAATCTTTAAAAAAAAACTTAATGGACCTTTGTGGACTCAAAATTAAACAATTTCAAGGCAAAAATACTTTCATTAAGATGACAACATTTAATTGCCCCCACACACACACATATACACCAGTGGCGCTGGGAATCTAAAAACCTAAAGCCAATGCTAAGCACATGATTTATCACTGAGTTATTATTTACCACCAGCCCCTTGTTTCTCAAAAGTGTGGGATACTGTGCATTCATATCCAACAACTGAAGAAATCAATTTCCGGGCCAGAAAGATAGCTCAGCAGATAAGTTTGCTGCCAAACTTGGTGGTAGAAAGAAAGGACAGACTTCTGACCTCCACACTCACCATAGCACACCCCCCAACATTCAAATAGTCACATAGATAAGTAAATAAATAAATGCAAAAAGAAATTAAAGGAAGTTCCAGTAAATTTTTATATATCCATTACTAATATCCTAGGCTGAATGGACATAACAATATCTATAAACTGAATGGCAATATAATTCCTAAATATAATGCCCCCACAAAACTTAGCCTCATCTACTGAAGCTCAACCTAATAATATTAATTTGTTTACATACATGCTTTATATACTATACACACCACAAATATCAAAACGTTAAATACTGTAAAAGCAGAGTATGTCTGTGTGTGTATATATATATTTATATTTAATTTAGTTTCTATCTTTAACCACATTTAAGTATTTTTGCTATTGTTTTTGTTGTTTGTTTCTGAAACATAGTCTCATTCTATAGCCCAAGCTGACTTCAAAATCATGGCTATCCACTTGCCTCAGCCTCCCAAGTACTGTGTGATCACAGGCATAAGCCACCAAGCTCAGCCCACATTTAGTTTTATATTTCTCTAGTACGCTTATTTCTGGACTAAAATTTAACTTCTCACTTCACCTACAGAATATTAGCTTTAAAATTTACCAACTGAAATCACTATTTTCACACTGGTTTTCAAAAGCTTGGAAGATTTTTATTCTCAACCACATTCACAGTCCAACCCTCACCAAGTCTTTAAAATAAAATGCATCAATAAGGCTGAAGTCTAGATAAGTTTTTCCAGATTCATCAGAATCTGAGTTGCTAAACCAAAGTTGTGAAAGAAAAGAACCAAGCTTCAACTTCAAGACGGTGCTACCGACGATCAGCTGATGACTCATGAGGCCTGGACTTCAATGAGACTCAAGAGAAAAAGCCAGGAGGGGGAGACTCTGCACCCCACTGTGCCACACTGACTGTCCTGCTACTCAGCTATCTCACTTGTGCCCCACAGCACCTTAACCACACTGGTTTATGTACAAGGTTAACAGGTTTTAAACAGCCATGCTTCTAAGAAATAAAACTCCCAAAGTCTCACTGCAAAGCATAAGTAAAAATTAATCTTCAAGAATTCATAATTTAGCATTGTCCTCATCTGCCCACATTACATTCCCAGTTAGACTAATCCACTCCACATAATAAATACGCTCATGTTCCATGTACAAACCCCAGTTTCCTTAACTCTAAGTGTGCTAGATTAGTCTTCCCAAAAGTAGAAATGCTATGGTTCATCTCAGGGAGTAAATCTCTGTAGAACGAAATCATTTAAAATAATTGTATAAGTAAAAAATTGGCTAAGTAATCAGTGTTGAAATAAAAAATAGAGTGACTCATATCCTGTAGCAGTTTCTAAAAAGTGGAAACTCATCTCAGCAGAATTTTTAAACACCCAGTCTCACATGGCAAAGTATACAAAAAATAAAACCAGAACCCACGTAGACATGAAATAATTCAGGAGTTCCTAGGTTCTGTGCTTCTTTATTACAACTTACATGTTCCTTAATTTAAAAAGATTTACTATTTAGTGAGGTGGCTCAGTGGGTAAAGATGCTTGCTGATGCAAGCTGATGACCCGAGTTGGATCCCTGAGACTGTCTAGGTAGAAGAAAAAACTGACTTCCAAAATGTGTTCTCTTACCCACACATGTGCTATAGTACACATTAGCATACACAAATCAATAAATACAATTTTTAAATTTTTATAAAGATTTATGGCTCAAAAGTCTGACAAGAACTGTCACTTCACTCATACCCATTTACTGAGTCCTCGCAAGAGCTAAATCTTATTATCTCATTCCCCAAAAAGTTTCACAGTATTTCCTTTACTGAGGAAACCAAGGCTCAAAAAGTTGAGTAGGGAGAAATAGTATAATTATATCATAATCTCAAAAGGTAAAATGTAAAAAAAAAAAAGTTAACTTTTCCAAGGTCACAAGGCAAAGAAACATAAAACCCCTGTGTTTTCTCATTGTTCAAAGGATGGTCTAATCTAAAAATTAAACTTTAATTCCTCCAGCCAATCTAGGATCAATTAACATTCTTAGGGAAAAATAAACAGCTTTCTATAACCAACCTTCACATACCAAATGCCATTACAAATACTTAAAAATAAGCCTCCCTTGGGGCTGGGGATTTAGCTCAGTGGTAGAGCCCTTACCTAGGAAGCGCAAGGCCCTGGGTTCGGTCCCCAGCTCCGGAAAAAAAAAAAAAAAGAACCAAAAAAAAAAAAAAAAAAAGCCTCCCTTGACTGACTAAACCTTAGGATTTAGGTAATTTCACATAATCTCAGATGCCTTAAATAAACATCTCAGGCCTATTTGTTTTAATTTTGATTTATTTATTTATTTATTTATTTAAAGACAGGGACTCACTATGTAGCCCTGGCTATCCTGAAACTCACTCTGTAGACCAGGTTGGACTGAACTGCCTGCCTCTTCCTCCCCAATGCTGAGATTTTAAAAGCCTGTACCACCACACCCGGCTTTTCTAGTTGTATTTTTAAAGTTTGGTACCTTCTTATCTATACATTTCTTTCCAAGATGGTAGTAAGGGTAGACACTGAAGGTACTTACCCTATAAATAGCATATTTCGAGGAGTAAATAATGATAAGGGTGTACCAGCAGCTAATATGCCAAGACTTGTAAAGTATTTGGAAATGTTTCCTGCTTCTTCACTTAGTCAATCATTCTTAGCACCCAGTGGCAAAGTCAGGAACACTCACCACACTTAACACTCTTGAAACTCCACCCTCCACAGTAAAGCTTTGCTAGCAAGGGCTTCTTCCTCTCTGGTAATGATCTTTGTTCAACAAATTACTGATGGCCGCCCTTCTAATTCAGGAGCAGAGCAAGACTGCGAAAGTGAGAAGGCATTCATGAACAGAAAGCGTTCACTGTACTCTCTTTTCGCTGAGAACTGTATCCTTTCACTTTGGCCTCTTCGCAGACTCGACCAATAAGCAAGTCTCTATTTACATCCATGTTCTCGTCTGCCGATTCCACATCCCCCCCCCCCCGTAATAAATTCTTGATTTGACTAAAAGAGCACGCTACCACTATAACCCTCTCCCACGGTTTGGGAAAGGTATGTGGCCAACCAGGGTTCTTCCCTTCCTGTTGGATCCTCCCAGTATTGCAGCAGGAAGCAACCAGTCCACAGTGATAAGCTAGCTAGTATTTGTGCAGCGCACAACCTTTCCTGTTCAGAAACTGGGCCTTCAGGTCTGGCAGGGATAACAGCCACCACCCATCCGCAGCCCCTTCTCGTAAGCCAAATAAAAGAGTTATCCCGGTCTGATTAGCTGGGCAGGGACAAGAGAAGGAAAGGGGTAAAAAACAAACAAAAAACAAACAAACAAACAAAAAAAACCCCGCGAGGTGGGAAGTCATCTGCCTGCTGGACACTGCGACAAGTGCACGAACGCCAGAAGTGATGGACAGCCCCTCTTACCCTCCCCTTCTCTCCCTCCCACAAGCCAGGTCGCACCGGAGCGCTAAACATTACGAGAAGAGGAGAGACTCAGAGTTGCCCGTCTGTGGGGAGGGAGGGGACAGTCCGCGGGTACTGACCTCGAGGTCTGCGGGGATGGGGGTGGGGGCCCTGGGACGGGCGAATCTGGCCGAATCCCAGGAAAGGCTCACGAGGAGGGAAGGAAAGGGAAACGAACAGAAAAGAAAATACAAAAACCCATAGAGACAGTGGGCGTCCCAATATAGGTACTTAGCAAAGGCAGGGGCCTGTCAGAGGGGGATGTGAGACCAGCAGCAAGCATCCAAGAGGAGGGGCTCGAGACGCCCGAAGGAACTGCACCGCCGTGAGGAGCGCAGCCATCCGGGAGGACACAGAGCGAGGGGCGCCGCGGCCTGACAGGCCTCCCAAGGGCGCGGGTACCCGGACGAGCAGCGGGACCCCCGTCGGGGCGGCAGGAAGGAAGCGCCCAGGCGGACTCTGTCCTGGGCAGGGCTGGCCTTGCGCGGGTCCCCCGGGAGTGTCTCCGGCCCCAAATGGGCTATCGGTGGTCCACGGCCTCACCTTTAAAGAGGTAGTCGTACTCGTCGTCGCGGGTGCCCATGGCGCGGCCGAGGAGCTGAGGGGCGGGAGCGGCGGTGGTAACGGCGGCGGGACCAGGGGGCGTCGCTGCAGGGGTAACCCGAGCGAAGAGCTTGAGCGGCCGGACCCGGTGAAGAGCCCCGCCCTGTCTGCGTCACTTCCGAAAGGCCCCAGCCCCTCACAGAAAGTACTTCCGGAGAAAAGGCACCCCGCCCATGAGCTATGCAGGGTGGAATTCGCTGAAGTAGACTCCACATTCTCACACGGCTTGGGAACTCTTACAGGAAAAACAATCTTAAGACGCTCCTTAGAGCCTTTGGCTTGTTTTTCACCCAACATTCAGGGAAGAGAGGAGTAGGTCTGACTTCCGGTTGGGGGCGGAGTTTTGTTAGTATTAGACACCCGAAGGCTATGCTGCCTTCGTGCTGGTTCCATGGTGTAATGGTTAGCACTCTGGACTCTGAATCCAGCGATCCGAGTTCAAATCTCGGTGGAACCTGCTCTTTTCTTATCACTCTTAATTCATTTTGACTACATTAGTTCATAACAAATAATAGAATAACCTCGTTATATCCGCTTTTGGATTGAACCACATATAGCCTTTACCTATGAAGACTACACTAATCAATCTCTTCAATTCAGTAGTGTCTGCTACATGGAGACCTAGTAATTAAACTCTTAGTTCTTTCTTAGCCTTGAAGGAAGTTTGCTCCTTGATTCCTTTTGCTGGAATTTTATACCCTCAGCTTCAGTTAAGGATACGCACTCCTCACCCACTCAATCTCTCCAGAAATCTCTCACACTATCTCCAGATGTCATTAAGAGAACTTCGCCCACCCTCCTCGTAAGGATTCATCAAGATCTTGAGTCCTATTTTCTGGCCTTCGAACTAAGCCCGATTAAATAAATTTTAACAGAAGAAGAATGACAATTTCCATTCTAGCGAATATCAGTGTTAAAGACTCAAGAAATTTGCCACAGCGTCTCCTCAGAGTTGTTTTGTTCTTATTGTTGTTTGAGGTGGTTTCACTCGCATAATGTAGCCCAGGCTAGCCCTGCTGTCCTCCTCGGCCCCCTCCCACTCCCACTTCCTCACGCAGAGGCATAGTCACCTAATAATTCCTAGGAAGCAGATGTTTGGTCATGAAAAAGGAATTCAGCCTTCAGATGGAATTCAAATTGCTAATCACTGACCTTAAGCAGGAATATTATCTTTGATTATCTGAGTAGGCTCAGGGTAGTCCTTACGGTCTTTCCAAAGTTGGAAAGGAGGATTGTCAGCAGGGACTAGACGTTCTTCCACACTGCCACCAGCTGTCTGAGGAGTTCCCTTATCTATTAGGGACCTGGATTCTGAGAAAAGCTGACTCTTGGCTTTGCTGCAGAAAAACCTTTCAGGATGAGCCAATATGAGACAATCAGAATTTATTAGAAGAGATTTTAGTATAGAGTTTAAGCTCTATGCTTGAAAGGAAGTGAGGGTCTCAGAAAGAAAGGTGTGGCCAAGAGCACGACTAGGAACGTCTCAGAGAGAACTCTTTTAAAAAAAAATAGAGATCTGCTGAGGAATCTGAGATCACAGGACTGCTCCTATTTGGTGAGTATAAACTCAACTGAGAGGGTAAAATCCAAGGTCACAAAGAAGGGTTACAGAGGAACTAGGGATGTTTTCACGGTAAACAAAGCTTTAGCCTTGTTTATGAGATCTGGTGGAAGAGTGTGGCCATACTTAATCAAGTCTTAGTCCTTAAGGATAGTCCACTGCTGTTTAACATTCTCTCTGTAAAGGAAACGTTGTAAAGACCATCACTAGCCCAGGTGTGGCTACACATGTTTTCAATCCCACTTGGGAGGCAGAGGCAAGTATTTCTATAATTCAAGGCCAGCCTAGTCTCCATAGTGAGTTCCTGGCCAGCCAGTGTCACAAAACAAGAAAAACATAACACAATAAAGGCCATACCTACAGCTGGGGATGGCAGCACCTGTGAGCCCAGCACTCATGAGGTTGAGGCAGAAAGTTGCAAGTTCTAGGCCCCTCTGTTGAGATTCTGTCTCAGAGGTGTTGTGCATCTCCTTCATGACAGCTCAGCAGGTAAAGGCACCTGCCACCAGGCCTGAAGGGCTGAGCTCAATCCTAGAGACCTAGGAGGAAAGAACTGATTCCTAAAAGCTGTCCTTTGACTCCTACAACACACACACACACACACACACACACACACACACACACACACACACACAAAATAAAAATATAGTTTTAGGGGGGCTGGGGATTTAGCTCAGTGGTAGAGCGCTTACCTAGGAAGCGCAAGGCCCTGGGTTCGGTCCCCAGCTCCGAAAAAAAAGAACCAAAAAAAAAAAAAATATATATAGTTTTAAAAGGAGGAAGCATTCTTTCTCTTTTTTACTTTCCCTTAATAAATCTACAGTGTCTCCACAATAATAAAGACTATCACCTCCACATTGGCGACCTTCACAGCAAGGGTTAATTGCATTGGAATTGTTCATTACTAGCTAGAGAGAGAGACTTCAGTCAGACTCTAGAATGGCAGCCCTTCTGCCTCTCCAGGTCCCCATAACTGTCCCTTTCTATCTTGTCTCAGGCGCCATGTGTAGGAGCACATGGCTGCAACTCCAGTTTTAGGGGATCTAATGCCCTCTTCTGGCTTCTGGCCTTTGTGGTGCATAGATATGCATGCTGGCAAAAACACTCATTCACATAGAAATAATAATAATAATAATAATAATAATAATAATAATAATAATAATAACTTTAAAAATATTTTAAAGTGCAGGTGCCCAATGAGTTGACTATAGATTCTGGAGCTCAGTCATAAGTGATTGTGAACCACCCTACATAGCTGGTAGGAATCAAAACCTGGGGCTAGAGAGATGGCTCAGTGGTTAAGAGCACTGACTGCTCTTCCAGAGGTCCTCAGTTCAGTTCCAAGCAACCACATGGTGGCTCACAGCCATCTGTAATGAAATCTGATGCCCTCTTCTGGTGTGTCTGAAGACAGCTACAGTGTACTTATTTATAATAAGTAAATCTTAAAAAAAGAAAAAAACAAACAACAACAACAACAAAACAAAACAACAGGTCCTCTGCAACAGCAGTAAGTGCTCTTTAACGACTGATTATCTTTCTAACCCCCTATGATATGACTTTTGTTCCATTGTTTCTTTTAGGTTTTTTTTTTTTTTTTGAAACAAGGTTTCCTGTGTCTCAGGCTAGCCTGTAACTTCTGCTTTTGTCTTGTCCTCCAGAATGAGAAGACATGTGTATGCTCCATTCCAAGAAAAAAATGAGAGAGACAGGAGTTAGCAGAGCTTATGACAGCGTGAAATTGTTTTATTACATTTTAATTTTGTGTGTGCACATGTGCATATGTGCACTAGCTTAGATGGATGTAGGTGCATACCGCCTCATGGAAATCAGAGATCAACCGTGGGACTTGGTTCTTGTGTCCCAGGGACCCAACTCAGTCTAGTACAGGTACCTTTGCCTGATGAGCCAACTCACCGGCCCACCAAGGGGTAAAAAAAAATCTATCTTCTATATTTCTAATATTTTTATTGAGAGTATTTTAAAGTGATATTGAATGCAAGATCAGAAAAATCCTTAAGTTGAGGGCTACTATAACCCCAGTCAGTCTAGGTAAAGAAAAGATGATATACTTATTGGTAAGAGATATATAAAGCTTAAAATGTATCTATTATATGCAGCTTATTATTTAAACTATGTCGCTCAATCATACTTTTTCTATATTGTAAAAAAAAACAGAATAATTTGGAGCTTCTTTTGTAACAGTTGTTTCTCTTTTTCTTTTTTCAGAATTATTTACTTTATGTGTATGAGTGCTTTGCCAGGCTGTATGTCTGTGCTCTGCATGTGTGCCTAGTCCCCAAGAAGTTTATTTTAGAAGAAGGACCTGCTCCCCTGGAACTGTGAGATGGTTGTGAGCCACTATGTGGGTACTGGGGTCCTAACTTGTGTCCTCTGGCAGAGCAACAAGTGTTCTTAACCACTGAGTCATCTCTCCAGCCTCTGCTGAAACACTCTTCCCAAAGGCAGGGTGGTGAAGGAAAGCATTTATTTCAGCTTACAATTCCAGATCACAGTCCATTATTAAGGGAACTAAAGGCAGGAACTCAGGTCAAGAAGTGGAAGGCAAGCTTGTTTGCTCTCCTAGACTGTGTTACTTTCACCCAAGAAACTGATTTCACAGCCAGGATGTAGCAGGAGAATGCTACTTGCTAGCTGGATGGCTCAAAGAGCAACTTATTATGCTCAGCTAGATTTCTCTCCGACCCTGATAGCTTTCTTATACAGTTAAGGATTACTTGCCAAGGGATGCTGTTCCTCACTATGGGCTTCCCCATCTTACATCAATTAACAGTCAAGACGATCCCCTACAGGAATGTCCACAAGCCAACCTGATCTAGGCAGTTCTTCAACTGCGGGTCTCCTCTCAGGTGACTCTAGGCTCTGTCAACTTGACCAGTGAAGCTAGCTAAGGCACAAGACCATCAAGATGGGTCTGTGTATGAAGATGCTGTCTAAACCCGATAGGCTGAGTTGGATCCTGGCACGGGTAGAAGGAGAGAACCAACTCCACATAGCTGTCCTCTGACCTTCACACGCACAGCATGGCTGACACGCATGTGCGTGTGCGCCCACAGGCGCGCATGGGTGCACGCACACACACAAAGAAGTTAATGTGATTTAACAAAAAACAAACCAGAGCCACTGAGATGGCTCAGCAGGCAAAGGCACTTGCCACATTGAAGACCTGAGTTCAATCCCAGAATGTACATAAAGGCAGAGGGAATAAATCACTCCACAGAGTTGTCCTTTGGTATGACTGCATGCCGTGACATGTGCACCCACACCACGTGCGTACGCTAATCATAAATACTTTCTAAAATTTAAAAAACAAGAGCTAAATGTGGTCTCAGCGCTCAGGACGCAGCGTCAGGCAAATGTCTGTGAGTTCAATGGTAACCTTATCTACGCCAAGTTCTATGACAACCAAAAATAGAGGGGAACTCATTCCATGAATGAATGAATGAATGAATGAATGAATGAATGAATGAAACCAAAGAAAAACTAAGAGGAAGAACATAAGAGAGTATAGAGCATACACTTCTACTGGCAAAACCAAAGTGACAAACAGACTGGTTTAAAAGGGAGGCAAAGGACTTGAAGTCATTTAAAAGATCTGTAAATGGCTTCAAATGCAAATCAGAGCCAAAAGAGTTGCTACTTCACGAGGTTAGAATGGCTATTATGTTTTTTTTTGGTTTTTTGGTTCTTTTTTTTCGGAGCTGGGGACCGAACCCAGGGCCTTGTGCTTCCTAGGCAAGCGCTCTACCACTGAGCTAAATCCCCAACCCCAGCTACTATGTTTTAAAGGCAAAAAGCCTGGTGAGTGTGGGATGACTTGAAAGCTTTGAAAGCCTCTTGCTTTGTTAAGGAAAACCGTGCAATGCTTTCTTTTCCTTTCTTTCTTCTTTTTCTCTCTTTCCTTTCTTTTTCTTTTTCTTTTTTTCTTGCTTTTTGAAACAGAGTTTCTTTGTATAACCTTGGCTGCCTTAGAACTCATTCTATAAACCAGGCTGGCCTCAAATTTAGTGATCTGCCTGCCTCTGTCTCTCAGAGTGCTTGAATGAAAGGCACGCACCGCCACTGCCCAACAAGTTTCCTTTCTTACAAAGTTAAAGGCCTGTAAGAATGGCTCCATGGCTACAGTGCTTGCACACATGAGGTCCTGAGTTCGTAGCCCCTGAGCCCGTGTTATAGCTATGTACCTGTAATCTCAGCTCTGGAGAGATGGAGGCAGGACAATCCCTGGAACTTGTTGGCCAGTCTGGCTTAATTGGTGAGCTCCACTTTCTCAGAGACTACACTGTCTCACCGAACAAAGTAGAAAAGCAAATGAGGAAGACTCCCGCTGTTGGCTTCCGGCCTGTAGACATACATGCACATACACAGATACATATAGCTGCACACACAAATAATTATCAGGTGATTCAACCATTTTTTCTCTCAGGTATATACCCCCAAAGCAAGCATTCAGACTGCTAGACTTGTTCTCTTTCACTCCTCTGAGTGAAATTCCAGACTCTTCAAAGAGCTAGGTTCCACTTGAGTGAGGTATATAGAGTAGATAAATTATAGAGACAGAGTTGCCAAAAGCTAGAGCATGAAGAATTGGGCAAGGGTTGGGGATTTAGCTCAGTGGCAGAGCGCTTGCCTAGGAAGCGCAAGGCCCTGGGTTCGGTCCCCAGCTCCGAAAAAAAAGAAAAAAAAAATCACTGAGCCATGAAGAATTGGGCAGCTGTGAGCGGGAAGTCCAAGAGTCTAGTAGTCGCTCAGTGCCACCAGGCCAGGGTTTCACCTGGTCTGCTGGATAAGATGGAATCCTGAAGAAGTAGATGCCAACAGATGAGCTGGCAAGCAAGTGCATGCAGTCTACTGACTGATCTACATCCCGGGCACAAAAGTACTACACACGCGTGCGCGCACACATACACACATACACACACATACACACATACACACACATACACACATACACACACATACACACATACACACATACACACATACACACACACACACCTCAAAAGAGTGGTCAAAGCAGCAGAGCTCACTAGAAAGTATATTGGAACAAATATTGAAAGAGGAGAAGGAACTAATCAGGTAGAGTGTCCAGGGGAAAGTATCCAGGAACAGACAATAGACAGTGCTAAGACTCTAAGACATAAGGGCCAATGAGATAACTCAGTGGGTAAAGGTCCTAGCCTTTACTACAAAAGCCTGGTCACATGGTAGTTATCCTCTTTCTTCCCCAAATGTGCTGTGGTTCAGGCACCCATGTGAGCAAGAGTGCACATACACACAACAATAGCAACGCAATACTAGCAATAGTAGTAAATTTTAATTAAAAGAAAGGGACTCTAAGCAGAAGTTGGTCTATCAAATGTATGCTCTGTGCATGGACCAGAAGGCAGACAGGAGGCAATAGTATAAATAAAAGCAGAAGTAGGAGATGGATCAGAGGAGGTAAAAGGACTGAATGGTAAAACATCACATTTTGAGCATGGGAGTGGCATGATCTGTTTTTCTAATTTATGTATCAAAAGGAAAAGTGTGGCTGCTCTAAGGACAACAGATTTTAGAGGAACAAAGGAGGGTGCAGGAGACAGTTACAAGAATCCAGAGGAGGATGTCTTGGATTGTGACATGGCCTTTAATTCCAGCCAAAAGACAGAAGCAGGCAGCTCTGAATTCTAGGCCAGCATGGTTTAAACAATGAAAAAGTGTCTCAAAAGAAAAAGAAAAAAAGAAAGGAAAGAAGGAAGGAAGGAAGGAAGAAGGAAAAAAGGAGAAAGGCAAAAAAGAAGGCAGAAGAAGGGAGCAAGCAAGCCCGTGAGGAATTTAGGAGAGCGCTTCAAGCAGACCAGTACTGTAGTTCACAGAATCTGCAGTATCATTGATTGGAGGATTCGTCCTGATTTCACAGACGCTGGAATATGCAGTGTGAATCGTATTATGCAGTGTGAATTGCAACATGCAAGGCCAAATCTATGAGTCAAACACCACAAGTGTCTGTGGCAGAAGATCTGGTTTTCTGAAAGGGAGCTTAACTCTTGGAAACAATCCAAAAGTAACCAAGGGCCATTTTCTCTCAGCTTACCCACAGTTCCTTGTCTTGAAGTTTAGTTTATATTAATGTAACAGAAACCACTTCATACCCATATAAGATGGAATTAGAGTCAAGGTTCAAAATTATTATATATATTTTAAAAATTCTACATCCCATTAATATTGGGATGAAGAGAGGGCACGGTTATTAAAATTGCTCTTCCAGAAGATCAGAGTTCAGTTCCCAGGACCCATGTTTGGTGGCTTAAAGCCACTTATTACTCCAGTTTCCAATAGACACCTGAACACACACACACACACACACACACACACACACACACACACAAACTAAAAATAATAAAAATAATTTTTTAAAATAAAATCAAAATCTACATTAATGCACACTAAAAAGGTGTCCCTTACGTTATTGAAAATCTAATACCCTCAGCCCACATTTCTAATATGCTCAATTATTGAGACAAACAATTTTTTCTCCAACAAGTGTCCAATAAATTCCCTAGAATGTGATGTCAACAGAACACCGATAGCCATGCTGCTATGATCCAGTCAGCAAGAAGTCAGGGACTACGGAGCGAGCAATTCCTCAAGAGTGATACACACACAGCTACAGCCACAGAGATAGCCCAGAGCTACAGCCACAGCTGGAACAGGCTCCCGCTGGAGTCAGCCACGAGCGACATCGGATTATCTCCTGTATTAGTGCTTTTGTTGTTGTGATGAGACACCATGACCAACCACAACTTCTGGAGGAAAGAGGTCATTTTGGCTTACAGTCTCTTTTTTTTTTCCGGAGCTGGGGACCGAACCCAGGGCCTTGCGCTTGCTAGGCAAGCGCTCTACCACTGAGCCAAATCCCCAACCCGGCTTACAGTCTCATAATAGTCCATAATGGTTGGGAAGGCACGGCAGCAGGCGGCTGGATCAAGAAGCTAAGAAATAGTACATCTCCAACCACACACAAGAATCAGAACAAGCTAATTGGAAAGGGATAAGGCTATATAAATCCTCAAAGCCCATCCCCAGAGAAGTTCTTCCTCCAGCAAGGCTCAACCTCCCAGTGGACCTGTAGTGACCCCAAACAGCACCTCTGCCAGGGACCAACTGTTTAAATACACAGACAAAGGGGTGTGTGTGTGTGTGTGTGTGTGTGTGTGTGTGTGTGTGTGTGTGTGCATTTCTCATTCAACCACCACATAAGGCTTAGCGTCAAGAGCTTTTATTTGCCGAGACATCTTACCAACTCACATTTTTTAAATTATGGTAAAATATACAAAAATGTCCACCTTAGCTTTTCTTCAGATAGAACCCAGGGGTTTTATATGCTAAACATGCGCTCGGTCAGCTGTGTCTTCCAAGTACTTCTCTCTACTGGCCAGTTTTATGTTAACCTGAAGCAAGCTAGAGTTATCAGAAAGGAAGTAATCTCAGTTAAGGAAATGCCTCCATGAGATCCAGCTCTAAGGCATTTTCTCAATTAATGATTAGTGGGGGAGGACCAGCCTATTGTGGGTAGTGGCAATCCTGGGCTGGTGGCCCTGGATTCTGTAAGAAAGCAGGCTGAGCAAGCCAGTAAGCAGCACCCCACCACGGCCTCTGCCTCAGCTCCTGTCACCGGGATCCTGCTCTGTTTGAGTTCCTGTCCTGACTTCCTTTGATGATGAACAATGCTGTGGAAATGAAGCTGAATAAACCCTTTTCCCCCCAACTTGCTCTATGGTCATGGTGTTTTGCTGCAGTATTTGGAACCCTAACTAAAACAGCCTCACATATTCCAGGCTGGCTTTCCCCTTCCTGTGCAGTCCAGGATGACCTTGGATTTGTTATCCTACTGCCTCAGCCTTCTTAGTACTGAGATTATAGGTGTGAAACATGACACCCAGTTTTTTTAAAGATTGATTTATTTATTTTAATGTATGTGAGTACACTGTAGCTGTCTTCAGACACCAGAAGAGGGCTTCGGATCCCATTACAGATGGTTGTGAGCCACCATGTGGTTGCTGGGAATTGAACTCAGGACCTCTGGAAGAACGGTCAGTGTTCTTAACCACTGAGCCATCTCTCCAGCTGGACACCCAGTTTCTTAGCTACCTTTTTAAACTGTGCATTCTACTCTACAGTTTTTCCATCTTATAAAGTAAACTGTATCCACATTACTCAACACCTCATTCTCCCCTCCCTCCAGACCCTGGCAACAACCGCTCTGCTGTTTATCTTTGTGCCTTCAACAGATAGATTCTAGGTACCTCATACAAATTAGATCATACGATATTTTTACCTTTATGTCTGGCTTATGCCACTTTACATAATGTCCTTGTGAGAATTCCTTCCTGAAAAGACATAAATAATGTCTGCCTTGTCCTGATGAAGTCTCAATAACGAACCAAAGCTCAAGTCCACAAATCTTCGTCCTGGGGAGCCAATGCTACTGAGCCATGCTCACAGCACACGGATGAAGGCTATGACAGGAGGGTGGGTACCCCAAAGCAGCCGCACTGTAAAGTCTTCACCCAGTATGGATGATGGCTTCCCCATAGCTTCAAGTAGCCTCCTCCAGCCCATATACTCTACCACTTCCCTGGATTCTTAGGCTCCATGAAACTGGGACAGAACTGCATGCCAATGGCTCTGAGGGATGGCTGGAAACTCAGAAGAAGGTTCAATGTCTCTGTCAACCCTTTCTTCCTGTGTGGTCCAGTCAGCAGCACACAGGCCCCATTACCATGCTCTCAGGCACAGCTGAGTTAATAAAGATGGCAGCTGTTGTGCTCACAACAGCCTTCAAAAACTGTTACCTTTGAAGACACAGGGCACAACAGAGAGAAAGCTGAGAACTAAAGGATACTAATGTGTCCTTTGTGAGTCCCTCAACAAAGCCCACTCTACCTCTGAACATTTGGTTCATGACCATGATATCTTTTTTCCTATCTATATTCCTTCCTTCCTTCCCTCCTTCCTTCCTTCCTCCCTCCCTTCCTTCCTCCCTCCCTCCCTCCCTCCCTCCCTTCCTTCCTTCCTTCCTTCCTTCCTTCCTTCCTTCCTTCCTCCCTTCCATTTGTTTTTCAAGACAGGCTTTTTCTGTTAGCCCTGGCTATCCTGGAACTTTCTCTATAGACCAGGCTGACCTTGAACTCAGAGATCCGCCTGCCTCTGTCCCTCAGGTGCCGGGAGTAAAGGCCTGTTCCACCAGTGCCCAGCTATATATGACTTTTTATTTGGCCTTTTTATATTTTATATTCTCCTACTTTCTGATATCTTCCTTTTTCTTCCACACACAGTTTTAACAATGTGACATAGTCTTTTTTTATTAGATTTTTTTATTTGCATTTCAAATGTTATCCCTTTTCCCGGTTTCCTGTCCATATACCCCCTCCCCCTCCCCCTCCCCCTCCCCCCTCTCCCTTCCTCTCCCCCTCTCCCTTCCTCTCCCCCTTCCCCTCCCTTCCTCTATGAGGGTGTTCCCCCACCCATCCATCCACCCCTTCCTGCTTCCCCACCCTGACATTCCCCTACACTGGGGGGGTCCAACCTTGGCAGGACCAAGGGCTTCTCCTCCCATTGGTGCCCAACAAATCCATCCTCTGCTACATGTGCAGCTGGAGCCATGGGTCTGTCCATGTGTACTCTTTGAATGGTGGTTTAGTCCTTGGGAGCTCTGGTTGGTTGGTATTGTTGTTCTTATGGGTTGCAAACCCCTTCAGCTCCTTCAATCCTTTCCCTAACTCCTCTAATGGGAATTTCATTCTCAGTTCAATGGTTGGCTGCTAGCATTCCCCTCTGTATTTGTCATGCTCTGGCAGAGTCTCTCAGGAGACATACACTATATCAGGCTCCTGTCAGCATGCACTTCTTGCCATCAGCAATATTGTCTGGTTTGGTGGCTGTATGTATATGGGCTGGATGCCCAGGTTGTGCAGTATCTGAATGGCCTTCCTTCAGTCTCTGCTCCAAAATTTGTCTTAATATCTCTTCCTGTGAATAGTTTTGTTCCCCCTTCTAAGAAGGGCTGAAGCATCCGCATTTTGGTCGTCCTTCTTCTTAAGCTTCATGTGGTCTGTGGATTGTATCTTGGGTAATCTGAGTGACATAGTCTTATGGACACTTTAGTAGATAGTCTCTTTAATATATATATATATATACATATATATATATACACACACACATATATTAATTGTATATATGTGTGTGAGTGTGTGTGCTTGCAAGTGTGAAAGCAGGTGCCCTTGGAGCCCAGAAAAGACTGTTGGATCCTCTGATGCTTAAATTACAGGTTGTTAGACAGCTGATGTGAGCACTGGGAACATTGTTCTCTCTTAACTGCAAAACCCCATCTAACCAGCCTCAATACATGTTACATAGAAATATCTTTGGGGGAAGCACAAATGAGCTAAGACACACACACACACACACACACACACACACTAATATTAAACAGTTATCCTATTAAATAAATATTAATATTATTAATTTCTGCTATTAATAGTAAATGATTTAACCATTATTTAATACTTTGATATTTAACAATGGTTATCAGATAAATAATGATTATATCATTATTAATTATTATTTTAAAGAGAAAAATAGGCTGAAGAAATGGCTCAGTGGTTGTCACTTGTTGCTCTTCTAGAGGATCTGAGTTCAGTTCCTAGCACCCCAACCATCTGTTACCCCATTTCCAGGGGGTACAACTCCCTCTCCTGGACTCTGTAGGCATCACACACTCATTTAAAAAGGTATTGATTTACTGATAGATATAGAATAAATATACATAGTGTTGTTATTTTGAGACAGCATCTCATGTAGCCTTGAATTTGTTATGTAACCAAAGATAGCCTTAAGCTTCTGATCCTCCAATTTCCCAAAGGCTAGGATTAGAGCAGCGCCTCCCCATGGCTGTGTCATACATATATCTTTTTAAATACTCGCAATCAGCCAGTTTAAGAAAAACAACAACACTTTACTGTGGCAAATTTAACTAATTTAGTTAGTTTGTTGATTTTTTTTTTTTGAGATAGAATCTCACTGTGTAGCCTTGACTGACCTGGAACTTGCTACGTAGACCAAGTTGGCCATGAACTCAGATCTGCCTGCCTCTGCCTCTGCCTCCCTAGTGCTAGGATTTAAAGTGTGCACCACCTGATCCAGCAAATTTAAATATAGCATAGTAGACAGAATAAAATAATGAGCCCCTAACAACCAGTCCAAAACATAAACATGTGGCCAAGACCACAGCACCCACTCTCAGCGACGTGCCCTGCCCATTGCTTCTTGAGACGAATCCCAGACATAATCTCCTCCTGCCTATAAATATTTCAGTAGTAGCCATTAAATTTTTCATTCATTTTTTTCACTTATAGTCTGAGGAAGACAAAGGCATGCATAATTCAACTCAAAATCTTAAGTACTCTGAAGTTGGCAGTGAAGGGTGATTAGAAGGGTGCGAAGCTGTGCTGTCTACAGTTTTATTACTAAGTCATGTATTTAATATTCAAAAAGTGTTTCAAGTTTATTTATTCTACATGGATGAGAGTTTGGCCTACATCTATGTCTGTGTGCCATGTGCATACCTGGTGCCCAAAGAGATCAGGAGAGGGCGTCATGGGAACTGGAGTTACAGATGGTGGTGAGCCTCTGTGTGGGCACTGGGAGCCAAAGCCAGGTCTTCCCCAAGAGCATGGAGGGCTCATAATCACCGCACCGTCTCTCCAGCATGATCATCCCTTAGTCATCTTATTGAGTCCTCAAGTCAATTTTTTTTCTCAACAGATAATAAAATTCCCCTAAATGGTAGTTTCTTAGAAAAGTCTCTCTCAGAAGTCACATATCTTAATTGTTTGCCTTCCATTTCAGGGAGTGGTGATCCTGAGTTTAAAAATAAGCAGAGACGCAATTGGTGAAGACACCCAACATCAGCCTCTGGCATCCACCATGGAAAGTACAGCTGCATACATGTGCACACGGGTATATACTGCACACCCTCCCAATAGCTTTATTGAGATATAATCCACTTAACATAAAATTTATCCTCTTTGAACTGTACAGTTCTCAGTGTCTTTTTAGAATGCCAAGGTGTATCCTAAAGTCATGAACGTCTAGAAGCTGACAGCAACCACATTCCCTACAGCCAAAGGCAGGAGATTTTTTTTTTTTTTTGGTTCTTTTTTTCGGAGCTGGGGACCGAACCCAGGGCCTTGTGCTTCCTAGGTAAGCGCTCTACCACTGAGCTAAATCCCCAGCCCCAAAGGCAGGAGATTTTAAAGGTAGGTTTGAGCATGACGCCTAATCGTTGCCATCTTCTTATTTATATTGTAAGCTTTTATGTGTGTGTTATTTCACAGGGTTTAGGATAACTTTCTCTTAAAAACGTTAATTTTGTTGTATGTGTGCGAGGGCCTCCTTGCATCCATGTACGCCCAATGCCCATGAAGCCAGAAGAGGACACTGGGTCATTGCAGGTGATTGTAAGCTGCCACATGGGGGCTGGGTCCTCTGCAAAAGCAGCAAGTGCTCTTAACTGAGCCATCATTCCAGCCTCGTTTTTCTCATGCTTGCATTTGTGGTGACATGAATGCATACATATAACAACATACATATACATTGCGATGTATATAGACATCAGTTAAGATTCACAGCTTGCTCTCCTTTTCCAGCTGGAATCATGGAGGCTATACCACAGAAGAAAAAGAAGTTTGCTAGAAACCCGTAAGAAAAAGGGAAGGAGGGGTTGGGGATTTAGCTCAGTGGTATAGAGCTTGCCTAGGAAGCACAAGGCCCTGGGTTCGGTCCCCAGCTCTGAAAAAAAGAAAAAGGGAAGGAATTTCGCAGCGTTGCAGGCGAGGCGCCTGAGGAAAAGTTTGCCCTGAGGACACCTCGAAAGGCAAGGAAGAAACTCATCTGTGAGAAGGCAAAGCACTCTCACAAGGAGTGCAGACAGATGGACCGGACTGAGATTCCATGGCGAGGATGGCAAGGAGAGCTGGAAACTTCTATGTGCCTGCAGGACCAAAATTGGCATTTGTCACTGGAATCCGAGGTATCAATGGAGTTAGCCCAAAGGTGCTCAAGGTACTGCAGCTTCTTCTTCGTCTTCGGCAGATCCTCCATGGCACCTTTGTTACGCTCAACAAGGCTTCAGTTAACAAACATACTGAGGACTGTGGAACTGTACATGGCGTGGGGGTACCCCAACCTGAAGTCAGTAAATGAGCTCAACTACAAGTGAGGCTACGGCAAAATCAATAAAAAGCAGATTGCCTTGAGAGGTAATTCCTTGATTGCTCGATCTCTTGGTAAATTTGGCATCATCTGCGTGGAAGATCTAATGCATAAGATCTATACAGTTTGGAAACGCTTCAAGGAAACAAATAAACCTCCTGGGGCCCTTCAAATTATCTTCCTCACGAGGTGGAATGAAGAAAAAGACAACTCACTTTGTAAATGTCGGAGATGCGGGCAACAGGGAAGACCCGATAAACAGCCTTATTAAACAGATGAACTGAAGTGTCGCCTGTGGTAATTTTATAATCTGGTCAGTTAATAAACAGTCACAGCTTGGCAAATTAAAAAAAAAAAGATTTCACAGCTTATCAGATACGTCCCAATCTAACATGGTTGGATTCACAGTACCTGTGTCATGATGGGATGGTTTGAGTGAGAAATGGCCCTCAGTCATGGATTTAAATACTCTGTCCCCATTTGGTGGCACTGTTTGGGAAGGATGTAGACTGTCCCTGAAGGAGGGCTTTGAGACTTCATAGCCTTGGCTCATTTCTACTTCACTCTCTCTGTTCCCGCTACAATGCCCTGCCTCTCCTGCCACTGTGGACTGTCTCTCTGGGATTATAAGCCAAAATAAACTTTTCCTTCTACACGTCGCTTTTGGTCACGGTGTTTCATCACACCATACCTATGTCATATGGCAAATACTTAGAAAAATCACATCTTACTTAACAGATCTGAATCCCAAAGCAGTTTTTAGCCTCTTCTCCAATGTCAACGATTTTAGTGGGTTTCACTCTCACCCCCACACCCCTGCTTAGATGTATTTTATTTTAAAATTCTCCATCTGAGGACACATTTGTCAGAGGTTTCCAGGGAGACAGATTACCTCCCCTTTTCTCTTCTGTTCTTTTCAGTCTGTGGTCCTCAGTGCTGCCTCACAGCCCTTTAGGGAGGCTCAGAACAGAGAACGTCAGTGCTCTGCCCTCAGTAGAAACTTGGCAACAGGACGTGCTTATCATTACCATAGGTGGCATCTGAGATTGTGTAGTTACAGGAATTCTTAGGGTCGAGCCTGGGGCCTGGTGGCCCAAATTATTAAGGAAAAGAGAAGACAGTGAACTGGGAATGGAGTTGGTTCAAAATCGCCTGTCGGAAAATAAGCCTTATTAGGAGATAAAAGAGGGGGGCGGGGGAATACAACTACAAGGCCTGGCCATGACGTGTGTCATGAGAGGTGATTGTAACAGCGGCAGCATGACCAGCCATGAGGTGGAGGAGCGTGGCAGACATTAAAGACACCAGGAAGGCTGGCTTAGGGTGAGAAAGAGTGGAAGAGGCAGCCATCATGGACCCTAAATGAATCTCTGCTCTTTTAACTTTTCTCTCAGGTAGCTGGGTCACAGGTTTGCCACATACGAGGCCTATAGCGCAGGACTGTTGTCTGTGGTTCTAGACGTTTGTATTCCTCCTTGCTGGGCTCTCCCAGGCAAGGTGCATGTCCTGAATTTGCAGGCGAGGAAAGCAAGCAAAGCTCAGAACACGTTTACTCAGCATAAAATACCGAGATGGAGACGATCCAGGGTCTGAGCCCCAGCGCATCACCTGGGGCTGCTTTGAAATCAGCTAAGTTTGGCTCAGAAAACGGGACGGGGAGATGAGACAACCCAAAGGATGAAGGAGAAACCGGGGGTGACTTGCCAGAGTCAAGGCTTAAGAAAGTCCAGATGATAGTTTGGAAAGAGTGGGCAGCAAACTTTACTGTTCGTTCGAGACAGGATCTCCCTATGTAGCCCTGGCTAGAGCTCTAGAAATTGCTATGTAAGCCAGGCTTGGCTTGAATTTATGGAGATCTGCCTGCCTTTACTTCCTGGGTTCTGGTATTAGAGGCAGGTAACACCTTGCCTGGCTAGCGTTTTTTTTTTTTTTTAGAGTTATTTATTTATTTTATGTGTACAAATATTTTTAATGTATGTGCATCACTTTGTGCCTGTCATCCTGGGATGTTAGGTTAGGGCATCAGGTCCCCCACAAAAGGAGTTACAGACAGTGCTGAGAACGTAATCCAGGCCCTCTGGAAGAACAGCCAATGCTCCAGCTCTGAGCCACCTCTCCAGCCCATAGTGGAATGATTTTTATAGTGAGAAGAGGGCCAGGTGTGGTGGTGCACGTGATGCACACTTACAATCCAAACTTGGAAGGTAAAGGCAGGGGGATTGGGAGCTGAAGGCCATGCTCAGCTACATGTGAAATTGGAGCCTCATAGGGATTTATAAGGCTGTGCCCCCAAACTACACACAATAAATGAAAAAGAAAGCTGAGCATGATTGCTCACACATTTAATTCCCGGAGGCAGGGGGATCTCTAAGTTCAAGGCCAGCCTGGTCTATGGAGTCAAGTTCCAGGACAGCCAAGGCTTCACAGAGAAACCTGGAAAAAAAATTAGAAAGAGATAAGAATATGAGTCATTAAATCCAACACTTATTTACAGTATTATCATCCTTAACATGTAACTGACATAACAATCATTAACATATATTAATATAGTTTCTTTTTTATAACTCTGGAGAGATGACTCAGTGGTTAAGAGCTCTGGTTGCTCTTCTAAAGGACCCAGATTTGATTCCCAGCACCCATACGGTGGCTCTCCAGTCTGTAACTCCAGTTCCAAAGATCTGACACACCTCTTCTGGCTTCCCTGGACACCAGGCATACTTGTGGTGTACAGGCATACATGCAGCCAAAACACTCTTACACATAAAATAAACATAAGTAAATATAAAAATGTTGCACTCCGTGTGTGTGTGTGTGTGTGTGTTGTTGTTGTTGCCACTGGTTAGGTGCCCACGCTCCTGTAAATAGCCTCTTACAGATAATGTAATCGAGCCTCATGAAATTCATTGGGCCATTTAAAAAAGACATGAAGGGGGTGTAGTTGGGAGGAAGAGACTCATCATGAATAGGAGGGGAATAGAAGAAGATAATGAAGGGAATGTGACCGAAATACACCGTGTACATGCACAAAATGTCATAATGAAATTGGTGCACATTAAAATCTTTTTTAAAAGCAGTAGTTTCCGGTTCTCCTCTAATAGTGAATCGTGTGGGATTTTTGAGGATTATTCGTGGTGCATTCCAATCAGGCCTGTACAGCTAGACAAGAAGTCTATTCTTCAAGCCTCAGTGCCTTCTGTCCCTGAGGAGGAGAAAGCAACAGCTAGCAGAGGCGTGAAAACAGCGCCCAAGTATCAGGCAGCTGATTTCATTGAGAACAACAAACTCCTTTTCCCAGCACAAAGGCATGGAAATTGGAGCTGAGCAGTCACTGCTTTGAGATGAAACGTGGGACTGGAGCGCTCAGAAACATGAGAGATTTTAAAACTCTAGACTCTGATCCACTAATCTGTCTGTATGCGATGCCACATAAAATGCAGGAACAAGGCCTGTGGGATGGCTCAGAGCGTAATGGTGCTTGCTGCCAACCTGCCAACCAACACGAGTTGCATCCCCAGGACCCATGCAAAAGTAGGAGAGAATCAACTCCATGAGGCTGATCTCTGACCTCCACATGCACACCATGGCATGCACACCCACAGTAAATACCAGGCACACACAATAATAAGATGTTTTTTTTTTTAATGAAAAGGTAATCTATTCATACATTCTTAATCAGACATACCATGCGTGCACGTTCACTTTTGTATCATATACAAACATCTTGCACTAAAATTTCAAAATAAAAGCTCGATGGATAAAAGTGTCCACTGCCCGACAACTCATATTCCATCCCATGGACCCATCTGATGGACGGGAAGGACTCCTGAAAGCTGTTTCCCATCCTCCGTGCATTCTCAGGGGCACATGTGCCCACACACATACACAAAATGGACAGATGTTAACTTTAGTTAAAACAAAACCCAATAAAACCTCTTCCTGTCCTGTAACAGTGGTCACACATGCATTGCCAACTCTGACGGAAGCTGTGACAGGAGGACTTTAGTTTTAGGATAACCAGTCTTTGTCACAAACAAACTCAAAATCTTCTTCCTTAATTAGGAAAAGTTGGATTGTATGAAGTTGGTCTCTTAAGATACACCTTCAAAGTCCATATCTCTTTGTAGAGAACAAAGTTCCGATAAGCTCAAAGTAAAGAATTAGAAAGCACACAAAGAAGTAATAGATAAGATAAAGAGGCAGAAAGGACAGGCAGAAAACTCACTCCCAAACACGAGACAACAGAACAATGCAAAGAGATTTTTTAATAAGTTACTTAAGAATGTTCAAGTCACCTTAGGGCGACTATGTGAAGGACTGAGTTGGAGGAAGGAGGACCAGGAAATGAGTTCAAGGTCATCCTTAGCTACAAATCAGGTTGGAGCCACCTTTGTCCTGAGATCCTATCTCAGCAAAGCACAACCAGAAAAAGAAATGGAAAAGTTTGGGGTCTGTCTGTCTGTCTGTCTTTGTTTCTTCCTCCCTTCCTCCCTTCCTTCCTTCTTCCTCTCTTCCTTCTTTCTTCCTCTCTTCCTTCTTTCCTTTCTCTCTCTTCCTTCTTTCCTTTCTCTCTCTCTCTTTCTTTCCTTCTTTCTTTCTTTCTTTCTTTCTTTCTCTCTCTCTCTCTCTTTCTTTCTTCCTTTCTTTCTTTCTTTCTTTCTTTCTTTCTTTCTTTCTTTCTTTCTTTCTCCCCCCTTCTGTTCTTTAAGACAGGGTTTCTCTGTGTAGCCTAGGCTGTTCTGGGACTTGCTCTGTACACCAAGCTGGCCTCAAACTCACAGAGATCTGCCTGCCTCTGCCTCCCAAGTACTTGAATTAAAGGTGTACGCCACCACTATCCAGTTTTTGTTTCATTTTTAACCAGAATGAAACAACAACAACAACAACAAGCCAGCTTTCAGTGTGGTCTGCATGGATAGTCCCAGGTACTCAGGTGGCTGGAGAGGACAGGTTGAGTCCAGCAAGTTAAAAGCCATATAGTGAAGCCATCATCTCAAGCTAAACAAAATACGCCAAAATAAAGTGAAAAAGAAAGCTGAGAAGAGGACAGGCGGCAGCCACCTCTGAGCAGATCAGACTCTCCTTGTTTGCCCAGCTCTCTCAGCTCCTTCTAGCAATCATGTCTGACAAACCCGATATGGCTGAGATGGAGAAATTCGATAAGTCGAAGTTGAAGAAGACAGAAATGCAAGAGAAAAATCCTCGGCCTTCAAAAGAAACCATTGAACAAGAGAATCGTAATGAGGCGAGTGCCGCCGATTTGCACTGTACATTCCACAGGCGTTGCCTTCTTATTTTACTTCCCTGAGCTGTTTAACTTCATAAGATGCAAAGAGGATGGATCAAGTGTAAATGACTGTGCTGCCCCCTTTCACATCAAAGAAGCAGAACTACTGACCAGGAAGGCCTCCCCTGCTCCCCCCTCCTCCCCCACTTATGCCCCCCCACACCCGCCACCTGCCACAGCCCCTGCCTCCCCTGCCTCCCCCCCCACTGTCCACCCCACACCCTCCCCTCCCCACGTCCCACACACACACACCTGCCCGCCCCCCCTCCTGCTTCTCCGGCCCACCTGCTGACCTGGCTGGCAGAGAGGGAAAAGAACTTGCATGTTGGTGAAGGAAAAGGCTGGGTGGGAGATGGTGGGATAGAGCGTAAAATAAAGATGGTCCAAGATGTCCTGCAGGATATAAAACGCAGTTCAATCGGAGTGCATTTTTTTTTGTTCAAACGATTTTAATTATTGGAACACACGATTTTTTTAATATGCAAATAAAGTTTTGAAACCTGAAGAAAAAAAAAAAAGAAAGCTGAGAAGAGGCACTATCTTTGAAATTGAGAGTGATTGTTTTTAATTTACATTTATTTATTCATGTGTATGAGTATGTATGGGGGTGCATGTCCCACATGTATGAGCAGAGATCATAGGACAATCTCCTTCTACCACGTGGGGCCTGGGAATCGAACTCAGATTGCCAGGATTGGTGGCAAGGCTCTCTACCTGGTGAGCCATCTGTCCACCACCACCCATCAAAATGCTGTAAGACCTCGCTTTCTAGTTGAAAAGAGCTTACCCTCCCAAGCAGTTAAAGTAACACACCCTCCCCTTAGACACAACGAAATAGAGTTGTGGGGACATCAAAGTCAAAGAGAAAAATCTCAAAGTCACCAGAAAGATGACAAAGCTTATCCCCAAAGGTTGGCAGGCCCACTGTTTGACTGATGGTGCACCTCCCATGGACAAGGAGTCCCATAGCCAACAGAGGGCTACCAGTTCTGAAGGGACACAGTAGCCTAGCATTTCCAGACACACAAAGGATGGGTTTGCTCCCTTTTATAAGTCCTCACTAAAAAGGCTGTTAAAGGATGAGAGAAATGGAGCTGTAAAAGAAAAACTGGGGTCAAAAGCAAAGAAACCAGGAAGCACTGGGGAGACACAAGGAGCTGGAGGAGGGCTGGACAGCCCAGTGGTGTTAAGAATTAAGATTAAAAGGTGGGGACATTTCAACAGGCAGCTGTAAAATTGCCTTGTGGTGCTAAGTTTCAAGTATTTAATGAGAAAATTATAATTTTCAGTAATTTTTCACTTTCACAAAATTATGTTCTACCAGTTTTTAGAAACACAATGACTCTATCTCTACCTCCATCTCAAAGGACTGTTGACTCTGAAGGAATAAGAAGAATTAGCAAGGGCTCATGAAGCAGCCCAGCAGTAGGGCTTATGGTAAGTGCTTGTAGTTTAACTCAAAGTACAAAAGGAGGAGGGGGAGGGGGAGGAGGAAGGAGAGAAGGAAGAAGAAGAGGGGAAGGAAGAAGAGAGGAGGAGGGGGAAAAGAAGGAAATAAAGAAGGAAGGAAGAAAGGGAAAGAGAAAGAAAGGAAGAAAGAAAGAAAAGATAGAAAGGCATCAGCAGGATTAAATGTGTATACCACTATGACCTGGCTTTCCATCAACATTAAGTATTTTCTAACTGAGTCTCATAGACCATCAGGATCCTATTAGTAAGTTAAACTGTTATGTATAATGTCTTCTTGTAACCTCATGATGTATTAGCCTGCCAAACCAACTCTTTTGGCGATCTCTCTCTCTCTCTCTCTCTCTCTCTCTCTCTCTCTCTCTCCCCCTCTCCCTCTCTCTCCCTCCCTCCCTCCCTCTCTCTCTCTCTCTCTCTCTCTCTCTTTCTCTCTCTCTGTGTGTATGTGTGTGTGTGACAGGATCCCACATATACCACATAGAACTTGAACTCCTACACAACAGAGAATGATCTTAAACTCCTGATCCTCTTGCCTTGCACCTATGTGCTGGAATGACTATGCCTAGCTTTATGAGAGCCTAGGGATTGAACTTAGGGCTTTGCACATGCCCTGCTTACCAAGTGAGTTTTATCATAGGCCCTCTCCCAGATTTTTTTTTAATAAAAACTTTTATTGTTCTTATGTGTGTTGTGATCTGGGAGCACATGTGCACCAGAGAGCACATGAGGGTCAAAAGGCAACCTCGTGGAGTAGGTTTACTCCTTCCTTTATGTGGTTCTGGGGAGTAAATCCAAGTGGTCAGAGTTACTGGGCAAGTACATTTACCTCCTAGGCCATCTCCTTGGTCTCTTCCAGAAGTTTCTATGAGTAATTCAGTGTTTTCCATTATTATTGACCACATTTTGTTTTTGTTGGTTTTTTTTTCTTTGAGTTGCTTTATTTTTCAAGACAGGGTTTCTTTGTGTAGCCCTGGCTGTCCTGGAACTTGCTCCATAGACCAGACTGGCTTCAAACCAACAGAGATCTGCTGCCTTTGCTTCCTGAGTGCTGGGATCAAAGGTGTGCACCGTCACTACCCGGCTCACATTCATTTGTTTTTAATGTAATGCCTATTACTGTCCTTCAGTACATCCATGTGATGTCCTTCAGAAAATGCCTAACTGGAGAGATAGACAGACCTCTATCTACTTCAAGTGGGTTTTCCATAAATAGTACTACCCTCCACTGAGCAAAAGGGGCTTCATTGTATCCTGTGAAAAGTATGTGCTCTGGCAGAAACTCAGTTTTCATGCTATCATTCTCGGTTTTTTGAAAGTGGTTGTCAGCTAAATGACAGTGACAGACTGGATAAAGACAAGCCACACAAGCTTTTAAATCTCCGTTTGCTTGTTTCCAGATCTAATGTGGGGGATAAGTGGCATTTTTCAAGGCTTCCTATGAGAACCAAAGGAGAGTGCTCAGGGGGAAACCCTGACTAGCTAGAGCACACCGGCTCCGTGACAAAGCCATTCCTCTGGAATGACACTGTCCTCCAGGTGTTGAACAGCAGTGATCCCAGTGCTCAGCCAGGTGAGCAAGCAGTGCCACCTGAGCTCAGACCCAACCAGAGCTAATGTTTAATTCCAGAATAATTTTAAGGACACGGGAAGCACTCAGATGAAATGACCCAGGCTTAGAGAAAAGGGCAGGTAGGGGGATCAAAAGAAAATGCAAACTATCGACTACCTCAGAAGATTGATGGAAAATCAGTTCTCACAGGAAATGAAAGCTACGGTTGCTGTTAGACAAATGCATTCTGGTTTTCTTCAGCATTTACCTCTCTCTCTCTCTCTCTCTCTCTCTCTCTCTCTCTCTCTCTCTCTCTCTGTGTGTGTGTGTGTGTGTGTGTGTGTGTGTGTGTGTGTGTGTGTTGTGTGTGAAGCTCGCCGGCGTGTATGAGCACTCAGAAGGGCGCACAGGACAACTTTTGATTGTTGGTTCTCTCCTTCCATCGTGTGGGTCCTAGGGATGGGACTCGGATCCTCAGGCTTGGCAGCAAGCGCCTTTACCCCGTGAGCCGTCTCCCTGGTTTGAGAGAGACCAATCTAGACATATGACGGTAAAAGGCACAAAACCTCACTCACAGAGCTAAAAGCAGGTATATCCTTTCAAAATTACCAGAGCGAAAAATAAATAAAGCCAAAGAAGGCAGAGAAGTTGCTGAAAGACCGAGGTTTATTATAGGCCAAGAGGACATGAGAAGAGCTGGAGAACAGAACGGAGCTGCAAGTAACAAGATGATAAACCTGGAAAAAAAACAGCTGCATCTGCTGGGAAGCACTTCAACTGCTCAAAAGGCTGAATTAGACAACATGGGTGGCATCTAAACCCAGACACAGACAAAAAGCAAAGCTTGTGACTGTGGACAGAGATCCTCTGCCGGTGCTCAGAGAGGTATACATTGGTGGAGCATCTCCAGAAGGCAGATAGGGAATTGTATCAAAGCAGAGAATATACACATTGCTATATTAAACTAGTTCCCTTTGGAAAATCACCCTGAAGAGAAAATCTCACAAAAGCAAAAAACTGAAAAGAGGATATTTGTCACTGTGTACTAGTGGTATTTCAGGAAAAAAAAATTCACGGGCTGAAGAGATGGCTCAGCAGTTAAGAACACAGGTTAAATTCCCAGTACCCACACAGTGGCTCACAACCATCTGTAACTCCAGTCCCAAGGGATCTAACACCTTTCTCTGGTCTCTGCAGGGGTCGAATGCACATAACATACATACATACATACATACATACATACATACATACATACATACATGCAAAACCCTGATACATGTAAAAATAAATAAATAAATTCTTTTTAAAAACACCCCCTCCCCCAAGGGCTGGAGGGATGGCTTAGAGGTTAAGAGCACTGACTGCTCTTCCAGAGGTCCTGAGTTCAATTCCTAGCAACCACATGGTGGCTCACAACCATCTGTAATGAGATCTGATGCCCTCTTCTGGTGTGTCTGAAGACAGCGACAGTGGACTTACATACATAAAATAAATAAAATCTTAAACCCCCCCAAAAGCTCAAAAATAAAGGACAGGCTTGCAAAATGTCTCGGTGGATAAAGGTACTTTCTGCTAAGCCTGATGATTTGAGTTCCAGGGCCCACGTGGAGAAGGAGGGAACTGACTCCTGAAAGTTGCCCTCTGACCTTCACATGCATCCTCCCCTCCTACTCAACATGAATGAACGTAACAAAAAAATTTTTTTAAATAGGAGACAGGAAGAATAAATCTCAGTTTATAAATAATGCAAATAGTTGTCACCCTTTAACAATCCCATGTTAACCTGGGGGCAGGCGTTCGGTGGTAGAATGCTTGCCTAGAATATGCAAGCTCTCAGTGTAATCTCCAGTACTCCTGGATCAAGAGGAGAAGGAGGAGGAGGAGGAGGAGGAAGAGGAGGAGGAGGAGGAGGAGGAGGAGGGGGAGGAGGAGGAGGAGAGAGAGGAGGAGGAGGAGGAGGAAGAAGAAGAAGAGGAGGAGGAGGGAGAGGAGGAGGAGGAGGAGGAAGAAGAAGAAGAGGAGGAGGAGGAGGGAGAGGAGGAGGAGGAGGGAGAGGAGGAGGAGGAAGAAGAGGAGGAAGAGGAGGAGGAGAAGGAGGAAGAAGAGGAGGAAGAGGAGGAGGAGGAAGAGGAAGAGGAGGAGGAGAAAGAGGAAGGGAAAGCAATCTCAGTGTTAGTCTACAGTTACTGACCCAGAAATCTATCCGTCGCATATTCTGAGAGAAAATATTAACTACAGGGCCAAGGATGACTCAATATTTGAGAGCAGGTACTGACTGTTCTTGCAGAAGATCCAAATTCAGTTCCCAGCACCCACAACAGGCAGCGCACAACTTCAATCTGATGTCCTCTTCTGGCCTCTTAAGGTACCTGCAGTCACATGTACATGCTCCATTTCCAACACACACACACACACACACACACACACACACACACACACACACACACACACACACGATTAAAAAATAAAATAACTCAGGTAGAGTATGGTGGCACATCTGTTTAATAGCACTGGAGAGACAGGGGCAGGACAATCTCTGCGAGTTCAAGGCCACAGTGAGTCTTTTTAAAAAATCCAAAATATAGCAGTTACAGAAATACTTGTAAACTGCAGTCCTAAGCATGGGAAGAAGTAGCCATACTGGGTGTATATACTACATAGAAATGTCTAATGAATAATCACTGGAATTACAGTTCTTGCTCTGGGCGATGGGATTTCAGGGGAATTTGTATTTCCTTCCTATTCTTTGTCTTGGGTAAAAATATTAGTCATGAGAGATCTAAAATCCCTAAGACCTAAAGCTGCCACGCCAAGCCACGAGGTCCCAGATGCCTTTGTGCTTCATGTCTGCCATTTCCTCGACGATAAGCTTCAGGGAGGGAAATAGCAGGAAACCAGTGCTCAAACAGGCTTCTGCCCGGAGATCCCAACAGAGGTTAATTATGGAAATTCCCCCATGGTGTCCCGTCTGGAGCAGGTCTGAAAGATCTGGAACTGGAGTGAAGGAGCTATCTCATGTAGACAGACCTGTGTCTGTGTGTGAACACACATTTTTGCTTGTTTGCTTTTGTTTTTGAGTCAGAGTCTCACTATAGCTTAGACTGTCCTGGGACTCTTCACTAAGTATCCTGGGCTGGCCTTGAACACATAGCAATCTCCCCACCTGGGCCTCCCAAGTGCTAGAATTATAGCCTGCCTGGTTACGTGGGGTTTTTAATTATTTTACAATTTTGTTTATTTTATGTATATGAATTTTCGCCTGCTTATATATTTGTGAACCATGTGCACACCTTGTCTCTGATCCTTTAGAACTGGAGTCACTGACAGTTGTGAGCCTCTCTCTGACTGCTGAGCACAGAACCTGGGTTCCCCATAAGAGGGCTCTTACCACAAAGCCATTCCTAGCCCCTATATGTTTTAATTTTTTTTTTTTGAGACAGGGTTTTTCTGTGTAGCCCTGGCTATCCTGGAACACACTCTGTAGACAAAGCTGGCCTCAAATTCAGAGGTCCACCTGCCTCTGCCTCTGCCTCTGCCTCTGCCTCTGCCCCTGCCCCTGCCCCTGCCCCTGCCCCTGCCCCTGCCCCTGCCCCTGTCCCTGCCCCTGCCCCTGCCCCTGCCCCTGCCTCTGCTTCTGCCTCCCAAGTGCTGGGATTAAAGGTGATCACTGCCATGCTCACTACTCATGTTTTTATCTTACTTTTTAAATTACTTCTCTGATGTCTGCAATAGAATTTCCCACCCCAGGTGACTGTGGCTGGTGCTCCGTGAGGCAGTCCACACAGGGAGCAGCTACACAAAGTGGCTGTCTGGCCGCTGAGAGTCCTTGCTGCAGTAGTTCTGTCTGTGACAGTGTGACTGGTGATAGACAAGGAACCCCTCCCCATGCTTTTTAGCTTTTGTTTTCAGTGCTTACTTATTTGTTGTTTGAGACAGGGTCTCATGTAGCCCAGGCTGGCCTCAAACTCACTATGTAGCTAAGGATGGCCTTAACTCCTGGTCCTTCTGCATCCACCTTCTCAGTGTTGGGGTTGTGGGTATAGGCCAACATATCCACATTTATGGGGTTCTGAGGGTCCAACTTAGGGCTCTGTGCTGCTAGGCAAGCCCTGCATCCTTACCACCTCCCTTTTTAAAGAAGAGATTAATTTGTCTTAAAAAGAACATTGTTTTTAAAAAAACAACAAAGCTATTGTGGTATTTTTTTTGGTTTGTTTTTTTGTTTTTGTTTTTTGATTTTTTTTTTTAGATTTTATTTATTTATTTATATGACTACACTGTGGCTATCTTCAGACACACCAGAAGAGGGCATTGGATCCCATTACAGATGGTTGTGAGCTACCATGTGGTTGTTGGGAATTGAACTCAGGACCTCTGGAAGAGCAGTCAGTGTTCTTAACCACTGGGCCATCTCTCCAGCTCAACAAAGCTATTTTTACTTATCTATTTAAATTTTTTCTTTGACTTGGGACAGTACCCTCAAACTTGCTATGGAGCCACAGATGACCTGTCCCAGTGGGCGGACTATAGGTGTGTGCCACCACTCCAGTTCATGCAGTGGTAGGGATGGAACCCGGGACTTTATGCATGCCAAGCAAGCATTCTACCAACTGAACTAGTGTCAACTTACTCTTGACAGAAGTGTTGACTTCTTTCATGGTTTTGAACAATCCATATTAGTCAAATCCTGAAAAAGAAAAGCTCTTCGTGAAGGGAATTTGTATTATCTTAACTGGGATGGTTTGATGAGCATTGGAAGCTTGGGAGATGGCTCAGTGCATAAAAGCACTTGCCCGAAAGCTGTAAGATCTGAGTTCAAACCCTAAGACCCATGTCAAAAGCTAGTAAGGCTGCATACTCTTGTAACTATAGTGCTGGGGTTGGGCAGAAAAAGGAGGATGCAGTGTGCTTACTGGCCACCAGCCTACTTCCAAGTTTACTGACAGACTCTGTCTGATGGGGATAAAACAGAGAGTAATGGAACAGACAAGACCTCCTTTGGCCTCTGTGCACTCTCGAAGACATGTGCACACACACACACACACACACACCCCTAATTGTCCAACAAAAGTAGGAGCCAAAATTCCTAGGGGAACAAAGGGGATTGAACAATTACCTGAATAAAGATGTCATTGTGGGGCTGGAGAGATGGCTCGGCAGTCAAGGCCCTTGGTACTCTTGTGGAGGTCCTGAGTTCAGCTCCCAGCACCGGTGTTTGGTGATTCAAGTTATCCATAACTCCAGTTGTGGGGCTCTGATGTCCACTTCTGGCCTCCAAGAGCACCCACATGCATAGGTGCAGGCATACACACGTAAATAAACTATGTTGAGTTTATTTGGGTCCCTTAAAACTGGAATGCCTTGGTCAAAAGGGGGTGCTGTTGTGCACCGCAAGCAAGTGATTTTCCTAGCTGGATTTTCACTGTCTGCCTGTACTGTCGCTAAGCTGCTCTCAGATGACAGACTTCTTGTTTACAGGAATTAAAGAAGGCAATTAAATAATTATAGGCATGAGAATGGAAGCGAATGGACATGCCAAGTTCTAGATTAACACTGGGGACTGCGGAAATAGTTCCAAGCGAGCAAGCCACGATTAGGCCAAGGAAAGGAGGCGGCAGAAGAGGAGAGCAGTGCTAGCTGACAAGAGGATGGGGCTCTCTATAGCAAGGCAGAGTCATGTGCTGATTTCGTGAACTGCTTGGCGTCAGTGCAAGGGCAAACACTATTCTTTAAACTGACTACAGAGCCAAAGACAGCAGGATTGAAGTCTGAAGACAGTCCTCCAGGCTGGGATAGAGTGACCCTTCGCTTTGACCCACAGAGGGAGAACTATATCCCCTGGTAGCTCATCAGAACAATTTGGGGCAATGTGGGTTTTTGTTTGTTTGATTTTCCCCCACTATGGGTCTGTTTTCTTGCTTGCAAAATTAAATCCATAAGTCTGCCTTGCCTGCTTTTCAGAATAAGAGCAAAATATTGAAGTAAAAACCAAAAAGGTAATGGGATTCCTTCATTTGCGGTTCCTAGATTTAATATAGAAGATTATATATAGAAGATTTTATATAGCTTTAGTATGCCTAAAATCGTGTGTGGATACTTGATATCAAAAGTAGGAGCCTGGGGATGTTTGCCTGGAAACCGGGAAAGGGAATAACACTTGAAATGTATATAAGAAATACTCAAGTTAATAATAAAAAAAAAAAAAAAACCTAGGGAAAAAAAAAGTAGGAGCCAAAATTCCTAGGGGAACAAAGGGGATTGAACAATTACCTGAATAAAGATGTCATTGTGGGGCTGGAGAGATGGCTCGGCAGTCAAGGCCCTTGGTACTCTTGTGGAGGTCCTGAGTTCAGCTCCCAGCACCGGTGTTTGGTGATTCAAGTTATCCATAACTCCAGTTGTGGGGCTCTGATGTCCACTTCTGGCCTCCAAGAGCACCCACATGCATAGGTGCAGGCATACACACGTAAATAAAAATGAATACATCCACTTTAAGAATGTTTGTATGTGGGGCTGGGGATTTAGCTCAGTGGTAGAGCGCTTACCTAGGAAGCGCAAGGCCCTGGGTTCGGTCCCCAGCTCCGAAAAAAAGAACAAAAAAAAAAAAAAAAGATAACAAAATAAATAATCTAAAGTGAAGGGATTTGTGAATGTCAGAATTTTAAGGCAAATTCAACAACTTAACAAAGCAGGGGAACATCTCGGGTTCTCTGGTGTTTGGAAAGGGGCATGACCCCAAGCAGAGCCTCTCCCAGACCTCTGAGGCTAGTTCTGACAGTTGACTACACTAGTAAATGACTCCCGGGCTCGAGGTTCCATTCTCCGTATGCAACACATGACTACTGTGAGGTAGATCTTATCAGCAAGAGGCTTGAGATTTGAACCCAGAGTGCCAGCATCCATGTCAGACAGCCTCTCTAATTAGGAGCTCACTAATTAGGCTAGCTGGCCAGTGAGCCCCAAGGACTCACCCATCTCTGCCTCCCCAGTGCTGAGATTATGTGCGTGCACCACCACTGTGCCTGGATTTTTTTCACATGGGTTCCGGAGACTGAATCCAGATTCTCATCCTCTTTGAACTGCACCACCTCACCCCACAGCACACCCTCTACTCTCTTTTTCATAAGTCTGATATAGTAAGCACTAGTCATATGCGTCTATTTAAGTTTGAATTAAACAAAATTCAAGAGAATAAAAATGTTGGTGGCCACATTTCAAGCGCTCAGTAGTCAGCTGTGGCTGCTGTATCGGCGTGATTGTTTTAAGACATTCCTGTCTTCACAGAAAGTTCTAGTAGGCAGTGCTGTTGGCACCGACCTAACTGCTGGTGTCAGCGTAGTCAGACTGAAGAGTCTTTCCTTTCTCTTCGCTCTGCCCTTCCTTTATCTCTACCATCTCATTCTGAATCTTCTTTCCAGAGCCTGTTTTCTCCCTAAGTGCATGCCTGGGTCTGGCCTGCTGACTCGGTAAAGCACTCAGAATACTGGGCAGCCCTGGGATTTGATGACAAAGACGAATGCTGGCTCTGCGCCCAAGCCCAGAGACAGAAGCTCTGAAGCAATGTGCAGTGACGGCACCAGGGTGGGCAGCAGACACCCCTGCAAAGCCGCTGCTTGTCTGCCGGATCTGTCGAGCACCGAGGGGAGAGGAAGTCAGAAGGGAAGTGAAGGGACCGGCATGGCAGGGCTAATGACACCCGAAACCTGCTGACTCCATTGTCTTCCTCTAGCTAGTCCGGACACAGATGTGCCCTCCACAACCAGGAAGGACAGACACTTCACTTGCCATTGAACGTAGGAATCGGTCAAAGCACTCACCAAGTATGAGTTGATTCGACCCTCTTCTGAGTTACATGAGGAAACTGACTCTCCCTAACAGTGACAATTCTAGTTAGAGTGGAAACTAGAAAGTGGAAGTCTGGGGTTGGGGATTTAGCTCAGTGGTAGAGCGCTTGCCTAGCAAGCGCAAGGCCCTGGGTTCGGTCCCCAGCTCCGAAAAAAAGAAAAGAAAAGAAAAAAAGAAAAAGAAAAAAAAAAGAAAGTGGAAGTCTAAGGGTTCTTTGAAAAGTCAGTTGAATGATGTCTTGCTGGGGCAAATACATGAAGGAACATTTCATTAAAGTGGACACAGGTGTGAAAGGCTGAGGCAGATTTGTGAAGGAAGACACAGAGAGAGAGAGGACATTTTGCTAAAGCAAGCACGTGAAGGGACACATGATGAAAGATTCTTTTCAATGACACACATGTATTGGTCTGCCTTACATTGCATAGTTGAGCTGCATTGGTCAGGACTCCATAGAAACGCACCAAAAACCTTCTGGTGGTGTGCTGCAGTCTGTTACTGCTTCCAAGGACTTGGGCTCATTGGATGCACATGCTGAGGCAAGGCCCATGGAGGACACACGATGTTTAGAGGACATAAATAGGACTCCTCAGAGTGACAGGGGCTGAGCTATGCTTGCTTATGGAGCTAGCTGTGTGACACTTGTGGGTCTCAAGTCTTTGCTGATCTTCAGTTCTCTGAGAGAGACACAGCTGAGAACTTCTGGTGTTCCTCCTTGTAGAGAGCGGCGCGGCGAAACAAAGATGGCGCCGACATTCAGCCTTGTCTGGATATAAACGACTTACTGCGCATGTGCAGGCTTGTCCCCTTGCTAGGGCTCCCTCTAGTGGTGAACAGCAGTACTGCACATGTGCGGTTTATGCACCAAGTGTTAGTTGACCGTTAATATGCTAATGAGGTGATTCATTCTCCGCCAATCCCTGGAGGACAAGTAGTGGGGTGATCCAAGCCCCACCAATCCCTGAGAGATAATTAGCATACTGTTGTCTATATAAGCCGAGCGATTTTGCTGCTCGGGGTCCCTGTTCAGAAGAGCTGTAACACTGAGAAGAGCTGTAACACTAAGAAGAGCTGTAACACTGAGAAGAGCTGTAACACTGAGAAGAGCTGTAACACTAAGAAGAGCTGTAACACAGTAAAGGCTTGCTCGCAGAAGAATCCTGTTGCCGCGCGTCGTTCTTGCTGGCGGGACATTGGGCGCGCGACAAGTGGTGCCGAGACCCGGAAACCAACATCGCCGGTGCCAGGGGACCCTTCAGTGTGCTGAAGAGGATTCAGAACTGCGAGAAGGTAAATTAAAAGGCAAGCTCCGAGAGGCATGCCCCTTTTTGGATTTAGTCTTGCCATGGAGGGATTGTTGCTCGTTTTTATAGTGACTGTTGTCTTCTTACTAGTTGTGTTAAAATGTGAGGACATAGTCAAGGCAGGACAGAACATTCAAGAGAGAATGTCAGAAACGGAGCAGAGTGAGAAATTAGGAGCGTGCAAAAAGAAAAAGGTTACTAAAACAAAAGTGAAAGAGATACAAAAGGCGGAAGAAATGCCGCTGGAGGATGAAGTACAAGTCATCCGGAGAGGATACTTTGTATCCATTAAAAGAATTAGAAGCCTTAGAACTGGCTGGCAGTGACTCTGAGCAAGAGTTGTCAGAGTCCGAGGAGGAGGAATTAGAGGAAGAGGCAGCCATATATGAGGAAGAAAGATATGGGCCTAGGTGGAGAGCCACTGTGAAGAAACCTAAAGTTATGGATCCTTTGTGGGCAAGGCTGGTAATTTTGTTTCTTTTTTTCTTTGTGTGGGATAGAGAAGCCACTGACCGCAAGCTTAAGCCCGGACCAAAACCTCTTTGGCAAATGGTCCCTGCCTGCTTAGAGGATAAACGATGTGAGGAAGCCCTTAAAGCTGTTAGGACAGGTCAGAGGGTCCTTGCAGAGCAACAAGAAAGTATATCAGAGGGAGAAAAGGTCTCGAAAGAAAAAAAGAAAAGAAAAGGAGATAAAAGGAACAGAGAGAAGGCAGAGATAAAAAATGGGGTCAGTGCAGCTTTTGTTGTGGCTCAAGTTGAGGCTATTGCTAGGTATGTGATTAGGCTCTGGAAACCTCACAGAGTCATACTGATCAGATTTGATAGAGGTAGACCGCCTGAAAATTTATTCAGGAGAATCAAACAAAAAGATAAACTTGAGTGTGCCTACTTGGATTCCTGGTCTCAAGGAGATTTAGCAAGTGACAAGGTGCTTCTCTTAAAAAAGCAGTTTCAATCGGCCCTTGGAGCCTTGCACCTGTAGCTAAGATATGTGTAGCCACTTCAGTTTTGTTTTCTGATTGGTTTTAAATGTATAAATATTCTCTACATGCCTTGGTTATGGACTATTGGCTTTTAAGTTATTGGATATGGTTAAAAAAATGTAACATTGGTAACAGAAAGTTGACATAAAACTGGAAAATTTGGATGGAGTCATTCTAGATAACATGTGGCATGAGCCAATCTAGGGAAACAGGTCTAAATTGGGATGCCTTTGCTACAATTTTTTACTGAACATCCAGTGATTTTTCCAAAGGTCACTGCCTCAGAGCCTTTGTCTGGAGCGTTAAATATTTATACAGATGGCTCCAAAACAGGTGTAGGTGCCTATATGGTTGATTCTCAAGAACCATTATTAATTCAATATAGTCCAGGCACCCCCCAAATTACAGAACGTAAAATTGTATTGGAAGTTTTCAAAAGATTTCATGATTTTTTTAATTTCTGACTCTGCTTATGTAGTTAATGCGGTGCGCTCACTTGAAATTGCAGGGCCAATTCGGTCAACTAGTACTGTATGTCAAATTCTTTTAGAATTACAAAATTTTATTTGGGCCAGAAAAAATAAAATTTTTATACAACATATTCGAGCCCATACTAATTTGCCTGGTCCCATGACCAGTAATAACACCCTGGTGGATGCTAGTACTCGTAGAGAGTTTATTTTTCATGCCACTCTGGTTGATCTCGCTAGAGGATTTCATCAAAAGTTTCATGTACCTGCTTTTACTCTTCAACAAAAATTTAAAAATCTCTAGAGCTGCAGCTTGTGATGTGGTGTTACGTTGCCAAAATTGTGTTCAATTTCACCACCCTCCTCATGTTGGGATTAACCCTCGTGATCTGATCCGGCTAAAACTTTGGCAGATGGATGTCACACACATATCTCAATTTGGAAATTTAAAATATGCTCATGTTTCTGTTGATACCTGTTCTGGTATTATACACGCTACTCTGATGACTGGTGAAAAAACTTGTAATGCCATTAGTCATTGCTTAGAGGCATGGGAAGCCTGGGGAAAGCCTGATAGTCTCAAGACAGACAACAGGCCTGTCTACACTGCAAAGTCTTTCCAGGCATTTTGCCAGACAATGCAGGTCAAACATACTACAAGATTACCATACAATCCCCAAGGTCAAGGAATTGTGGAAAGAGTACATCGTACCTTAAAAGAGCTTATACAAAAACAAAAAGGGGGAATTGCCAGCAGCCGAACACCAAAAGAACAACTTTCTTTAGCTCTTTTTACTCTAAATTTCTTAATTTTGGATGCGCATGGCCGCTCTGCTGTGGATCGCCATGCTGCTACTACACCTATAACTAATGTAGAAGTAAAGTGGAAGGATGTCTTAACTGATGAATGGCGTGTCCCAGATCCCGTGATTTCGAGATCTAGGGGAGCGATTTGTGTTTTTCCGCAGAATCAAGAAAATCCAATTTGGGTACCCGAGCGTTTGACTCGAAGATTGTCTTCTGCTCTTCCTGAAGATGAGACTACAAACCCTACTATTACTACTGGGAATGGTAATACAGGTTAATTCGCTCACCCTGTGGGCTATTGCCAGATCCTGGCCAGTACCCATGCCAGTTCATAGCAATTCTACTGTTTTGAGAATAAGACTGGCAAGCATAATCTCTGGCCTGGTTTCTATGGGTGCTGTCCAATGAGCAAGGGTTATATACATCCCTGACCCCCTTTGCTAGGTTGATGGGTGAGAATTTCGTGCTGTATAATGTTTCAGCTACCAGAAAAAAATGATACCAGGTTGACCAATATTCAATATAATAACCTCTTGGCAAATAATATTGCCACTAGTACTTCAGTAATGTGTTAGATCACCTTTTTTCTTTCTGATAAGCACTAATGTCAGCAATGGTGTTTTAAATTGTAATAGCTCTGATGTAGTCTGCTATTTAGCTGAATGCTGGGATGGCACCAATGACACCGCAGTGATGGTTAAGATTCCCTCCTTTGTGCCAATCCCAGTGGAGGCAAACCCAGATAGCTTTCCTATTCTTAATTTGCTGAAAGCCAAAAGGGATTTTGGAATTATGGCAGCCATAATTTCAGCCATTGTGCTGTCTGCTGCCGCAGCTACCATAGCTGCAATCGCTATGACCAATCAAATACAGACAGCTGAGACTGTCAATCAGAACTGCAGTGGCGCTAGAGATACAAAAAGAATTTAATACCCATTTGGCATCTGGCCTTCTATTAGCCAATCAAAGGATAGATTTAGTTCAAGAACAAATTGAAGCACTGTATCATATGACACAGCTGTCTTGCGTTTCCTCCCTTAGAGGTTTATGCATTACTCCTTTGCGAAATAACTTTTCTCAGCATTCTCAACAGAGCAAAGAAATCTCAAATTATCTGAAAGGAAACTGGTCCATGAAAGCAGAGCAACTATCAAGACAATTGCTGATGCAGATTGCTGTCCTCAACAGCACTAGGCTGGACCCCATCACAGTTGAAGACTTTACCTCATGGATTACCAATGCTTTCTCCCTTTTCAAGGAGTGGGCAAGCATGTTTGTCCCGGGGAGCTATTGTCCTCCTGGGATGCGGAGTAGGTCTCTGGCTTATTGGCTGTTTAAAAAGAGAACATGCCAGACACAAAATGGTTGTTTACCAGGCTATGACCACCATTAAAAAGGGTACTTCTCCCAACATATGGCTGGCCTCTTTGAAAGATCAAGAGTTCGCCCTAGATCATTTTTGTCACAGTCATGTGGAGTCATTGTATCCAGGGATGGGCAACTTTCCTCGAACTCGGACCAGCCTAAGACACGGGGCCCGGTGGCGATAGGGTAACTCTATGACGGGTAAGGCCGAGTTTGGATGAGAACGACCTAAGACAGGAGCAATGACAAGATTGACGTGACACCCAGATCTAGACCAGTCATTTTATTAAACAAAAAAGGGGGAGATGTAGAGAGCGGCGCGGCGAAACAAAGATGGCGCCGACATTCAGCCTTGTCTGGATATAAACGACTTACTGCGCATGTGCAGGCTTGTCCCCTTGCTAGGGCTCCCTCTAGTGGTGAACAGCGGTACTGCACATGTGCGGTTTATGCACCAGGTGTTAGTTGACCGTTAATATGCTAATGAGGTGATTCATTCTCCGCCAATCCCTGGAGGACAAGTAGTGGGGTGATCCAAGCCCCACCAATCCCTGAGAGATAATTAGCATACTGTTGTCTATATAAGCCGAGCGATTTTGCTGCTCGGGGTCCCTGTTCAGAAGAGCTGTAACACTGAGAAGAGCTGTAACACAGTAAAGGCTTGCTCGCAGAAGAATCCTGTTGCCGCGCGTCGTTCTTGCTGGCGGGACATTGGGCGCGCGACACCTCCTGGTCCCTCCTGCTGACTTGAGCCAAGGCTAAGGCCTGGCTGTCTCTCCTAGGTCATGCCACCGCTGTTGCTGTCCTGACTTCACTGAGCTGGACTGCTGGAAGTGTTTGAGAGTGGATGGAGCAGCCACTGCCTGCTAACTTGTGAACTGAACTGCCTATTTCCAGACAACACAGGAGAGTTGCTCCAAAGAACCTTTCTAAACAGGTCCACTTCCTCCATATCTTTTTTTTCCCCACTACTTCTGGTGGGTGGTGGGCTACAAAGGAGGTTAAAGTGTTTAAAGAATCATAATTAAAAATAGAATTTCAAAAAATTAAAGTTATAGCTAGGTGTGTAGGTACATACCTGCAATTCCAGCACACAGGAGGTAGTGAGAAGACCTTAAGTTCAAGGCTAGTCTGGGCTATATAACAAGACCGTGTGTGTGTGTGTGTGTGTGTGTGTGTCCGCACACATGCACATGCATATCTGTGCATACATGCATGATGGGGAGCTGTACCATGTGCTCATGTGGAAGTCAGAGGACAGTTTTGTGCAGTCTATTCTCTTCCACTTTTACATGGGTTCCAGGAATTGAACTCAGGTGACCAGGCTTGTGCAGCAAGCTCCTTCACCAACGACCAATCGTGGCAGCTCAGGGAAAATGTTCTGAAGAAACACCTTGTGTGCCCCTCCCTTTGGCCAGAGGGTTAGAAATGAAGGGTGGGGTGAACACAGCAATGAACGGAGACTTGTCTCCAGGAAGAGATTCACACTGTTCTGACAACTTACAGAAGAGACGGGAGCTGAGACAATGGTAGTCAATGACAGGAAGAGCATATCTTATCAGAATTACCAGGCTATGCACACCTCTGATCTTCTATTTAAACTCATGGCAGGATCCCAAAGATGGACTTGGAGGTCAATAGATGTCTTTAATAGTTTCTCTTCCCAACACGGCCACTTTGAATAAGTCCTTCTCTGACTTTTACCACTACCATATGAATTGGATGACTGTGGGTGAGTGGCCCAGCATAGCTTGTTGGGGCTTCTGGAGCCTGGGCTCTGATTCTAACACCTCTAGTGACAGTGATGACAGGTGATGGATGAAAGCCTTTCTCCCAGGAGTGAATTCTCTCTTTTGTAGGACTGGATTAGTGATAGCAAGAACAAGTTAGTGTCAGGCTGCCTCTATCCCTGTCCTCTAATTCCTATGTGTGCACTGGACACTCTTTTTTTTATTATTGGATTTATTCTATTTATTTACATTTTAAATGTTATCCTCTTTCTCCGTTTCCTGTACATGAATCCCCTATCCCATCTCCCTTCCCCCTTCTTCTATGAGGGTGTTTCCCCACTCATCTACCTACCCCTTCCTGCCTCCTGCCCTGACATTCCCCTACACTGGGGGGGGGGTCCAGCCTTGGCAGGACCAAGGGCTTCTCCTCCCATTGGTGCCCAACAAGGCCATCCTCTGCTACCTATGCAGCTGGAGCCATGGGTCTGTCCATGTGTACTCTTTGAATGGTGGTTTAGTCCCTGGGAGCTCTGGTTGGTTGGTATTGTTCTTATGGGGTTGCAAGCCCCTTCAGCTTCTTTAATCCTTTCTCTAACTCCTCCAACGAGGACCCTGTTCAATGGTTCTAGAGTCCATTTCTGTATTTGTCATGCTCTGGCAGAGCCTCTCAGGGGACAGCTATATCTGGCTTCTGTCAGCATGCATCTCTTGGCATCTCCAATAGTGACTGAGTTTGGTGACTGTATGAATATGGGCTGGATCCCCAGGTAGGGCAGTCTCTCAATGACCATTCCTTCAGTCTCTGCTCCAAACTTTGTCTCCATATCTCCTTCTATGAATATTTTTGTTCCTCCTAAAAAGGACTGAAGCATCCGCACTTTGGTCATCCTTCTTCTTGAGCTTCATGTGGTCTGTGGATTATATCTTGGGTAATCCAAGCTGTTGGGCTAATAACCAGTTATCAATGAGTGCATACCATGTGTGTTTTTTTGTGATTGGGTTACCTCACTTGGGATGATATTTTCTAGTTCCATCCATTTGTCTATGAATTTCATGAAGTCATTGCTTTTAATAGTATATTTAATGTGTATTTTCTGTATCCATTCATCTGTTGAAGGACATCTGGGTTCTTTCCAGCTTTTAGCTATTATAAATAAGACTGCTATGAACATAGTAGAGCATATGTCTTTGTTATATGTTAGAGCATCTTTTGGATATATGCCCAGGAGTGATATAGCTAGGTCCTCATGTAGTACTATGTCCAACTCTCTGAGGAGCCTCCAGACTGATTTCCAAAGTGGTTGTACCAGCTTGCAATTCTACCAACAATGGAGGAATGTTCCTCTTTCTCCACATTCTTACTAGCATCTCTTGTCATTCTGAGATTTTTATCTTAGCCGTTCTGATTGGTGTGAGATGGAATCTCAGGTTGTTTTAATTTACATTTTCCTGATGACTAAGGATGTTGAACATTTCTTTAGGTGCTTCTCAGAAATTCCTCAGTTAAGAATTCTTCGTTTAGCTCTGTACCCTATTTTTTAATAGGGTTATTTGGTTCTCTGGAGTCTAATTTCTTGAGTTTTTTGTTCTAATATTAGATATTAGTCCTTTATTGGTAAAGATCTTTTACCAATCTGTTGGTTCCCATTTTGTCCTAATCACCGTGTCATTTGCCTTACAGAAGCTTTGCAGTTTTATGAGGTCCCATTTGTTGATTCTTGATCTTAGAGCATAAGCCATTGGTGTTTTGTTCAGGAAGTTTTCTTCAGTGCCCATGTGGTCGAGACTCTTCCCCACTTTTTCTTCTGATAGTTTGAGTGTATCTGGTGTTATGTGGAGGTCCTTGATCCATTTGAACTTAAGCTTTGTACAGGGTGATAAGAATGGATCGATGTGCATTCTTCTATAGGCTGACCTCCAGTTGAACCAGCACCATTTGTTGAAAATGCTGTCTTTTTACCACTGGATAGTTTTAGCCACACTGGACACTCTTACACACTTTTGCTTCCTGATGTCCCTGCCGCCTGATGCACTGGTTTATGACACAGAAGGAGGCCCTCACCAGAGGCAGCAACCCAATCTTGAGCTTCCCAGTCTCCAAAACTGTGAGCTAAATCAACTCATTTGCTTTATAAATGGCACAGTCTCTGGTATTCTGTTATAGCGATAGAAAACAAACTAACACAGTCATTCTCCCCAGATGTGCTTTGTTTCCACGGGAAGTGTTACCTGAGGACCTATGGGGGTTCGGCTATTATTTCTGACGTCCAGGGAGCAAACTGCCTACCGCACGTAACGTATACCTGCACTACTTTTATGATTACATTTCCCCAGCTCTGCATATAATTTAGGCAGATCGTATTCAGAACCACACAAGACTCTGGAGTAGTTTGGGATGCCTTTTTTTTTTTTGCAATGTCCCACTTTGCTAATGTGAGTTTGATTTTAAAATATTGCCTTTGGATTCCCCATCACCGGTTTAAATAGTTTGGCGTTTCTTCAACTCGTCCTTCCCAGGGAGAGACTGTGGCCTTGCTCCAAACTACACCGTACATTATCCTTTAAGTTTCCCAGTTTGTTTTGGTTCCTAGAACTGGAGCCATCACTCTCCAAACTGCTGTGTGTGCAGCCTGCTGGAAAGAAAACAGAAGTGGGTTCCCACTGCTCCAGTCACAGGGCTGAGGACTCAGAAACCCCTTGGAGAAGCAGATGGTGAAAGATGACAGGCCACCCTAGAGGGACACAAAGGGCTCTGGAAAAGTGTGTGTCTGGTTTCTCAGGGGCCTGACACTTTGCTCTGTTGTCCCAGTGACTCACATGATTTTCCAGGCCTTCAAACTGGGTCAACAGCTTTGTTGATCTCAAGACTCCGCTGGGAGGCCACTCTGGGAAAAGTGGCTGAATGGGCATGTTTGGCCAGGTGATTCTGCTGGCTTTTAGCCCCAGGGATTATTATTGATAGCCGGGCCAGGAGTACGGAGAATTAAACACTGCATCTGGTTAAATCAACAAATGTGTGTCCCTAATGAAGTGTTAACCATGCTGCTACATGGTAGCCCTCCACAGAACCAGAGGACTCGAGAAAGGCCTACATTAAGATGTCCACTCTTTGCAAAAAAGAAAAATGGCCAAATGGATGGGGGCTGGGTGGTATGGGATGGCTCAGGCAGTCAAATGCTTGCTGCTCAAGCCTAAAGACTTAAGTTCAGACCCCCAGAAGCCACATAAAAAAACTAGGCCAGCAGCACAGAACTGCAATCCATGGGGGACAAAGCCATGATACTGGAGGTTTGACAGACAGCTAGTCTAGCTGAATCAGGGAGCTACAGGTTCAGTAAGAGACTCCATCTCAAAAATTAAGATGGAGAGAAACTGAGGAAGGGACCCATTGTTGACCCCTGTCCTTGAGTGTCACTCAGCCTACCATGCATGGATTCTTGTATGACTCTTGGGATAACAGAAACAAAGCCAGCAAGCTTGTGTTCCCTGTCTTCTCACAGACACTCCCGTCAGTCTGAGTGGGATCTGGCAATGTCTTCATTGATTGAGTAGAAGGGTGAGCCTAGACCAGGGTTCCTCAACTTTGAGAAGTCAGGGACCCAAGAACACATTTGAAGACTTGAAGGACTTGATTTTCACATGTTAGAAACACAACCTCCATGTAGCAGTGTTCTTCCTAGTGGGCGGGAAGGAAAAAAACCAATCAGATGTCCATCAACAGATGCACGGATTGGCAATGAGAGCCAATGAGGAAATCACTCAGCCATTAATAAAAATGAACCAGGGGAGGGGAGTTAGAGGCGGATCAGTGGTCAGGAGTGTACACTGCTCTTGCAGAGGACTAAGTTGGTTCCCACTACTCACATTGGGTAGCTCACAACTGCCTGTAACTCTAGCTTTTGGGGATCTGACACTTCTTTTGATATCCACAGGCACCTGCATATATGTGATATACACACGTATCAAAATAAATTAAAGAAATGCTGATATTATAATATGGATGTGTCTTGAAACTATTTTAAATGAAGGAAGCCAGACATAGCTTATCATGAGATTCCATTCGTATGGTATGCTCAGAGCCGTCTAACTCAAAGGGATAGAAAGTAGACTAGCAATTTCGAGGGGCTGGAGAAGAAACTGGAAAAAGATTGCTAATGAATATGAGAAGGTGTTCAGTGGTGGAGGTGGGGATGGGGGAGAAAACGTTCTGTAATTATATAGTGGTGAGGATTGCACAAGCTCGTGACAATATTTAAAATAGGATAAATACTCAAAGGATAACTTTTATAACATGTGAGTTATATCTCAGTAAAAAAAAAACCACTTATAATTTTAATTGGTCTCTGCTTTGAGAATTACTTTCCAGGGGAATAACATGTACCCCACCCCTTCTCATAAAGTGCCAATGGCAAGCAAAGATCAATTCTACCAAAGTTTATCTTAGGGAACCAACGCGTTTTGGGAGCTCATTTACAGAGCCTGGGTGAGGGGCAACTGACAAGAGTATGGCGACCCCTGAACATCTGCTCTGATGTCTTTACTGAGCATGGAAGACAGCTTCCTCATAGCAGGGCAAGTAGAGGCCCTCCCATTAAAATTTCCCAGCTCTCCAAGACTCCAGCCGTGGGCAATTGAACGGACTGGCAGACAAATGGCTGGGAAGTGTGGTTGAAATCTCAGGTGAGAATATAGCACCCTCCTCCTCATATGAGGGAACGAGAATGGTCAATGAGCCTGTAGGTAATGGCTACTTGCAAGCAGGCACAGCTGATCTGATGACGTTGGCAGCTGTGTTTGCTGTGTGTCTGAGCCACAATCTCTGTGTATGTAGGCACGTTTTCTGGTTTTGTTTTGTTTTGTTTTCATTTTGTTTTTTTGATAGACTCTCATGCATCCCAGGCTGGTTTCAAACTCAATCTGTGGCCAGTGATGACGCTGCACTGATAATCCTGCTTCCCCCTGCCTAGTACAGGAGTTATAGGCCGCACTGCCAGGCTCAGTTTATGCAGTACTGGGGTTGGAAGCAGGTTCTATGCATGCTAGCTGGGCAAGCACTCCTAACTGCGCTCCAGCTCCAGCCCCCAGGAGGTCTTAGCTATTTTGAAGATCCACTTATGAATGGACTGGTGGTGTAGCTCAGTGGTAGCACACGTACTTAATATCATACACAAGGTCCTGTGTTCAAGTCCTCAATATTACACATACACACGCATATGAGGTGGCTAGCCAGGTCATCCAGAAGATGTTTATGTTAGCTGTACATGGCCTTAGAGGAAACTTGAAATCACAACTGCCTGAAGATAACTTCTAGACCCACGAACCCATCCATGGGACGCTCGGGCGTCTGTGAATCTCAGTCTGAAAAACACTGGCTCAGGGTGTGTTGGTTTTGCTCCCTGTGAGTGATGAGGGAGGGCCTTTTCCTAAAGTGCTTTCAAAAACCAAAGCCTGGCCAAAGACAACTTTGGATTATGAGTCCTTTGGCAAAGCCGGGGGAATGTGAGCATAATGTTCTGTCTACACTCCGGGTTCCAGGCTGAGCATGTGATCTGTAAGACTAGAAATACAGGAGTCCATCATGAGATGAACACGGAGGGTGGGCCTAGTTCACTTAACATGGAAGCTTCTCTGAGGAAGGCCTCCCTCCAGAGCCTCGCTCAGGTTGAGTATTAACCACTCTGACATAGACAGGATCCTCTGAACGGTCCCTGATCATGGAATTAAGATGCGGCTGCTAAGTTGAAACAAAAGAAGAGGATGTAGAGCAGTGGTTGTAAACCTGTGGATCAAGACCCCCTGGAGGGTCAGACAATGTTTTCACAGGGGTCACCAAAGACTATCAGAAAACACAGATATTTACATTATGACTCATAACAGCAGCAAAATTATAAAGTAGCACGGAAAACAATTTTTTGATTGGCGCTTACTACAACATGAGGAACTGGACTACAGGGCCACATCACTAGGGAAATTGAGAACCATTGATCTATAGAGAAGGTTCAGCAGTTAAGAGTGCTTGCTGTTCTTTTAGAGGACTAGAGTTCAGTTCCCAATACCCATATGGGGCAGGCCAAAACCTCCTGTAACTCCAGCTGCAAGGGTTCTGATGCCCTCCTCCGGGCCCTGAGGGCACCGCACTCAACACACACACACACACACACACACACACTACATACATACACACACACACACACACTACACACACACACACACACACACACACACACACACACACATATATGAAATAAATCTTGCAAAGCAAAACAAAAGATGAAGGCCAATCAATGGCTTTCCTACATGCTCTGTTTGGACATGACAAAAGTCAAGTCATACAGGTATGGGTGGGTGATAGTGGATCATTATTTAACTAAAAGGCAATTCTCTCTATTCTGTGATCTTTTGTCTCCTAGAAGAAAGGTGAGAAACTATCCTGCTTCTTGGGGTAGCTAGCTGCTCAGTCAGTTCACCTCATCAAAGTTAAAAATATATATTTATTTACATTTATGTACAGAGGTGTTTTGCCTACACGTACATCTGTGCACCACCTGCACTGGGTGCCCACAGAAGCCTGCACAGGATGTTGGTGACCCTGGACTGGGATTACAGTCGTGAACTGCCGTGCGGGTCCTGGAAATGGAACCTATGTCCTCTGCGAGAGCAGTCAGTGGGTGCTCTTACTTCTGAGCCGATTTTCCAGCTTTTGTCTTTATGTATTGGACACAGAGCCAGTTTGGGGGAAGTGCTCTTCCTTTGGGGAGCTTTGACCTATAGGGAAGTACTATCGTATTTATCTAATTTTAATGTCTTTTTAAATGTGTATGTATCTGTGAGTATATACCGCATGCATGCAGGTGCAGGTGTGCATGTTCCTGTGTGTACATGTCACATGTGTGCCAGTGCCTATGAAGTTCAGAACAGGGCATTAGATCTCTAGAGCTGAATATGGCTGCTGTGAGCCACCTGATGTGGTTGCAGGGAACTGAGCTCTGATGGAATGCAAGAACAAGCGCTTCCCGCCCATCACCATCTCCAGCTTTGCTGTTATTTATTGTACAGAAAAGAGGTGCAGTGTTGAAAGGTATTTGGAAACTATGGAGTGCTGTGAAATATAATAAACAATGTGTCTTAGGCTTGTCTACTATGGCCCAGTGGTTGGTCTGTCCTGACTCTGGGTAACTCTCTAACAACAGTCCATTTGGAATCTCGGGACGTATAACAGTTGGCAGAGTGCTTGTCTAGTGAGCAGGAAGCGCTGAGTTCCATACGGAGCACCACATAAACTGGCCATGCTAGCACATCCTTGTAATTCCAGCACTCAGGGGATAGAGGCAAGAGGACTAAAAAAAGGTCAGCGTCACATTTAGCTAGTGTGAGACCAACCTGGAACACAAAATACCCCGCCCACCAAGAAGTACGTAATTACTTTTGTCAAATTAAACATTGGGGTGATTAGTGTTTACCAGGACAGTAACTGAATCTTTATTTTCCAGACGTGCATTTCATATTGTGACCACTAGGTGTCTCGTTATTTTACAAGAAAATGGAGAAGGGTGGTGTTTCCGCCTGGGTTTCCAGTCACCTGCTGTGAACACGTTTGACTCAGATATAAATCTTAGCCCCACTATAGCAAACATGGGTGCTAGTGGATGCTTCTCATTTAAGACGCAGAAGATGTCGTCGTGGATCATTTCTCATTTTCACATCCCACACACCTACAAACTGTACTCCTAAGAAAGGGAAGGAGGAAGACGGTATTGGAGGTTTTCTAATATTCAAATGCTAAGACCTTGTTGGGAACAGCGGTGCATCATCCCTGGTGTCCTGAGACAGGGTTTATCTGTGGTCTGTGTCTGAGCTGACACCCCTAAGCCATCACACCATGCTGTCTCTCAGCACCTAGACACAACAGGACCTTCTGTGCACAGACGCCACTCAGAGGAGTCTCTTTCGCAAGTCTTTTCTTTCACTGTGAACTTCGGGTTTATAAATGATATATACATACGAACATTTTCACCAATGTTGTACATGACTCTTGTTTAGATGATCTGTGGAAGAACCCTTTACCTATAAGGGGCATCAGACAGGCAGAGGAAACTGGATATTTTCCAAAATGATTGTATCATGAAGAGCCCAGCTAGGAGATGGTAGGGTGATTGCCTAGCATGCTTGATGCCCTGGGTTCTGTCCCCAGTACCACATAATCTGTAATCCCAGTTCGACCCATTTTTTGGCTACAGTCCAAGGCTAGCCTGGGCTATATGACATCCTGCATCAACAAAACAAAACAAAGTAATAAAAAGTTGCAGTAAGGACTCAGTGGGTAAAGGTACTTGTCACCAAGTCTGATGACCTGAGTTCAATCCCCAAGAAAGGAGAAAACCAGTTTCCAGTAAGTTGTCCCTGATGTTGCAACATGGCACGTAGCACACACTGATGAATACATTTTTTTTCAAGCCTGTTTCATCAGGTTTCCATGCTCTGCTAATCAAAGTGTGACTGATGAGGGCCTTGTCTCAAAAAATGTCATGGAAAAGAGACTCAAGAAGAAACCAGTCATCAACCTCTGATGTCTACATTGTGCTTGCATGGACAAGTGTACCCCACACATGCAGATACCACTTACACACATACACACATATCACAAAAGTATCTTCAGTGATATACAGAGATGCTTGTTATAAAACGTGTTAAAAAAAAACAAGGGTACAAACTGTACAGTATTAATCCCAACTCTATGAACATCCATATGTAAAATGGGGGATTCCTGCAAATTCAAATAATCATAGGATTGCACTGCTCCTTTATAACTTGCTGTCTTTCCATTCTTTCCACTTTAAACATATGGTATTTTGTGATAAGAATAAAAACCATGTGGAGAAGGACGCTCCATCTCATTGAAGTGGTTCTGGTCAAGATAAAATGTGTGTGTGTGTGTGTGTGTGTGTGTGTGTGTGTGTGTGCGCTTGATTGCAGGATGCATGTGTGTGGGAATTGTCCCACTGAGTTTGGAGGTCAGAGGACAACTTGCAGGAGTCAGCCCTCTCTGTCTACCTTTTTATGTGGATTCTGGTGACTGCAGTTGGGTCTCCAAACTTGCGTGACAAGCACTTTTACAATGATCCATCTTGCCGATCCTTGTCGATGTAAAATATTAATAAAGGACACATCAATTATTTAAGTAACCGAAAGCCAATGACATAAGAGACAAGCCTCAACCTCTGTGTATTTTCTACCCTGACAAAAATAGGAAAATAAAAATTAGTCAATTTCTACCTAATGTCAGATAACCATATATTTTAGAGGACTTTGATTCTTGACTACATTTTCCCAATAAAATGACAGGTTATAAGGTCAATTCAGCATTAGCTGGATGCCTTTTTTGGTTTTTTTTTTTTTTCTTTCCACAGGGCCTCATTACACAGCCCTGATTAGCTTGGAACTCATTATGTAGACCATTTTGTAAACTTACATACTCTGCCTCAGCCTCCCCAGTACTGGAATTAAAGTTGTGAGCCACCAGGCTTGGCAGCTGGACTCATTCTTACTTTGTAATTTTAGAAAATCCAAAGCATTTCTATGACTTACAAGTTGCTCCTCGGATAGAAATAACATATTCTGTTTTAGAATCTTTGTGAAAAGTTTTTAATGTTTTTATGTACGTGGATGCTTTGCCTGCTTAATATTTGTGCGGCACATGTGTTCCCAGTGCCCACGGAGATCAGAAGAAGGCATCAGGTCCTCTGGAGCAGGAGTCACAGGCAGTCATGAGCTGCCAGGCAGCTGCTGGAAATCCTACTCTACATGAGCAGCTGGAGCTCTCACCACTCGTCTCCCCAGACCTTTCTGCTTTAGACTTTATAGCTTAAGGTTCAGTATCATTCGCTTGCTCATTTTCACAAAGTTTCACTTTGTAGACCAGGCTGGCCTAGACTTGAGATTGCCTTGCTTCAGCCTCTTGATTACAGGAATGTGCCACCATGCCTACAAAGCTCTCTCTCTCTCTCTCTCTCTCTCTCTCTCTCTCTCTCTCTCTCTCTCACCCCCTTCCCCTCCACTCCCCTCCCCCCTCTCTAGTGTTTTGTGTTTCTATGTGTTAAACATATGCTCACACATGCTGTACAAGGGCTCTACCATTGTTCCATCCTCAGCCCTTATTTATTTATTACATTTTAAATCTAATAAGTTAAGTAATACACAAACACACTCTTGTTTTAAAGATTTAGACAGGGGCTGGAGAGATGGCTCAGCAGTTCGGAGCACTTTCTGCTCTTCTAGGGGGCCACAGTTCACTACCCACATGCTTAAGGTTTGCCATGATTTGCATAGCAACTTCTCCGATCTCCCCTGTCCATGGCGGCTACAGTGTAAAGTTGCTCTTGCCTCTGTACCCATATGCATGAGTATCTTTTTTTGAAGGAGGTATTAGGACTTCTGCTTTTAAAAGTATCTGCACTGGGGCTGGAGAGGTGGCTCAGCAGGTAAGAGCATGTTTTTCTTTTGCAGAGAACCCAAGTTCAGGTCCCAGAACCCACATGGGCAGCTCACCACTGGCTGTAACTCCAGCTTTGGCGGGTCCGAGACACTCTTCTAGCCTCAGTGGGCACTGAATGCACCTGGTGCACACGCACACACATAAAAATATATAAAAATACGTTTTTTTAAAAAGTATTTTCCCGGGGCTGGGGATTTAGCTCAGTGGTAGAGCGCTTACCTAGGAAGCGCAAGGCCCTGGGTTCGGTCCCCAGCTCCGAAAAAAAGAACCAAAAAAAAAAAAAAGTATTTTCCCTTAAAATTCTACCAAATAGATTTTAAGTTTGTCAAGTTTGTTGGCAGGTGTACGTGGCTAGTTGTTTTACCCACTAGGCCATCTTGCTGGACCTCCATTTTCCTTTATTTTTGTAAGTGTGTGTGGATCTGTGTGTGGTGTGCATGTTTACACGCCAGTGAGCATGTCCGTCAGTCTGTCTTCCCTAAAGCATTGGCATTTATATTTCCATTACAAAGAGAAAAGGTGGCTAAGCTTCACTTACAATCGGGAAAGCAAGGTTGAAAAGCAATAAGAAATGGACTTTGCCCATCGAGCTCACATAGTTTCAAAGATTAATCATTCAAAATGTGGAGGGAGATCCAGAGATTCGGGGGAAAGATTTCTTTTCCAACCACTGCCCACTCATTAGGGAGCTTCCTGTCTACAGTAATTATGTTAGACCACAAGGCACTGCTGTCACAGGGTCACTGAGTTACGTGGACAGCATCCATGCTCAGCCGTTGTCGTGGGCAAATGGAGAGAGTGCTTTGATTTTACATTCACTAAGCATATCTGCCTTTCTCCAATCTTAAAATATTCTAAATTTATTCATTTATTGGGTGTATGTGAGTACATGCAGACACATGCATGTGCAATGTGTGCAGAGGTCAGAGGACAACTCTCAGGGAGTCAGTTCTCCACTCCCACCTTTTTGAGGCAGGGTCTCTCTTGCTTCTACTGCTGTACTTCGTAGCCCAGAGTGGATCATGGTAAGCTTTTGGGTGATTGTCCCGTCTCTACTTCTCTCAGCGCAGGAATGCTGGAGTTACAGGCTCACATCACTGCAGACAGCTTTTACCCACTAAGTCATCCTGCTGACCTTCCAGTTTCTTTTACTTTATTTATATTTGTATGAGTGTGGTGTGCATGTGAGCACGTGTGTGTGTAGATGCAGTTCTCTCCATTGATCTCCACTTCAGCGACAGCCAGAGGTCCTATTTCAGTCGAGGAAATTGTGGCTCAGAGAAGTCAAGTGACTTCCCAAGATCACACAGCCACTTGGAAGTGTGATTCCAGTTTCTAGTAGCTTTCTACTTTCATTAGTGCTTTTAAAACACAGGTCAGTGGATGTCCTTCCTGCCTCTTCCACAGACTTCAGGCCATTCCATGAGGAGCCACCAGGGGCAGCACGCTACAGCGGGAGCAAGCCTGCCGACTCAGTCTTCTTTCAGTCCTGTGGCTTCAGTAAAAATGCCTCACTGAGAGTCATTTGGTGCTGAAAGCAAGAATGGTACTGGAAATTTGACCTTCTACATTGATTTGAACCAAAACTAGAACCCCTCACTGCTCCATATTGTACAAAATATACAGTAGATGGACTTACACTCTATAGATGTGAGCCACAAAGGAAAAGCTGAAGACTAAAACTATTCCCTTATTTTCCCCCTCACTCATTTTGATTTTTTATGTTACTCAATTATGTGTATGTGCATGTGTGTGTGTGTGTATGTGTGTGTGTTTTGTGTGTATTCGTGTGTGTGTGTCTGTGTGTGTGTTTTGTGTGTATTCGTGTGTGTGTATGTGTGTGTGTTTATTTGTGTGTGTGTGTATGTATTCGTGTGTGTGTGAGTGTGTGTGTATTCGTGTGTGTTGTGTGTGTGTATTCGTGTGTGTGTTGTGTGTGTGTATTCCTGTGTGTGTGTGTATTCGTGTGTGTGTTGTGTGTGTGTGTCTGTGTGTGTGTGTTTTGTGTGTATTCGTGTGTGTGTGAGTGTGTGTGTGTATTCGTGTGTGTGTTGTGTGTGTGTATTCCTGTGTGTGTATTCGTGTGTGTGTTGTGTGTGTGTGTATTCGTGTGTGTGTTGTGTGTGTGTGTATTCGTGTGTGTGTTGTGTGTGTGTGTCTGTGTGTGAGTGTGTGTGTATTCGTGTGTGTGTTGTGTGTGTGTGTCTGTGTGTGTGTTTTGTGTGTATTCGTGTGTGTGTGAGTGTGTGTGTATTCGTGTGTGTGTTGTGTGTGTGTCTGTGTGTGTGTGTTTTGTGTGTATTCGTGTGTGTGAGTGTGTGTCTGTGTGTGTGTGTTTTGTGTGTATTCGTGTGTGTATGTGTGTATGTTTATTTGTGTGTGTGTGTGAGTGTGTGTGTGTATTCGTGTTTGTGTTGTGTGTGTGTGTTTTGTGTGTATTCGTGTGTGTGTGTGTCTGTGTGTGTGTTTTGTGCGTATTCGTGTGTGTGTATGTGTGTGTTTATTTGTGTGTGTGTGAGTGTGTGTGTGTATTCGTGTGTGTGTGTATGTGTTTGTGTTTATTTGTGTGTGTATTCGTGTGTGCGTGTGTGTGTGTGTGTGTGTGTGTGTGTGTGTGTGTGTGTGTGTGCATGTCAGAGGACATCTTTCAGGAGTCAGTTCTCTCCTTCTGCCATGGGGAATCTCTGGTCCTCAGCCTTGCCCCATGAACAACCTCACTAGTCTTCTCTCCGCTTTTAAAAAATGCATATTTTTATTATTTTTAATTGTGTGTTTGTGTGGGGGGGAGGGAGTATGCTCATGTGAGTAAAGGTGGCCAAAAAGGCCAACAGTGTCAGATCCCCTAGAGCTGGAGTGACAGCGCCTGGGAGCCACCTGACACGAGTGCTGGGAATTTACTTCATGCCGTCTGGAACAGCAGCACATACTCTGAACTCCTGAACTAACTCTTCAGCTCCTTCCTTTCCTCTGCTTCTTGAAATAGGATTTCCTATAATCCAGGCTGGCCTCATAATTATAGGCATTCACTAAGTATGGTAGGTTTATGTGGTGCTGTGAACTCAGGGCTTTATGTATGCTAGGCAAGCATTCTACCAACTGAACAGCACCCTAACCCTCTTTTCTCTTCTTCTTTTTTTCTTCTTCCCTCTCTCTCCCCCTCCCTCCCTTCCTCCTTCCTGTGCAGAGCTATGTAAAGTCCTTGCAAGGAGCTAGAGAAATCTCCAAGGGACAGCAGCAAATGGTTTCCAGTAACTCAGACTATCTGGAAAGATGTTTTCTGTCTGAGTCTTTAATATTTGGTATTCCCACCTTCATTGCTTGTTGGCTTTTATTACAGATCTTAGGAGTGCCTTATTTCCCCCACCCTACTCCAATAATATGAACATTTTAACCACAATTGTTCTTCGTAGTTTCAGTTCCCATAAGCAAGAACATTTAAGAGCTGGAAAGAGTCTTAGATCACGCTCTATATCTTCGACCAGATAAAATATTTTTCCATCTAACCAAGGAAGCATCGGATTTCCAGAATGGCTGAGAGTTATTCAAGGTTCTCTAGCTGGACTCTCCTCATGTGCGCTGACTGCACTCTCGTTGTGTGGCCATTTCCAGTGGGTGATCTGGGCTCTTCCAAAAAATAGCAACAAAAGTCAAGAAGAGTCACCCGTGTGATCATTGGGTGTTCCTCTTTGTCACATATCATAAATCCTCCCAGTCCTCGCCATATTTTGATGCATTATTTATGAGAACCATCTGGTCACAGGTTCCCAGATAGAACGCTGGAATTTTAAAACGTGTGTCTGATTTTCACAGGAAACATGCTGCAGAGCTCCGCTCTGCCAGGTATCTGCTTGTCAACCAGTGAAGGCACAACAAGATTTCTTCTGGCTTGTTTATTTTTGGAGACAGGGTCTCTCTACATAGTCGTGGCTGTCCTGAAACTTGCTCTGTAGACCAGGCTGACCTCAAACTCACAGAGATCTGCCTGCCTCTGCCTCCTGAGTGCTGAGATTAAAGGCATGGGCCCAGTCTCTCACTCTAGCCCAGGTTGACCTGAAACTCCTGTATAGCAAAGGCAGGTCATAAACCCATAATTCTCTTTCTCCATTTCTCAAGTGCTAGGATTACAGGTGTGTACAACCGTGCCACCTCCTCCTCTTCTTCCTCCTCCTCCTCCTCCTCTTCTTCCTCCTCCTCTATTCTTCTCCTCCTCCTCTTCTTCCTCCTCCTCTATTCTTCTTTACACTTGATCTTAGCCAAAGTCTGAGAAAATTTTGTATGTGTGTGTGCACTCATGATTGTGTGCTGGTGATTGTGTGTGTGTGTGTGTGCATGCATATGGGCACAAGTGTAGGGTTTTTTTTTGTTTTGTTTTGTTGTTGTTGTTGTTGTTTATCTTTTTTAGACCGGGCTTCTCACCTGTCCTGAAACTCACCAAGTAAGCTAGGTTAGTTGGCAAGCCAGCCCTAGAAATCGACCTTTCTCTGACTCTGCAATGCTGGGATTATAAGCACACACAACCACACCAGGCTAAGGTGTTCAAACTCGAGTCCTCTGGTTTGTAAGGCAAACACTTTATCAACTGAGCAATCTTCCCACCATTTTTTGTTTTGTTTTGTTTTTTTGTTTGTTTTGTTTTTTGAGACAGGGTTTCTCTGTGTTGCCCTGGCTGCCCTGGAACCTGCTCTATAGACCAGGCTGGCCTCAAACTCAGAGACCTGCCTGCCTCTGCCTATCAGGTACTGGGATCAAGAGCATGCACCACTGCTGCCTGGCCATTTTTGCTTGTTTAAACAATTGTGATATAACTTTTGTGTGGTAAAGTGCACAAATCTTCGGTCTACACTAGGTCACCACCATTCAGATCTTAGTATCGAATGTTACCCAAGCCTCTGAAGGCTCTCCGTCTGGGTTGTAGATCAGCACCTTCCAAGGCCAACTCCATTTTGACTTCTAAAGCCACTAAACAGTTTTGCATGGTTTTGAACTTCATTCATTAGCAGCACCAGACAGTGTGTAATGTTCTGCATCTGTCTTCTACTCAACGTTGTGCTTGGGGGATGGTTAACTGTATTTTTAAAAAGCCAGCTCACCTTCTGGTTCATGTCCTCAGGGAATCTCTCAAAATCAGGTTCAAAATCCACCAGCTGTACACGGGGCTGTGTGGTCTTTTATAAAAGGCAGTTAAGAAGAGAACTTTTTCCTCATCACCACACTCAAATAACACATGTGCTCCTGGCCAGCTCCTCCCGCTCTTGCACCATCAGTTTTTCTCTTCATCTCTGCCTTTAAGTGGGCTCTGATCTCTCCAGGTATTCTTTTTCCTTTTCCCCTCTCTCGGTTAATGGGTAAATAGCTTGAGTCATTTCTCCCCACTTACTATATCCAGCACTCCCTATCAGTGCTCCACAATCATCAGTGTAAAAGCTGGAAATGGCCCCAAGCTATCATCTAAGAAGCCTTCTGTCATGGGCAAGAAAAGCATTCCTCTGGCCCATTTTCAGACTCAGCAGACATTTGCCGAGAGCAAATAAGCTTTCACGTGTTTTGCCAGGTATTATAGAAGATGACAAAAATAAAACAGACCCTTGCAGCTTCTATGCTCTGGTACTTCCAGTCCAGCAAAGAAGCCAGGTCACATAGATAGCTACATAAAAGAGCATACATGCTGCACAGCTCCGATCTGCACGCAAACCGGAGGGGCACTGAGGAATGGGAAGAGGCACTTACACGAGAGGATAGGGCATGAGCGCAATCAGTATGCATTATATACATGATGAAATTATCAAGGAATAAATTTAATTTAAAAAAAGAATTAAGGGGGCTGGAGAGATGACTCAACAATTAAGAGTTTGCTGCTTTTCCAGAGGGCTTGAGTTTAGATCCCTGCATCTGTGTTGGAAAGCTTACACCTGCTTAGAGCTTCAGCTACAGGGGATTCAATATCTTTTTCTGGCTTCCACAGACATCCAAACACGTGTGCACATGCACACTCACACACACAGAAACACACACACACACACAAATACATAAATAAAATAAATGTGTTAATTTTTCTTTAATGTGGCAGGAGAGATGGCTCATTGGTTAAGAGCGATGGCCGCTCTTGAGGAGAACTCAGGTTCTCAATTTCCAGGAACCATGTGGCTGCTCATAAAACCCTGAACCTTCCATTCCAGGGGACCCAATGCCTTCTCCTGCCCTCTTCAAGATGCTCCATGCACTCATTGCACACAATTTCACACAAGTGTATAGGCACACACACACACACACACACACACACACACACACACACACACACACGAAACTAAGCAAATTCTAATTAGCTAACCACTGAACAGTCTCTCCAGTTCCTAGGAATTTTTTTTTTAAATTTAATCTCCTTGATGGTTGCCAGTGGGAGGTACAGTGTGAATTTTCAACCTGCCACAAACCAGGAACAGAACTCTCAAACCTCGGCTTGATGATATACATGACAATATATAGAAATATAAGTTTATAAAAAATACATGTAAATTATAAATCTGATGTCCTATCTAGTTTGGATGATAATTACATTTTTCTTTCTGCTACCAAAGCTTTAAATAGGACAAATGTGATTGAAGTAGAGAGAGCCCATGGTACTAACACTGAACTAGCTCCTCCTGAAAGACACTAACAAGGGTCGTGCTAAAACACCAATAGGTTCACGTGGAAATACCAAAGCAACCCAAAGACCTGCTAGTGACCACAGTGTTTAAAATGTTTCTCAGAAGATGACTACATGGAAACAGAATAACGCGGGTCGTCAGATAGAAAGAGCTGCGTTTCCATAGCTACGCTAAAACAAAGCAAGCACCAAGGGGAAACGTCTTTTGGTGGTTGATAAGCAAAAGGGAAGTGAGTCCTGTGCTACAGTGTTAGCAAGTGTTAGCAAGTTTTTTTTATAAAGAAAATTTCATTGTATTTATATATTTTGTGCATTTATGATGGGTTTCCCAGAGCCTGCCCCCCCCCCCTCTCTCTCTGTGTGTGTGTGTGTGTGTGTGTGTGTGTGTGTGTGTGTGTGTGTGTGTGTGTAGGTCGGCGGTCAGAGGACAGCTTTCAGGAGTCCGTTATTTCCTTCCTCCATGTGGGTCTCAGGATGTAACCCAGGTCCTCAGGCTAGGCAGCAAGTGCCTTTATTCACTGAGCTATCTCACTGGCCAAAGGAGCAGTTTTAAACATCAGCTCAAGAGTGAGATCTCCCAGCATTCTGTCATCCTTGCTCAAAAATAAGAGCGTTTGTGGACAGACCACACGCATGGTGACCGCTAAGACTTGATGTTTCTACCGTGCAGAAAAACAATGCAGAGACCCATTACTTGCGGTTTAATTCTGTTATTTGTAGCACTTATATGGAAACAAATTCAGTGAAATCCAAGCAAGGGAAGGAGAGTCAATCTTGGTTCCTATTATACTCCACCTGTTCCTAACTTGAAAAAAAAATTATAATCACATCAAATTCGGCCTGCAGACCTGTCCAATCACGTCTTCAGACATTAGGTATCCATGAAGTGTTTGTTGAAGCAATCACTTAATGGAAAATATACAGTAGATTATTTTAAAGAAAGCATAGTGGTGGTTAGAATATTGCTTTGACTGAAGTAAGTAAAGAACATGAAGTAAGGAGGCCGGCTGAAGCTCGGTGCCTTTTCTTTGACTCTCTCCTGCTCTGGACTTGGGTAATCTGTAACTACTCTGGAACCCAGTTTCCTCATCACTTGCTCTATTTTTGGGTCAAACTACACTGACGCTGCCTGTGCATGCGGCATGATTTCCCAATTCACTATCCTTGTCTCTAGATACCCTTATCTAATATGATCTTCCAGCTGGACTGTAGCTCTGCTGGTAAGTACTTGTCTAACTAGCATAAAGCCCTGGCCATGTCTCAAAAGAAAAGGACAACGTTTTCAATTTTCTAATCTATAGCAGCAGATAAGAAGTCGTCATTCATATGCACACATCACATTTAGCTCCATTTTAATGTAGGTACAAGACTTCTGTGTGTCTTGTAGCTGCCAAACAGAGGAAGATCAAAAAGAGGTAGCTGAACTCACACGAGTCCCTGAATTTCTTTTTCCTTTCCAGCAAGCTATTTTGCCATCCCAGAGTTAGCTTTAGCGAGAGCTATTGTATGAAACGCAGTGTCATTAACAGGATCTGGTTTGGGACTTTTGGTTGTTGCTGTCGTCTGAGACTTCTAATTAATTCAGAGTTGCATGGGATGCCTGGTGTTTGGAACGGAGTCAGTGCCCAGAGAACAATCTGAATCCTAAACATTCAGCTAAGACACATTTACAAAAGTTGAATTCTAGGTCCTCTTCACTGATAGTCTTTAACATGAAGATAAAGTTCTAGGTAATGTTTTCCTTCTATATGAAACAAAGTAAAAACCCAAGCCCTGTCTCTTGGGACTTGAAGGAGTATGTTTGTTTCAACACCAGAGGAAGGAAACTTGCTTGCTTACCCTTGTGAGAACCACACTAAATACTTGTATCTTATTCCTTTTTTCTCCCTCCCTCCCTCCCTCCCTCCCTCCCTCCCTCCCTTCTTGCCTCCCTCCCTCCCTCCCCCCTTCCTTCCTTCTTTCTTTCTTAGCCACATCTTCAGTCCCTTCTCCTTTTTTTTTTCCTTGATGGAAATCTTCAGTAAGATAGAACACATTGCCACATTTTTTTGTTTGTTTGTTTGTAGCGGTATTGAAAGAATGTAGGAGACTGGATGAAAGAATGTGAGGGACTGGATCCAAAGAGTTTGGTCCAAACCAAATAATTTGGACCACAAAGCCAGACTGGTTTTCCCGATTTCTCAAAATAACTGAGGGCATACTAAACCTCTACTTTTCTTTGTGCTATGAAACTATTGCCACAAATGCAGGAAATTCTTCACTTTTCATGTCAAATCCATACCATCCTTTGGTCCTTTCATACAAGGAAACAGTTATTTGTATCACAGAGCTATGGATGACGGTGTGTACGACTCCTCCATTCCCAGCAATACATGGGGAAGATTTAAAGTGGATTTAGTGAGTGAATTCCTGTTACACTACTGATAAACCTCTCTCTCTCTCTCTCTCTCTCTGTGTGTCTCTCTTTCTCTGTGTGTGTGTGTGTCCCTCTCTCTGTCTCTGTCTCTGTCTGTGTGTGTGTGTGTGTGTGTATGTGTGTTTTTGTGTGGTGTGGTGTGTGTGTGGGGTGTGTGTGTGTGTGTGTGTGTGTGCGCGCGCGCGCGCGCGTGCGCGTGCGCGTGGTGTCTCTGCCTACCCTAACCCCTTCTCAGATACATTTTCATACAGTCTATTCTGGCCTCAGACTATGTAGCTGAGGATGACCTTGAACTTCTGATCCTTTAGCCTCCACCTCCTGAATGTTGAAATTACAGATGTGCACCATCAAATTTGATATTATGCAAGTGTTTTGGATCTACCCTAAGGTTTCTGCATGCTAGGCAAGCTCTCTCCCAATTGAACTACACCCTCAGACACGCCATGCCCAATTTTAATCTTAATTTGTAGCTCAACAAATGTCAAGTCATCTGATGTAAGGCATTCCAGATGGCCAAGCACCCAGGAAGTCCAGCCTCGGGCATGTAATCTCAGCTTGCAGGAGGCTAAGGCAGGAGGACTGAAAGTTCAAGGCCAGCTTGAACTACGTAGGAATACGTTATCTCCAACAACAACAACAACCTAAAGAGACTTGTTTATAGGGAAGGATTTTTTGTTGTTGTTTTTGTTTTTGCTTTTTTTAATTCTAGAATCCTATGTCGCTCTAAAATTCAGGTCGTTCTGAGGCCTCAGTTTTATCTAATCACCCTAAAATAGAGTCCCCAGTTCAGCGATGAAACCTGCTCAACAGATCATGAGACTATGATTGAGCTCATTTTGGGGCAGTCAGGAAAACCATATTACTGAACTGTTAGCCACTGGCTTGTGACATTTACAAGAAACCTCACAATTTACCCACAAGTACTGCAGACAGGGTTTTGCTCGAAAAAAAAAAAGTCCTTCTTGAAGTTTCCACAGTGAAAAAAAATATATTATATGTATGTAGGAACAGAGAAGACTTGGAACAGTTCCTCTTGTGGGCTGGCTTAAGCGGATACACAGTGTTTACAAAATGTCCCAGAAGGTCAGATAAGCCTTTCTAATGGCAGCACATTACAGTTATCATGGCCCACGTGTGGGGCCTCAGGGATAATTTTCAGTATATCAGCACAGCACACATGGTGCCAGTTATCATTTCAATTTCATGTCAGAATCAAAACTGTGAGGGAGAAAAAAAAACACTTCAAAATTTCGTAAGTCATTGGTGGCCTAAAAAGTGAGGCCTCCTTAGGGGGGGAAAAAAAAAGCCAACAACAGTGGTTAACACATTTAGAACTGAACACTAGTGCAGCTACTTAACGCATGTGCGGATGAGGTTCAAGGATGTAGAGACTTTCAGTATATTTATGTACAGACAATATTTTTGTTTGCTCTTAGGGAATCTCGCCTGTTACACTAAATGTTTAAAAAGAGTTTCTGTGTCCCTGATGATTTTATCATCGCTAATGAAAGTGGAAAACACTATGGGTAGAGTTAAGTCTTGGTGTCAAGGGTACACCTGAGTGTTCCAACAAGACAGGCTTCTATGTGGCATAGGGGCCTGGTCATCTCTGGGATAGAAATAATGTTTAAACTTTTAAAAGAATGTGTGTGTGTGTGTGTGTGTGAGAGAGAGAGAGAGAGAGAGAGAGAGAGAGAGAGAGAAAGAGAAAGAGAGAGGTCAGGAATTGGGTCTCTCCTTCTATCTTGTGGGTTTGTGGGGACTGAACCTATGTTGTCAAGTTTGGCAGCAGTCAGTCTTACCCACTAAATCCTCTTGTAAGCACTACAGTAGAATTCCGAGGAAGCCAAAACTTTCTTTCTCTTCCCTTTTTAGTTGGAGTGATAGGATCTTGCTGTGTAGCTCAGACTGGCCTCAAACTCAACATGATCCTCCTGCTTCTGCTTCTTTCCGCCCCCCCCCCCCGGAGTCAAGAACCGAACTCAGGGCCTTGCACTTCCACCCTGCCTGCCTGCCTGCCTGCCTGCCTTCCGTCTGCCTGCCTGCCTGCCTGCCTGCCTGCCTGCCTGCCTGCCTTCCTTCCTTTCTCCCTCCCTCCCTGCCTCCCTTCCTCCCTGCTTTCCTTCTTCCTTCCTCCCTCCCTCCCTCCCTTCCTGCCTTCCTTCTTTATATTTTTTAGTTCTCTGACAATTTCATATGTATATACAATGTGTCTTGCTCATATCCACCCCAAGTCTTCCTTGTCACATCCTGTGGATCAGAAGCAACACAGATTGGGTGTGGCAGCACATGTCTGTGACCCCAACACTGAGGAATTGGAGATGGAAGGATCAGTAATTTAAGGCCAGCTTTAGCTTCATCAGGGGTTCAAGGTTAGCTTGGGGAATATGAGACCCCCTGTCTCAAAAACCTAGAAGGAAAGGCAGGGTGGTAGGGTGGGAGAGAAAGTTTATGGAAGAATTGTTAACACCTAGTCCTCACACAGAAATTTATGGCCTTTGAGTAACCGGATCAGAAGCTGACGAGGGTAGACGAGGATTCGGTGGAGATTGGGGGATCTCTGAGTGCTATGGTTCGGGGGAAGATGCCTTGCAAAAGGCTTGGCTTTGTTTCTACTGCCACTTTGACTTGTGAAGTAAAGATGCCTGACTTGAGTGAGTGCAATATCTGGGCGTTGAGGATTAGTTCCAGATGTTACACAGCTGTAGGCTGAGATCTGTGAAGAGCAGAAGAGACACTGGTGAGACTTTACCTCTGTGCCATCACTTCTCGCTTATAGTTCCCAGAATTTTTTTGTGTGGGAGCATAGCAGAACCTTCTCTCTCTCTCTCTCTTTTTTTTTTTTTTTTGTTTTTTGGTGTTTTTTTTTTCAAAGCCAAAATAATATTGTTTTTATTATATTTAGGTATGTGCCTTGAATTCCTGATCTTTCCAATACTTTCAATATGAAGGGGTGTTATATTTTGTCAAAGAGCATTTCAGCACATAAGGATACAAACATGTATCTTTTTCCTTTTTTTTGGGGGGGGGGTCTGGGGCCCAGTTTCACTCTTTGAATTGAGAAGTTACAGTATCTTTTCAACCCCCGAAGAACTGTGCAGAAACTTTTCATAAGAGCCTTTTGGGGGGGAAAGGAGGAAGAGGATGGCTCTGTTTTCTTGAAAACATGGAGTTCACGTCTCAGCACCCACTTGGTGGCTCATAACTACCGTGTTACTCCAGTTCCAGGGAATCCGACATCCTCTGTCCCCACAGAGGCTCCCTCAGTCACCACACATGCACATGACGCACACAGGCAAGCAAAACACTCATACATGTAACATAATATTTTTCTAAATCTATTACTTTAAAGGCAACATACAGTAGATTTGATTTGATTTTTTATTTTATTTTATTTTATTTTTGTCTTGGATAAGGACTTGAGCAGAAGTGCTGGCAAGAAAAGTAGCTTATGGAAATGACTGTCTCTGCCTTTCACTGTTTGTTTGTTTGTTTGTTTGTTTGTCTTACTCACAACTGAGGTATTATTAACACACTACCAAGTCCTGCCCCAGAACCCAGGATCCTGGATGTGGTTGTGGGGAAGAAACCCTGACCTTTGATTTTCTGTTAACTTCCTCCCTTGCATTCCAAACACTACCCCAACTGGATCTTAGCCTGTGTCTCCTCCTTTCAGATGGTAGCTGAAAGCACAAAGGTCCGGAGGACTTCACAGACCCCACATTGCATTTCTTGTATTTACCGCATGCATGGCTGTCCTAGTTCCTAAGTACAGAGCTTATAGCAACCTGAGGCTTGACATAGAGTGACTGTCTGTAATGACCATCCCGACCAGAGCATTCAGATGCCTAAATACATCCACGCAAATAGGCATGTGCAGAGGAAATTCCATAGATGTTCCTTTTCCTCAATCAACGGGCAACGACCTTGACAGAAGACAATTTGCTTATTGGATAGGTTTCCTGACTTCCATTCTTAACTCCTCATCCCCTCTCCGAGCCGGAAACCCCGAGAGGCTGAGCAGAGCCTCACACCTTGCCAGTCCTATGTACATGATGATCAAATGTCACTTGCTTGGTCTTCACGATTCTCAGAGCATAAAGATGAACTCATTACTTGCCCTTCTCCCGGTTTTATCTGAAACTGTAGAGTCTGACGGAGCTGCCTTCAATAAAAGCAAGGCTGGTTTGCCTGAAGTGAAAGCTCAGAGACTTCAAGTTTTGTTCTTCTTAAAACAAACAAAACAAACAAACAATCCCTCTCCCAACAAGTTATCTACTGAAGACCTTCAACTTTATGCAGAGTTCTTTTCCAGTCTCTTCTCTTTTCCTTTTCTTCACTGGTCTTTCTGGCCACAGCAGAAACAACTGTTACACATATAGAAAGGTTTTGCAACAAAATGTCCTTGAAACAGAATTCTGCTCAGTGGCAGAGTTGGGCAATCAAAATAGTAAAAATGAAAACCTTGTCTCCTATACCTCATGTGCTGCCTTTTTGGGTTTTTTGTTTGTTTGTTTGTTTGTTTTTGGATAGGGTTTCATGAAGCCCAGGCCGGTCTGGAACTTACTATGTAGCCAAGGCTGGCCCTGACCTCCTCATTTTCCTGCCCCTACTCCCCCAGTACTGGCCTTAGTGGTGTGTGCTCCTGCCCAGCCTCATCTTTACTTCTTTTTTTTTTTTTTTTTCCAGAGCTGGGGACCAAACCCAGGGCCTTGCGCTCGCTAGGCAAGCGCTCTACCGCTGAGCTAAATCCCCAACCCCCTCATCTTTACTTCTAATACACTAATCCCCAAGTAGCTTAAAGTTCTCCAGGCTTTGGAATTATCATCAGTACATGTCTACTTTGCACTACTGTCGTTCAATAAGAATAAACTATGGTCTCTGGGATGATGTTTTAATAGGTAGGACTCACGAACATTCTAAAATTCTGTTTTTCCTTGGGTGTGGGCATTAATTTAAAGTATCCAAAGAGCAGGGTTCAGCAGGTAAAGGTGCCTGCAGCTAAGCCTGACAACTCTCACGGGTTGTCCCTGACTTTCATATGTGTAGCATGGCTTTTGTGACCACTTACTCCTACACGCAAATAGAAATTTTAAATGGAATAAAGAGGCTGTGTGTAGTGTTGCACACTTAATCCCAGCACACAAGAGGCAGAAGCAGGCAGACCTCTGAGAGTTTTAGGCTAACCTGGTCTACATAGTTAGGTCTAGGTCTCCCAGGGCTGGCTACATAGTAAGATCCTGTCTCAAAAAAAAAAAAAAAAAAAAAAAAACCAAACCAAACCAAACCACAACACAAATGGGGTGGGCGGGGCATGACTAGCAAAATTACTCATCCCTAGTGAAGGTGTTCACTCACCGCCAAGCCTGACACCCTGACTTTACCCCAAGGCCCCACTGGTAGAAGAAGAGACGTGATCCTCACAAAGTTTTCTCTGACTTCCTTATGTGTTTCAGCACACCCACGCCCACAGACAAACATTCACGCACACATGATTAATGCAATAAAACAATTTATTTTTAAGGACAAAAGTAGAAAGAGCAAGCATTGGAAGCCAATCTAGGTGACACAATGAAACCTGTTTTAAACAACAAACAAAGTGGCACGAAGTGACACGAGAGCATTCTAGCCAGGGGTTTCCCACAGCTGTGGCTGTGCCTAGCCCCAATCTGTAGTCTCACTATTGGCCATGCTCCTCTCTCTGTCTCTCTCTGTCTCTCTCTCTGTCCCTCCCTCTATCTGTCTCTGTCTCTGTCTCTGTCTCTGTCTCTCTCTCTGTCTCTCTCTCTCTCTCTCTCTCTCTCTCTCTCTCTCTGTCTCCCCCTCCCCACCCATGAAAGTCAAGCAAAGTCAACAGATAAATTTGTTACATATGCCTTTGGACGAGAACACTAACACTGACTCTCTCCTTCTATACTATTTTGCTGTCTGTTGTTATAATAAATACCATGACCAAAAGCAACTTGAGGAAAAGAGGAAAAGATTTTATAGATTATGTCACTAATAAAGAAAAGTCTAGGCAGGAACTGTGGATGGGAACTGAAACAGAGACCGTGGAAATCTGCCTGCTTCTGTCTCCCAAGTGCTGGGATTAAAGGCATAACCTATGACTGACTAGTTCAGCTTCCTTTCTTTTTTAAAAAGTTTTTACTTCCCTCAGTTTCTCCTTCCCATTTTGTCTGTTTATGTATGTGAGTACAGTGTAACTGTCTTCAGACACACCAGAAGAGGACATCAGATCTCATTACAGATGGCTGTGAGCCACCATGTGGTTGCTGGGATTTGAACTCGTCCCAAGTTCTGGAAGAGCAGTCAGTGCTCTTAACCACTGAGCCCTCTCTCCAGCCCCTCAGTTTCCTTTCTTATACAGCTCAGGACCACCTGCCCAAGGGTAGCGGTACCCAGGTCCTCTCATACCAACTGAGAAGATGCCACACAGGCTCGCTAGACCAGTGTGGAAGTGTTTTCTCAATTGAGGCTTCCTCTTCTCTGATGACCTGAGCTTGAGACAAGTCGATAAAACTAACAGCAAACTTTCTAATGCAACTTGGCAAGTGTCATTTGAACTTTGAGTGCCCCTTGTCCTATAAAAGGCCTTGAAGATTCTGCAATGGAAAGGTAAAAATCTTTTGTGCCTTTTCTCATCTCCTGGGTTTTTAATCTATTATCATAAATTTGAAGCAGCTATTAAACCTCAATGATCAGATCTACAGAGTCAACTAAGGACCTCTGGTAGATGATTTTTTTTTCAAAATACCCCCTTTGTGTTTCAAGGATTATAACAGCTTTGAACTATAACACATGCTGGGAAGGAGTACATTGGTTTTCAGCATGTGTTCATGTATGTGTGTTCTAAGGGCAAACTTGGGTATGGTTCCTTAGGCGCCTTTGCTCTTCTGTTTGAGTCGAATCTTTGTTGCCCTGGAGCTTCAGTAGTTATGTAGACTAGCTGGCTGGCCAGGGAGCTCCAGGGATCGCTGTGTAGACTAGCTAGCCAGCCAGAGAGCTCCAGGGATCGCTGTGTAGACTAGCTAGTCGGCCAGGGAGCTCCAGGGATCACTGTGTAGACTAGCTAGTCGGCCAGGGAACTCCAGAATCTACCTGTTTCTGCCTCCCCAGCAATGGAATTACAAGGCAAAGCCATTGCTTTTTATGTGGGTTCTGGGGATCAGACTCACGTCCTCGAGCTTTTGAAGAACATGCTTCACCTTCTGAGTCATTTCCCCAGTTTGAGTGCTGGGTACCAAACTCTGGGCTTCTGGAAGAGCAGGAAGTGCTCTGAACCTATGAACCATCTCTCCTGCTCCCTAGCTAAAAGTAAACACACACACACACACACACACACACACACACACACACACACAGAGAGAGAGAGAGAGAGAGAGAGAGAGAGAGAGAGAGAGATTTTCAAATAACAAATAAATTCAAGTCTGACGATACCAAGTGAAGTACCTGGGCCCATTCTACTTTATACTGTGGGTTTCTGATGTGGTGTGGCTGTGTGGAAAACAATTTGACTATTTGATGTGTGTGTAGTAGTGTACATGTGTTCAGATGCACATGTGTGCCTACACATGGAGGCTAATCTTGGAGTCTTCTACTGTTGCTCTCCATCCTGTCTCTTCAAGTCAAGACCTGTCATTGGGCCTAGAACTCAGCAATTGGCTACAACAGCTGGCCAGAGAGCTCCAGAGATCTGGTCATCACTTCCCTAATGATAACATTACAGACACGTGACCATGTCTCACTTGTACATGGGAGCTAAAGATCAGAGCTTGGATCCTCAAGCTCACAGAAGGCATGTTTCCCTTGAAGCCATCTCCACGGCCCTGACCCTTTCTTATTAATTAAATGCTATCTTATCATAGGAACCAGTAAGCTTCTTTGCTAGGTACTCCCCTGAGGAAAATGAAGGTGCATTTTTATACAAAGGTGTTCATAGAGAACTTATTTACAATCAAACTGAACAGGAAAACATAGTTGTAGTGTATTCACGTAGTAGAATGATGCTTGACAGTAAAAAGAACTGTGCTTTGGAATACTTGGTACTGGGCAAGTCAGACAGAACTATATATATAGTAAGACATCATCTCAAAAGAAAGGGAGAAGCCAGGCAGTGGTGGTGCATAGCTTCAATCACAACACCCAGGAGGCAGATGGATCTCTGAATTTGAGGCCAGGCTGGTCTACAAAGTGAGTTCAAGGCTACACGGAGAAATCCTGTCTCAATCCCAATGTTTCCGAAGGCAAGATGGGAGATTGTTGTTCTAGGGAAGTGAATGCTTGCCTATTCATCTGAAATAAGGAACTTCCAACCTAAGCAAGGATACCTTCAAAGTCCTACTTGATGAACCAATGAGTTTTACTGGGGTACTTACAAGAATATGGGTGAGGATGGTACAAAATCTTTCACAAACATACAAGATAAACAGATAAAATGTAATTAAGATGAAAATCATGAAGACGATCTTCGGTCCTTACTCACAGGGATCTGGACTGTCTTAATTATGGTGGACAGCTTCAAGAAGAAGTTCAGGAGCTTGATGAGCTTCACGATTCCAATATTGATCCCACTGTGTGGAACTTGGTAGTAATGGAAACAGAGGATGGAGATGGTGTTCAATAAATCAGCCAAATGGTCATACTCGGATTGTCTACATTCTACAAACATTCTGACCAAGGCTTTGGCATCAGAGGAAATGGTTATGCCAACTGTCATCTTACTGCTTCCTGATAAGAAGATAAAGTTAAAAACGCTTTGCTCTTTATCCCTCTCCCCTGCCACCTCACACACACTTTAGTTTTTGAGACTAAGTCTTACTCTGTAGCTCTGTCTAGCCTGGAACTCACTATCCAGTCCAGGCTAGCCTTGAACCACTGGCAATCTGACTACTTCAGTCTCTCATTGCTGGGATTATAGGCACAAAACACCACGCCTAGCAAACACGTTTCGCTTTTTTATGTAGACAATAAACCATAAAATTCATCAAGAAATTTAACCATGGGTATGGCATGGAGCTCAGTCAGTAGGAGGCTTGTGTAGCATGTACACAGCCTTAGGTCCGTGTCCCAGCACTACATAAAACTGAGTGTAGTGTCACATACCTATCACTCATTCAGGAGACAGACATAGGGGGAGCAAAAGGGCAAGGTTATATTCAGCTACATGGCAACTTTGAGGCACAATCTGGCATATATGAAATCCTGTCTCGAAAAAGAAAGGAAGAAAGGAAGCCTTTTAAATACACAGAAAAGTTTAAAAAAAAAAAAGACAAAACCCCCATGTATTCTCATACATTTGATTTTGTTGTTGTTTGTTCGTTTTTGTTTTGTTTTTTGTTTAGACAAGTCCCACTGCGTAGCTCTGGCTGTCCTGGAACTCCCTCTGTAGACCAGGCTGGCTTCAAACTCACAGAGACCTCCCTGTCACTGCCTCCCAAGTGCTGGGATTAGAAACATGCAGCAGTACGCCTAGCTTATTTGATAAATCTTGCTCATGTCCTTAAGCTGATTTAGTTTCTTTTCAGAAAAACAACACATTGCTATAGTTGAAGGGCCTATTTGTGCCCAGGTTTCAATTCCTTCTTAGAGGTACCACTCTCCTGAAGCTGGTGTGCGCGCGCGGCCTGTTAGAGATGTTAGAGATGTGTCCGTGTTGGTAAATGCCAGCCGGTTTCACTAAATTTAGTTCGTGTGCAGTTTTGCCTTTGCCCAGCCACCTCATGCTCTCCCTGACTGGCATTTGAGTTTTGTGCAGTCATCACTACTGAACGCACACAGTGAGCATTCGAGTGCTGCCTCTGTTGCACACACGCAAGAGTTTCTCTAAAGAGAGGGTCTTTCGAGCTCTCCCCCTCCCTCCCTCTTCTCCCCCCCCCACCCCGTAGACTCACACTGCATGTACGAGTGCAGGTAAGAGGTTGACAGCAGACGTCTTCCTCGATTGCTTTCCACCTTGTGCGATCTGAGGCACTGTCTCTCACAAAACCATTTTGGTGAGGCTGTCCAGCCAGAAAGCCCTCCGAGATTTGTCCACCGTTCTTTGCTTCAGTGCTAGGCTTACAGGCATCGCACCTGACTTTTATATGGGCACCGGGATCCAAATTGAGGTCCTCGTATAGCAGTCACTTTACCCACTGAGCTACTTCCCCAGCCTCTGGTTTCCGCGCTTTCAAAACGCAAGAGTGAGAACTGACTTCACATTTGAATGCTGTACATACAGATCACACGAGAACTGACTTCACATGTGAATGCTGTACATACAGATCACACTGCCTGGCATGTGTGCCATCTGTGCTGTGGCACACATTTTTGCACAGGATTTATTTTGAGATGTTAGACTTAATCTCAGTGCCATACTAAGGAACACGGATAAACAAAGTGAACCTCTCCCTGCATGTCAATTATTTTTTGCAAAATGGGTGTGCTGGAACACAAACCAGGCTTGCAACACCCCAGGGCCACATGGCTTCTGCCTTTTATCCCTGGTGTATACCAAGCTGGCCTCAAATTCACAGAGATCCACCTGCCTCTGCCACGCGAATGCTAAGGTTAAAAGTGCGTGCCACCAGGCCCGCCCATGGCTGGGTTTGTTTGGGAACAGGGTTTTTTTTTTTTTTTTTACTATGTAGTTAGTCAAATGGGGTAGCTTGAATCTTACCTTATAACCCAGCATTGTGTAGCAATTTCCTGGAGCATCCACCTTAGAAGGAAGTTTAAGACACAGGGTGTTCTATGGAGAGGTAAAACATTCCATTCTGAAGGGAAGTTAGTTAAGTTCAGGAAATAAACAACTCAAAGGCTTCAGAAAGTTCTTGAAACTTCCTCCCCAAGCCTATCTAGGCAGTAAGGGCTGCTGAGAAATGCTGTAAAGCAGTGGTTCTCAGTCTGTGGGCAAAACTGCCTTGGAGATCCAGTGACCCTTTCACAGGCGTCATCTAAAACCATGGGAAAACACAGAGATTTAATTATGATTCATAACAGTAGCAAAATTAGAGTTACGAAGTAGCAATGGGAGTGATTTTGTGTTTGGGGGGCACCGCAGCGTGAACAGCTGTATGAAAGGGTCGCAGCACGAGGAAGGTTGAGAACCGCTGAGGTTCTCAACACAATTGAGGAAGACAGACATCTGCTGTCAACTTCTTGCCTCCACATGTGCTTGCAGCGTGAGTATACAAGGAGGCGGGTGGAGGAGAGGAAGAGAGGAAGGGGGAGGGGGAGGGAGAGAGGAAGAAGAGAGGGGGGGTGAGAGCTCAAAAGTTCCCTCTAAAGCTAAGCTGTCTAGAAGAGTCTCAGGTCGGTCCAGCTACCTGGAGGCAGAAGAGTCTAGCCCAGCCATCCAGAAGATTCTCAGCTCAACTGAGCTACCTAGAAAGGACACTTTCCGACCTGTTCAACTGCCAGTAGGCTGTTCAGTGTGCTCCAGGCTCTCAGAAGCTGCACCTGTGCTGGGGTGGACTTTGGTGACACAGCTGTTTTTGAGTCATGTCTGTTCTTCTAAATAACCCTTCACCCATACTCTTGTATGCAATCCCAATAAACGGAATTGATTTATCAAGTTGGACTTTCGTGGTATCCTTGCTATGGTTGGCTGTTGGTTTCTGTCTAGGGTTAGTAGATATCAGGTGGTATAATGCCCGGGCTGGCCTCGAACTTGCAGTCCTCTGCCTCAGCTTCCCAAGTCCTGGGGCTATAGACCTGTGCCATCATTCCTGGCTTTGTATGTAAAATGTTTACGGAGAAGTGCCTCAGAATGGGTACACATGGAGGTGGAGCGGCAGGAATAGAAAAGGGGACGAGTCAGGCTGCTGAACTGAAAATAGTAGATGGTCTCAACTAATCCAGCACAGGCTGGCATGATCCTTCGGATTACTGAGAACTGGAAAAGGGGATCAGCCTTGGTATACATACCTGTCAGTTACCGGATATATCTGCATCCAGGAAGAGGACGTGGCCTAGGGCAATCAGCTTTCTTCCTGGAGAGTCCTGTAGAAGGACCTAGATAAAATCTGGTGGCTGTCAGAATTCCTGGCAGCTGAAAGAATGAATGTTCCAGTCCTGGAGAGGGAGCATTTAGATGGCACATCATGAGACTTTGTGTTTATGTGTGTGTGTGTGTGTGTGTGTGTGTGTGTGTGTGTGTGTGTGTGTGTATGTGTGTGTGTGTGTGTGTTTATGTGTCTGTGCATAGATTAGGGGTGGGTGTGTTTACATATACACACATATAAACAAGTCCTTGATCTGAGATGTTCTGTTGTTTCACTAAAAAAAAGTCATGTTGGCATATTCCTGTAATCATATCGTTTGGGAGGTAGAGGCAGGAAGGTCAGAGTAAGTTTGAGGCCAGACATGAGATCCTGTCTATAAGTAAATAAAAGAAAAAGAAGCATAAATTCCAATACCGTAGTACCCCAAGACTTAACTTCTTGCTGGCTTCTCAACCAATAAAAAGGAATCATTTAGTTTCCCACCTTCCAGCATAGAAATCAAATATCAGTATTAGAGGCGCCAGTGAGATGGCCCCTTGTGTAGAAGTGTTTGCCATACAAGCCTGCAGCCCTAGAAAAGGGTGTGCTGCACAGAGGTGTGCACTGATGTCCACGTGTGAACCGCCTTAGCACCCGTGCACCTCCTACAAATACTATACACACATAACATGTTTTTAGATTGATTGAACATTTTGCCTGCATGTATGTATGTATGTATATGTACCATATACATTCCTGGTAACCATGGAGGTCTGGAGGTCAGAAGAGGGTGTCAGATCCCCTGGAGCTGGAGTAAAGGATGGCTGTGCTCCACTATGTGGGTGCTGGGAACTGAACTCAGATTCTGTGGATGCTGGGAACTGAACCCAGATTCTATGCAAGAACAGCAGGTACTCTTAACTGCTGAACTATATATCGTCAGCCCCTCAGAAAAGAGACAGATGCTCTTTTCCTCGTCAACTTGGATTTCACTATATAGACCATGCTGACCTTGAACTCACAAAGATCTTTTTGGCCCAGCCTCTCTAGTGCTGGGTGGTATTAAATGTGTTGCTACCATGCCTGGCCAATAATTACAGAATATAGGAGTAACAGGTTTGGAACAACAATAATGATTTCCTTTGAAAATCGGACTTTCTCCCTGTGATTTGAGACCAGCCTGGAGTTCCAGGACAGCCAGGGATACACCAAGAAGCCATGCCTTGAAACACACACACACACACACACACACACACACACACACACACACACACACACACACAGAGAGAGAGAGAGAGAGAGAGAGAGAGAGAGAGAGAGAGAGAGAGAGAGAGAGAGAGGGAGGATGTAGACTTTCAGGTGCACTTTTGACTGACCTAACAACAGACAGTTCATTAGCATGTAGGAAAAAATATGGATTCAGATCTGTCTCCTAGTCTAAGAAACTATATAGAAAACAGGGCTGCTCCCTTTCCCAGGCTCACATTTTCACCCACAGGTGGTTCCCTTTTCTGGCATTTTTCCTTAAGCCTTGACAATAAAACGGTGTCCCTCTTGTCCTCTTTGCAGGATGTGTGTCTAGGTCAGTCAATGAAAAGAAAGCAGGTTGGTGTCTGATTTGTTCCACCTGGTGCTTCCCAAACCTCCAGTCTGTACCTCCGTGCTGAGCACATGAGAAGTTGACTCATATTTCCTGCAAGTCAGCACAGATATCCATCCTTTAAATGAGTTAAACCTCTGGCCACTCCCAAAGACAGCCCAAGTGCCGGAGTCATTTATGAGCATCGCTGTCGGGTCTCATGTTTGTTATAAAAATTCAAAGAAAAAAAAAAGCCCTTTCTACTTTGACCCACCCTCAGCTCCAGGCTCCGTGATGTCCTCAGCTTTATAGAAAATCTAAGTAAGATATGTCAGGATTGGTTCAAATGTCATCTTCCCCTCCTACCTTTAGACTTCACAATGAGTATTCAATCCCCTGGGTTTCCAAGGCAGTGAGTCTGCTTAGTATGAAACTTGTTCTAGTCTGACTTTTATTAAAGTTCCTTGTCTGGGAGCATGCCTTTTTTGCCTCTTGGGTGTTCCTGTTTATGGACCGCTATGTTCTTCCGCGTTTTGCATGGTGCTTGGAACATAAGTGCTGGTTAAAGTGAAGATGTTACAAGCTAGAAAGAATCTGTATTCCCATCAGGGTCGGGTGGCACAGATGAGACGTTAAACAGACACGATACTTAAAGATAACTTTATTTAGAAGATAATTCCAAAAGTAAAAGCTGCATTTGTGAGGCATTGTTGAAGGAGGAGAATTACTCATTTCAGGAGAATGTTGAGAAGTGATAATTTTCAAATCTATGAGAAAGTGCTGAGTCAAAGATGGTGCCTCAGACAGCCACCCAAGAGCAGGGACACCAGTGACCCAGACTGCTACAGGATCCTCCTGTTCCTGGCTATCTCCCTCAATCATCAGTTTCGAATTGATTATTTCTTTTTAATTTGTATTACAGTGTGTGTGTGTGTGTGTGTGTGTGTGTGTGTGTGTGTGTACAACTTTTGAAGGGGCTGGTTCTTTCCTTCTACCATGTGGTTCCTGGGGATTGAACTCAAGATCACAAAGCTCGTTGGCAGGTGCCATTATTTGGCTGAGCCATCTCACCAGTCCTAGAATTGATCATTGCTATTATAACATTTCTTACTGCCCTTCTTTTAAATTGTAAGATATACTGTATTTCAAAAAGAATTACACTAGGTCGGTCTATTTTAAAGAAATAAATTGCCGATAGAATCACGTGACTAATACATTTCAGCTTGTAGGTTAAGTACATGACAATGTCACTCTAACACTGTTTCACAATGAATACAATTTGGCAAACGTGGGTTCTTCTTTGGAAGTCATCCAAAGCATTTGGGAAAGCTCAGAAGTGGCTGCTGGAAGGTTTTCACACCCATGAGGAAGCCCTGTGGCACAGATATCAAGGACTACTTTAAGGCTATAGGTTTTCATTTAAAAGGCCATTGAAATGTCTGGTTGAGTAATTAGAGTACCAAATTTAACAGGTGGACAGGGCTGGGCTGTAAAATAGCTTGTGCTCCCAGCGCTATAAACGGTTCCTGTTTTCATCATTTTCCTTCATGCATCATTTGAACTACAGTGTTTTAAAATAGCTTCTTAGAAACAGCCAGAGAGAGTTCCAGGTGTAAAGGGGTGACATCATTTCAGAAATGGCACGGGAGTGAAGTTTATAAGGCACGTTTGGATATCTGGTTCATGTTGATACTGTTGTAACCCCCTGCCGAAGACACATTTGGGCCTCGGGTTTCTTTAACTGTGACTGTTTGTGACATATGCCTGGAATGTTGCCAGGACTCGAGAAGTGACGGCTAAGGGCTCACAGTGCTTGAAGACACTTTCTAAACACAGAGCCAAGGGTTCCTTATTGGGTTTCTGTCATTTTTGTTTGCCTACGGCAGCAAAAAAAAATTATTTGTAATATCAAGGTACTTGAGAGAAGTGCTCGGTGGTTAAGAGCACTTGTTGTTCTTTCATAGGACATGGGTTCGATTCCCAGCACCTACAGAGAGGCTTACAACCATTTGTAAATCCAAGTCCAGGGGATCCAACACTCTCTTCTGACCTCTGTAGGCACCAGACATGCACGTGGTGCATAGACATACATGAGGGCAAAGCACCTATACATATAAAATATAATAAAAATATCATTTTAAAAAGCATTTGAGATCAAGCACAGGACCTCCTGTATAATAGACAAACACTCCAGTCACGCCTGAGCCTCTGCTACTCTTCGATACTATTCTCTTTTCAAGAGACAGAAGTTACAGGGCTAGGGAGATTGCTTACTTGGCAAAGTATTTACTGCTCAAGCATTAGAACCTGAATTTGATCTGCATTACCCCCCCCCCCCCCATAAGAAAATCTACCTTTTTTGTAGATTCAGGTCAACCTGACACAAACTATAGCTATCTCAAAGGAGGGAACCTCAATTGAGAAAAAGCCTCCACAAGATTGGGCTGTGGGCCAGCCTGTGAAACATTTTTTTAATTAGTGATTGATGGGGGTGGACCCACAGGACAGGAATTTAAGAAGGAATCTGGAGGCAGGAACTGAAGCAGAACCACAGAGGAGTGCTGCCTATCTGCTTCCTCTCCATGGTTCACTCAGCTTGCTTTCTTATTAGACCTAGGACCACCTTCCTAGAAGTGACACAGGGGGTGGGTTGGGCCCTCAAGTATCTTCGCTGATCAAGAATACGCCCTATAGTTTTGCCTACAGGCCAATCTGATGTAGGTATTTTCCCAGTGGAGATTCCCTCTTCTCAGACGACTCTAGCTTTTGTCAAGTTGGCCAGAATGGTCTAGCACGGCCGCCATGCCCAGTGTTTTTGATATGAGTTCTGAGTGATGAGGAACTTAGGTCCTTATTCTTTTGTGGTAAGCACATCCCGACTTCAGAAACTTTTAAAGATTCTCATGCTAAAGAGCAATTCCTGGAACTACATTTTTATATTTTAACTACAACTCTATAATGCCAATGAATACACCTATATCTCAACTCAGTATATGCCTTGTACTGTTGATAATATAATATGCTAAGATAACCTTTAAAGGGGGATTGTCCGGGCATTCTTCACAACAATCGAACCAATTAGTGGCTATGACCAGTGGAAAAAGAACAGGAGTTCCCAATTGAGCCTTTAAGACATTTGTTTGTATGCTTATTTAAAGCAGAGAACTGCTTAAGTGCTTGCCTCGAGCACACACCAATTCCTGGGTCCCATACCTATAAGGTAGGTGTGGCGGTGGCAGAAATCTGTAAGCATGGCACTCGCTCGGAAGGTGGAAGGCTTGAGAACTGTAATGGGTCTGACACCAGCCTGAGCTACAGAGTGGCCTTCTCTCAGAGGGGGAAAGGAGAAGCATTTGAGAAGTGTTGTTGAGGTCTAAAGGAGAGACATATTTAATAACTTTGACATATGTATATACCTGTGACCATTATGCAATCAAGACAGTGAACACATCCATCGCCCCCAAATGTGTACCTGTACCCCTTCATGATATAGACTCTCTCCAGCAACCACTGATTGGCAGATAGCCATGCCCTCACATTGGGGACGAAAACATGGATGACACTGGCAGCAGGGAGGATCCATCCAGGTCTGAAGACTTCTGCTTTTGTTTGATGTCCTCAGGTATTGCACGCATGGGATGGACATAAAATAATAACAAAGGGAAATATTCATTAAAAACACATTTGGGATCATAGTATCAAAAATGACTAGGACTGTGACTAACTTGGAATACTACCTGAAATCAATAATATTGATTAGTACAGGCAACTATGCACTGTAACAAAATGCTATATAAAATGCTTAAAAATGGGGCTGGGGATTTAGCTCAGTGGTAGAGCGCTTACCTAGGAAGCGCAAGGCCCTGGGTTCGGTCCCCAGCTCCGAAAAAAAGAACCAAAAAAAAAAATGCTTAAAAATAAATGGTTATCAAGCCTGGCATGGCGGTGCATGGCTGTGATCCCCTCAGAACTAGGGAGGCGGAGGAAAGGGGATCTCTGAGTTCGAGGCTAGCCTGTTCTATGGAGCAAGTTCCAGGACAGTCAGGGCTACACAAATAACCCTGTGCAGGAGTTGGGGAATCGAAAATGGTATCATTTAATAATTTTCAGTGAAATGAGTATATTTTTATCTACACAATATTATGTGATGCCCACAAATTTTTAAACAATCTGAACTATATTTGGTGAACTCCATATTGAAGAGGCTCAAACTTAGATTAAAAAAAAAAAACCTCTCAATCAGGTTCTCTGGTCCATATGTTGTCTAGAATATAAATATAGACGCCATACTTCAAGCGCCACTCACTGTTCTCAACTCTTTTGTTCCCTACTTACCATTCAGCGGCTTCAGCCTGCAGTTGGAATAAAGGCTAGTCTTGTTTCTATGTATTTCTAGGCCCTGTACAACTGAGCTCTCAACTCCCTCTCCAATCTAATGTAAGGCTTCTCCAGGCAAAATATATTTCTCATCAACACGGATTCCTCTCAGTTCTGAAAGCCAAGCTCCTCCCTATTGCAGGTTCTTTGCACGATCTTTTTGCTTTACTCAATTCTCTGGGGCCTTTCTCCCATTACTGGCTTCTTTCTGCACTTCAGATAGGCACAGCCTTGACCACTCTGCTTTCAAAAAACGATCCTGTTATCTGCTACCCCAAATTCTTCCTGTAACCTCTATGTTTCTTCTCCAAGTGTGAAATATATTTGGGGTTTTTGTTGTTGTTGTTGTTGTTGTTGTTGTTGTTGTTGTTGTTGTTGTGCTTCTCCCACTAGACCTCAACTCCATGAAAGCAGACCTTTTCTGGTTCCCTGACTATTGTGTCCCCTCTGCTGGGTTTTATAACAATGTTGTCTGGACGGATGAGTACAAGAGAAGAAGTGGAGGTATAAAATAAAACTGTAATCTCTGTTAGTAAAAAAGATGAAGCCTGTTTTGCATAGATTAACTTAAACCTAGAGGGATTATTTTTAAGGTTCTATTTCTTCCTCCATTTGTCCGTGGAATACAAGCTAACATTATTCAATACTTTTTAGGCATACACGTTACATTTCTGAGTAACCCTGTAGAGGTAATCGACCTGTATTATCCGCATTTTTCAAAGGCATCTTGCCAATAGCCATTAACGGTGGAGCTGTAGTCTAGTTTAAGTAGGCCATATCCAATTAATCAATGTAATGGACACCCCTTCAGTCAACAATAGCTGTTTTATCAACGTGCTTTTCAGAGAACCCCTCTGAATTCCCCCTTTTCCCTGACCTTCTGCCTCGGGACAGAAAGCTACTGGTGGTTGCTAACTGCTCAGGGGGTTTCCTGCAGAATCCCAGTGACTTTGGTGGGCGGATCTCAGCTCAGATCGCTGCACCAGGCTCTGGTAAGGCTAGGACTGAAGGCAGTGCCGGAGAGGAAGAAAGAAACAGGTCTGTTAGCCATAACTGGATCCTTGTGAAAGAGGAAGGTGCAGTGAGCCTTGTTCATACTCGCCAGGGGCTCGGAATCTCCCAACCTGAAGGGGAACCACGACGCGTTTCCCAACTACACCCAGCGTCACCAGCCAGTCCGGTCCCGCCCCGCCCCTGGCCCCGCCCATTTGCGGGCCCTTGTTTGTCCCCTCCCCCACGACCCACCCCCTAGCTCGGCCCTCTCCTGCCCCTCGGGTCAGGCTAAGCCTGTGATTGGTTTTTGTGGCCATAGTCCCCGCCCCCATGTCTTTACCGTCACTCCCAAGATGGCGCCGGCCGCGGCGGGTTTGGCGGCTGGTGCTGAGGAAGGAGGCGGAGGCTGTGGTGACCGCGCGGGGAGGGGGAGTCCCGTCTGACTGAGACGGCAGGGCGGAGCGCCGGGCCGGGAGATGAGCTAAGCTGGCTGCAAGCGCCGCGGCATTCAGCCCCCTCGTGTCCCGCCCGCCGCGCGTGAGTGGATAGGATCCCGCATCTCGGGCTCTTCCCGGTGCTTGCGCGGGGGCCGGCGGGGAGGTGAGTGGCGGGGGCGGCGTCGTGGGCATCGGTGACATAGGGAGCTGTCACGGCCCTGAGGAGGTGACTGGCTGGGGGACGCCGAGCCAGGCTAAGGACTCGGAGGGCCGCTAGGCGCGGGCAGCTGCTAGGAGGGGCTCCGGCCGTCTCGGAGGATGGCGAGATGCTGCCGATGGCGTTCGCGCGCCTCCGTGTGGGAATGCGCGCGGGGCTTCGGAGGGGGTGTCCTTTCAGACTGGCCATTCGGTGCTGCCTGGGGCTGCTGTTGTTGGGGTGATGGGGCGGGGGCGGACGGTGGGGAGGTCCTGAGGCTGGGATTTTGACAAGCCCGTTACGTAAGGTTGCTTCCTGGAATCCCACCTGCTCTGGGTTTCTAACCCGCGGCGGGGGCTGCTTTCCCGGGGCTGCTCAGTCCAGATGCGGGGCCCGGCAAGGGCTCAGGTTCCACGTGAGCCCGGCCAGCGTCCAAGTTGACCAGTTTCTCTCTCTCTCTCTCTCTTTCTCTCTCTCTCTCTCTCTCTCTCTCTCTCTCTCTCTCTCTCTCTCTCTCTCTCTCTCTCTCTCTCTCTGCGTATGTGTGTGTGTGTGTGTGTACGCGCGCGAAATTCTTGGTCATCACCACTCCTTTTGAAGTTTTATTTCTTTCTAGAGGGGAAAGGCGAGGCGGGAGTCTGGGTTTGGGGAGAAGGGGCAAAAAAGCTTGTGACCTAGAATTGGGTCGCAGCGATTTCTCTTCATTACAGTGCTTTTAAATGACAGGACATAAAGGGAAATTTGGCTGTTGCTGCTCCAGTGTGCTTTTCCTTCAGACTTATGGTTGGCCTCAGAGCCATAGAAGGGGTTTTTATTTGTCTTATAGGACAGTTATTTCTTGTTTTCAAAACAGAACAGGCATCCGTCAACAGACTAGTATTTATTTGAGGGGAAAGCGGGTGTCAGCCAGCCAGAGACAAGGGAGAGCAGAAATTGTGTCACTCTGTGAATATATTATTCATTTAAATGTATTAGACATTAGTGAAAAGGGTAGCCTAAACGTAAAACAAACAATATTACACGATTACAAGCTTTCCTTTAGTGTATTTACAGCCCTAATCTGTTTTCTGCCTACTCTAGTCTACCTCCTCTTTCCTTAGGGGGGAAAGGGATGGAGACACCTGTAAACATTGTAGCCCAGGTTACATTAAGCTATTATGGTGCATTTAAGATTACTATAAAGAGGAGTCTCGGGGGGAACTCAAGATTAGTTTATAAGTAAGGATTCTTGGGCAAGTTGATCAATTTATGTTTACGGTAGCTGAGACACAGCCTCTGAAAGAAGTGAATAGAATTTCTGATCTGAGCCTTAATTTAACGTAAAATAAAAAAAATGTATTTGATTTCTTTTGTGGGACATTGTTTTGTTTGGGCGAGATAGAATAATCGTTTGAGGCAGCTTTTTATTTTTACAAACTCTCTTTGAACTGCAGCTCCCAGTAAGAGTCTGGAATAACATATATTACCATCCTCATTCTATATGTGTTACATAATCCCCACCCCCATCCCCAATGATTAAAAACAGACCTCTACTTTGCTGTGGAATTTTGAAAGAATGTGCTTGTGAGGGAAGTTAATTGATCTTGACACCAGCTTAATATTAGGGATAAAAATGAGCAAATTTTGGCTTGCATTTAAAGCCTTAAGTGCACAAGTTTACATTTCTGAAGTTTGGTGAAGGAGTACAACTTTTCTATCTATGCAAGAGAGCCAGAAAGCTGGTGCTGCTTTGAGCTCTTCCACTGGAATTACCACCAGCTTCAGTAGTTACTGATTCTAAAGTTCTGGAACTTTTGTCCCACTTCGGCAACTTGAATAATATTTAGCATAGTTGGGAGATTATAGGAGGGAAGCGACAGATTACATCATATTAATTTATTCAAAAAACAGTAAGTATTATAACAAAGAAGACAATATATTCTTCCTGCAGGATGCAAACTACATTGCCTTTAGTTGTATGTAGAATCTTCAGCCTTCTGCTTACGGGAAGCCTAGTGTTTCATACCCATTACTAAACGCAGAGCTGATTGTTATGTTACAGATCTTTCTGTCTTGTTTACACTGGGGCCTCATAATTGTACGCCATAAACACAAGTGACTCCAGCAGGAAAACGGACTTGCTGTTTTGCTTTCTCCCACGTTAGGGATTTATCTTGTCAGGATTTCACCTTTTCCTGCCACAGGTAGAAGAAGGAGACACTAAGGAGAAGTGAATCAAGTTTTCTTCCTTTCTTATCTGCTCCCCTCTCCCCTCATGCCCAGTTGGTTTTTGTTCAGTAGAGTTAGTGGGGTGGGGATGAAGAGAGTACAGCTATACTTAATTACTGTACATCATCGATATCACTTTGGATTCTCAAAGAACAGTGGAAAGCCTCATATTTGAGACACTATTCATTTGCACATGAGGTTACTGTAATAGTAAATAGGCTCTTTTTCTTTTCTTTTCTTTTCTTTCTTTTTTTTTTTGAGACAGGACCATGCTATGGAACTCATGGTAGACTAGAACTCAAGAGCTTCCTGCCTCAACCACCTAAGTGCTAGAATTATAGGTATATGTGACCACTCAGTTAAATTACTAATCTTATAGTCACAGAGTGACATTAACGGGTTAAGAGAAAATGCTGGAAATCTAAAGCACTATTGATCAACAAGGAAATTGCCTTCTTGTTAACAGAATGCAGTGTGTAGGTGCACTCACAGTAGCAGAAACAAGTGGCTGTTTGGGTGGATTGTCATTGCCACCCTTGAGTTCGTTTGTATGTCTGTGGATGTTTTGCATCTGTGCACATTAATGTCTGGGATCTTTTTGCTTCCAGCACTAAACTGCTCCATGTTGACACTGCCACCTACTGATAATGAGCTCAGTCTTTTCCTCATTACCTCATGAGTCGTTAGGCAACAGTATTGGGATGTTTCGGAGATACCAATATTTTGCTAGTTACTGAGGATACAAAGGTGAATAAAACATGACTTCTGCCCTCCAACCCTGCCTGAGAAGTGCTGTTTGCTTTTGGGGCCAACAGTACATTCATCCCTTGCTTTTCCTGTCTCACTGCTAATGCTTGGTTGGATTCCCACCCTCCCCCCCCCCATCCCAACCCCTGTAGTCATATCCTTTTGTAACTTTCCTAGTGGAAACTGTGTTTTGGGTTCTAGACAGCCATTTTTTAAAATACATTTTTGGAACATTAGATTCCATATTGGAGTGTGTTTATAAGTAAAACCTGTAATATGGAGATCAGAAATTTATTTTTATTTCTGTGGTAACTTCCACTTGATTAATTTGTGCTGTGCGTGCTTGTGTGGGCTAGCAGTCTGCATCAGATACCTTCTTCAGTCACTATTTTTTTGGGATAGGGTCTCTCAGTGAATCCAGAGCCTACCAATTGGCTAGACTGTCTGAATTCCTAGGAGAGCTTTTCTCTACCAGTCTCTCAACCCTGGGAAAATGTCACCCAGCCTTTTATGTGGATGCTGGGGATTCAACTCTAGTCCTCATGCCTGGGTACTGGACATGGTCTTAACCCAGTGAGCCTCTGCTCCAGCTCTCTTACTGCTTTTAGATACAGTCCCTTGTCCCTTGAGCTTTCCAGCTTCTCAGCTCCTCTTCCAGATAGCTGTGATTATAGACGTGACTGTAACTGTTGTTTTGTAGATTTTTCTTCTTGGAAAGTTTTAAAAATAAACCCAATTACCAAAATATGTAGTGCACACCCACATGCCTACATAAAATGTTGACATTTTTCATTTTTGCTTCAGATATATATTTAATATAGAAGAACTATGTATATCACAGTTGCCACATAGAATTCTAAGAGCAATATAGAATTTTATACTTCGTCTGAAGTTAACATCTTTTTGTTCCACCCAGTTTCACGCCTCTCTATCTCCTGTCCCAGTTTATGACCCACACTGTGCATGTAGCATGGCTCTGGTGCTTGGGCTTTGTTTTCAGACTGGGTAAGAATGTGTCAGGCTCAACTCTAACTTATAGGAAGCCTGTGTTGGTCTTGAACTCCTGATCTTACTGTCCCTGCCTCCCAAAGCTGGATTATAGGACCACTACACTGGCTCTAGTTTGAGTGCTGAGACCAAACTGTAGAGACATATGTATGAAAAATGCCGTGAGGAAACCCAGGAATTTGAGTGTTGATGTGAAATTTTATTAAAAAAATTCCAAGTATGGATTAGGATCCGACTTCCTGGATTTGAATCTTTGAAAAAAATTAAATTGTATTTTATGAGCAAGTACTTTGCCTTACATGCATGTCTGTGTACCATATGCATGCCCAGTGCCTGCAGAGGCTGGAAGAGGGTATTGGCTCCCTGGAACTGGAGTTAGAAACAGTTCTGAGCCACAAAATGAATACTAGGGACCAAACTCAGGTCCTCTACAAAGGCAAAAAGCACTCTTTTTTTTTTTTTTTTTTTTTTTTTTTTGTTCTTTTTTTCGGAGCTGGGGACCGAACCCAGGGCCTAAAAAGCACTCTTAATTGCTGAGCCATGTTTCCAGCTTCCTTAAGTTGACTTTTGACTGTACTATTTGGTGGTTTTATAGTTCTTTAAACTATATCCTTAGTTTATCCACCCTATCAAATTGGAACAATAGAAATGTCCATTTTATAAGGTTCTGTAAAAATGTAAGTTCATTTATGTAACCCTGAAAAAAAATTGGTGGTTTGAGTGATAATGGCCTCCATAGGCTCTTATATTTGGAGACTTGACCCATAGTTGGTAAAAATGTTTGGGAAGGATTAGGAGGTGTGTCCTTGTTGGAGGAGATGTGTCACTGGGTCTCAAAAGTACCTGTTAGCTTTTGCTTTTTCTGACTCATATTTGCAGATCAGATATAAGGCCTCAGTTATGATTCCAGCACCACACTGCCTGCTGCCATGCTACCTGCCATAATGACCATGGTCTTTAACAGAAACTGTGAGACCCAATTAAATGCTTTCTTTTATCATTTGCCTTTGTCATGGCAAGAGGACAGTAATTAAGACAAACCATGTCAGCTGGGTGGAGTGGCATATGCCTTTGATCCCAGCACTCAGAAAGAAGAGGCGAGCCTGATCTAAACAGTGAGCTCCAGAACAGCCAGAGCGACAGTAAAAACAAAAGACATACCATGTCTACATGTCAGTTACTTTTTCCTTAAATACTGCTATGTTTCAGTAGGTATTGATACTGCTGTGTTCTGGTATACACTCACTCAATTTTCTTTATTTTATCCATCTTTATTGATTTATTTCTGTGTGCTCCACTAATTGAACATGCTGTACTGCCAGTTATCATTTCTTCTAGTAATGCTCATCTACATGGTCTTCATTTCCTGTGCAGTATAAACAATGACTTCATTAATATCCCTCTCTCTCTCTTAAAGCAGTGGCTTTCAACCTGTGGCTTGTGACCCCTTTGGGCATCAAACAACCCTTTCACAGGGGCCACGTATCTGATACATTACAATTCATAACAGTAGCACAATTACAGTTATGAAATAACAGAGAAAATAACTTTATGGTTGGGGGTCTCCACAACATGAATTACTGTATTAAAGGCTCACAGCATCAGGAAGGTTGAGAACCACTGTCTTAAAGCAACATGCCAGAGTTTTTCCAGGTCATGGATCTGGTTGTGAAATTGTTGAGTCCTGGGATAGAAGTATTTTTCCCTTTATAAATCATTTATAAGATTTTGACAACCAATATGTATTTCTGTTTCTGTATATCCTTTTTAGTTGTTGTTAGATTTTTGGATTTTGCTAGTTTGCCTGATGTAAAATAAAATAGCACTTCATATTTGTCTTGTGTTTATTTCTCTTCATCTTTTAAAAAATATTTTTATTTTTGGTCATCTCTACAGTAAATTTGTGTATACCTATTCTTTATATATTTTCTTTTCTTAAAAAAAAGATTTGTTTGTGTGTGTTGAGGTATTTGTGTGAGTATATTTGCAGATGTGTGAGGGAGTGCAGCTGTTTGCAAACTCAGGTCAGAAGAGGTGTCCATGGCTGACACTCTGCCTAGTTCTTTGAGCCTGGGAACTATCTCTCCTTGGCTGGGCAAGCTCTGCTGATTCTCCTGGTTCTCCCCCTTGGATCTGAGGTTTTGGGCATGCATGGGATGCCTGGCTTGTTATTTGGTTCTAGGATCTGAACTCTGGCCCTCATGGCTACTCAGTCAACCTCTTACCTGCTGAAGCATCTTCCCAGTCTTTCATATTTCTACTTGGCCTTTTTCTTACTTATTTGAAAAAAATTGTTTAACTTATTTTAAAATATTTTCAGGATATTTACAAATATTAGAGAGGCCCATTTTTTCTTTACCCTTATCTTTTTTCTTTCTTTTCCTTCCTTTCTTTCTTTCCTTCTTCCTTTCTTTCTTTCTTCCTTTCTTTCTTTCTTTCTTTCTTTTTTTTGTGGATATTTCTAACTTCTTGAAACAGTGTGGATTAAAATCACAATGCCTTATCTGATTTGTCACTTTCTCCTCAAACTCTTACCCAAACTAAACTTATTTACTTACATAAAGTTTTGCTTTTATTTATTTTGCTGTATTTCAGAGGTAACATGGAGCACTATTGACTTCATAATTCAAAGAAGAGACTTTTAATAATCATGTACAGGTTTTTCCTATCTTTCCCTCTCTTTCTTTACTATCCACTCATTCACTAAAATCTCTATTTATCTGGGTACATGTACCCCAGTCTGGCCTCCAGATCACTTTATAGCTTAGTTAACTCCTGATCCTCTTGCCACTACACCCAGCTTATTTGGTATATCTTTTAAAATCAATTTTTAATATACTTCTTTGTTTACTGACCTCTGTGTGTGTGTGTGTCTGTCTGTCTGTCTGTCTGTCTGTCTCTCTCTCTCTCTCTCTCTCTCTGTGTATGTGTGTGTGTGTGTGTGTGTGTGTGTGTGTGTGTATGTTTGTGTATACTTGTGGGCAGGCAAATGCATATGCCTGAATATGAAAGTCAGTAGACAATCTGCTAGAGTTAGTTCTGACATTCTGTCACTGGTTCCTTGGGGTCAGTCTTGGTGGTAAGGGCCTTTGCCCACAGAACTATCTCTTTGTCAGTTAAATTACTTTGAATTAGAAACTTCCATAGCATCTTTATTCCCGTGCTTTCCTTTTTAGGAGCTGTTTCCACTTGTTTTCTTATTTTCACTTTTGTTCCTGAAATTCACTTTTTCAGAATTGCCAAAATGGTATGTCTAAGACACCAATTGAAAATTCCTTGCTGACTCCATTGTTAACTAGATGAAGCCAACACTCCTTACCATGTCATTAAAATTCTCTGCAATTTGGTCTTTGTCTGGCTCTCTAATCTTAACTTTCATAATTTCTACTTTCCATTTCCACTCCAGCCTTACAGCATTCTCCTTGAAGTTTCTTGAGTGTATCTGTTACATCTGGAGTGTTACATTGCTGCTGTGGTCCTAGAATACTGTCTGAGAGTACTGTCATTCCTCTCTTCCTTCAAGAACCAGGGACAGGTGGTGGTGGTGGTGCTGGCCTTTAATACCAGCACTTGGGAGGCAGAGGCAGAGGCAGAGGCAGAGGCAGAGAGGCAGAGAGGCAGAGAGAGGCAGAGAGGCAGAGAGGCAGGAACAGAGGCAGGCAAATCTCTGAGTTCAATGTCAGCCTGGTTCATGACAGCCAGGGATATTCAGAGAAACCCTGTCTCAATAAGCAAACAAACAAAGAAATAAAATAAAAAGTTAAGAGCACATGGTACTCTTATAGAAGCCCCAGGTTCAACTCCCAGCACCCACATAGCAGTTTACAACTATGTAACTCCAATTTCAGCAGAATCACTTTCTTCTGTACATATATACATGCATGCAAAACACATAAAATAACCAAAACAAAAATAATCAGGGCATTATTACTTCTTCCAGAAAGCCTTCTCAGATCTGGATTACTGGGTCTCTCCTTGAGTAATCTATAGTACTTTGTCATGTCTCAAGCTCCAGAGAAATCACTCAGTGAGAATTTGTAGAGAGAGCAGGAAGAGGCTCAATGTGTAAAAGATGCTTGTTACAAAGCCCTGGCAACCCAAGTTTGGCTCCTCAGGGCCTGCAGTATGGAGTGAACTGACCCTGGAAGGTTGTTCTTTGACCTCCACATGTGTACTGTGACACACATGCACACACAGAAGATACATAAATGTAATTTTTAAAAAGAATTTGTTGAGTCAGTTATTGTAGTTTGAGAGGAAGTACCAGGTAGTTGGCTAAGGATCAGTGGGTATGGGTTTGAAACCTGACCTTGCTTTTATTTTTTTATACTTCAGTTTCCTCCCATATAAAATTGAAAAGGGTACATTTATTGAGTTGGGACACTTAAATTTGATAATACAAATAAAGTATTTGAAACAATGTCTTGTATTTAGTGAATAATCTATTCAAACTATTGTTGGCTTTAGAATATTTTAATTTATGTGTCTCTTTCCCTAATAAGGCTTTGAATCAGTGAGTGAAGGACATAGCAAGAAATCTGGATCTTAAGTGAAAGATAACATTTCTAACCTTTCAGAGTGTCCTGAAAACTTGAGTCTAAGTCCGTTTTTTCCTAGCAACTGCAACATTTGGCATCTTGCCACACATATGAAATTGACATTGATGGTAATTAGCATTTCTTAATTATACTACATAATTGGTTGCTTATTTAAGACTCTGCATGCTTTACTTAGTAGTTCTATGGAACTCTAGGAATACCATTTACTTTTAAGCCTCCCTTAGTCTGTTTGGCATTTAACCAACTTTTCCAAATATGGATTAAGGCGTGAGAGGCTGAACAAAGGGGTAGAAATGAGGGTAAAACATTATACCTCTGAACCAGACATGTGTAGTATAGCTTCACTGTTTGCTTTAAGATAGGTTATCAGATTATTGGATAATTCCAATCAGATGTAATTTCAGTAAACACTTTCCAGAGGTAATATAAGACATTAAAATACCAATAACCTGTCTTCTTCTATTACTGTAAATGATTAAGACATTTTACTTACATTCTTTTTATTATTTCAGAATCTGTTTCTTTTACCTTACATTTAGCATCCCTCATTTTGTTCTAAATACCAAAACCATCTGTATAATCTTGGCAAATTGATAGAAGTCCTGTTTGTTTTATTTTTATCTCTGAGCTTGCTGTTAAATTTGTAGGGTTTCTGTCTCACTGTTTCTGATTATATGAAAGGAAGTTTGTCTTCTTTTGAACATAGGAACAGTACACAACTACTCATCAGTATTCACTTGAAAATTGTTGCTAGAAAAACTAGATTTTTCCCCTAAAAGGTCTTAAACTGTTAAAGAAAAATTCTAGTAAACTATTATCAAATGAATGTGGAAATCTCAATGCATCAGTCTTACGGTAGAAGCTAATACCGTATAATGGCTGTAGTGTTGGGAACTGCTTTTTAAAAGTGCCACTGTCGGAGCACTGACTATTTTAGCTGAACATTCTGAAGCAGCAAGTTCTTAAGAGAATGGGTGTAGATGAATGGGGATAGAAACTGTAGTTGGTTTGTGAGATAGAGCTGGCTCTTAGCAACAGACGAGTTGACCCTTACTCCATTGTCAGTCAAGATTATAGTTAAATGACACTATTTTCCTGTAAAGAATAATTTAAGTTGGTATGGTGGCACATATCAGCACAGTGAAGGCCGAGGCTTGAAGATGATGAGTTCTGGACCAGCCCGGCATATATAGCGAGACACTGTCAAAACAATTAAAAAACTCTTTTTTGTTGTTGTTGTTCTAATAAGTACTAAGATATTCCTACCCTTCACCTTTCATTTTTTTTTTTCTGGATGTCAGAACTTTGTAATAGTATTTTAGTTAAATTTTTTAATGTGATGTTGGGAATTGAACCTGGGTCCCTGACATGCTAGGCAAGTGTGTTGTTATTGAGCTACTCCACCAGTTTCACATAGTATTTATTCATGTTGCTTTGTTGGCGATAATTGCGCTGAAGTTGGGTTCATGGCTGTTGTTTGAACTGCTAGCATTGATGAATACTTTTCATTCTTTTAGCCTAAGGAACAATAGAAGTTCCTAGTTTCATAGATATGTTTTTAAAAACAAGGCTTTTCCTTTTCTGATTAACTGCTGTTTTAATATTTCTTGACCACCCCCCCCCCCCCATTTTTTAAGAGCCAGGGTCTTACTAGGTAACTCTGACCGAGCTGAAGACTTCTTATATAGACCAAGCTAAATACTCTTCCTGCCTCACCCTCCTCATGATGGCTGGAATTATGGTAGTAAGATACCATTCCCTTGACTTTTGTTTTGTTTTTAAGGGTTGTTGTTCAATCAACATTCTTTTGTTTATAGGTGGTAGAAGATAAATTTAGCCTAACTCACTAAAAATGGGAATTAATTGCAAGGATGCTGGGGACTTCATGGCATCCAGTGGTAGAAGAGCAGCTGTACCTCCTGAGAGGGCTTGAGGTCCGGAGCTGGACAGGCCTCACAGTCAGGAGGCTCTGGTCTCTGCCCCCTCCACCAGCACAGTTCCCTTGCTCCCTACTTGTTCATTTCAGCCTCATCTCTCTGCACGTGTCTTTCACTGTTGCAGGGCTAGACTATGACTTCTGACCCATGTGTTGTTTTGAGGCAAGGTCTCCCTATGTAACTTGGCTGGCCTAGGATGAGGTTGGCCTCGAGATCACAGAGATCTACCTCCGTCTGGCTCCCAATGCTGGGATCGAAGGCTTGTACCTCTTTGTCAGGCTGTCTTCTGACTCCTAAATTCATATATTGTCTCATGATTCTGTGCTCTCATTTTAAAGCCTGATAGAGAAAATGTCCACAAGGCAAGTATCCTTTGTCTCATCTAGTCAGCTATGGCAAATGAAACCACGGTTTCACTGAACAAGATTCTCAACACCAGCTTTGTGGAAAAGGATAGGACATCCAGCTTCCCAAAGACAGGTATATACAATGAATAGACATCCTAAAAGCTGCTAGTTACAAACGGATACTAGATGATGGAAAATAAAATTAATTTTAAATGAAAGTAAAAGAAACCTCTCAGTGTTGTAGCATAATACCAAAGAACTTAAATTAATTCACTCCCAACTCAGCGGTGGCTATTATGAAAGCTTGAACATCTCTCCCCTTTCAGGTGAAAACCAGTGGAGGTAGAGGCATCCTTTACCCTCCTGTGTATAGAATTTGTAGTCCAATTCCTTCTATGAATATTTGTATATTAATATATACTGTCTTTAATACATTAACTTCTAAAAAGCATCTCTGAGTTGTAGTCTTATTATGTAGCTCCGACGGGCCTTAGACTTGATATACAACCCAGGTTAGCCTCCAGACTAGATTCTTCCTTATTGGTGTGCCACTGTGTCTTACCTTAATCACATTACAATATTCCTTATTTAGCAAGCATTTGTTTATTGCTTGGGTAATACCAAGGATTGTGCTATAAAACAAGTTATACTTTTGTTTACTCAGAGAATTCATATTCTGGTGGAAAAGAGTAGATGTTCAAAGAGGTCCTTAGAGTATTAGTGTGATAATCATATACAATGTGTGTCTAGTCTTGAAGCCCTAGACTAGAAAGTGGCTGTCTTGCATAGGGAAAGCACAGAGCAGGATGCACTTCACTGGAGCTGACCATTTGACTAGAGTGTTCTGGTGGGAGGAACTAAATTTGAATTTTCAAAGGTACCTGGAGTTATGTAAATGAAACTCTGTCCAATGAATCTCAAGTAAATTTTTATACTGTTCAATTTAATGAAACTGAAATTCAATGAAACTGTTCTTAAACCTGCCTTTCAAATGTCTGAAATTATGGCTCTTTTGAAAAGATAGCTGTAGATTGTAGAATGCTCACACCATTTGTTCTTTAGCTTTATGCTCAACCCCTCTTTTCTTTGTTTTTGTTGTTGTTATTGTTATTTGTTTTGTTTTGTTTTTGAGACAGGGTTTCTCTGTGTAGCCTTGGCTGTCCTGGAACTCACTCTATACACCAGGCTAGCCTCAAATTCACAAAGATCCACCTGTCTCTGCCTCCCAAGTCCTGGGATTAAAGGCGTGCACCACCACTGCCCAACTTGCTTTATGCCACTTTTGAGAATGGAATGTCATCGGTAACTTCCTTTTAGAGTCTTCTTTTAAAACTTTTTATTGGTTCTTTGTGATTTCACTTACCAGCCCTCCCCTTGTACCTGCCTTCTACCTTTGCAATCTCTGCTGCAAGAAAGAAAAAACAATCGTACTGTGGAAGCTGTCGTGTGTCCCAGTGAGTCCCATAGGATATATACCCTTTTGTTCACACGTCTTTGCTTGCAAACAAATCTTCATTGTAACACTTCATTGGTCTGGTATAAGACCTCTGGCTTCTGCTTCACTATCAATACCGGATCCTCACTGGGACTCCTCTCAGATATCCTGTTGTTTCCCAGTGTCATGGAGACCCTGTAGTTTGGATCTGTAGGACTGGGTCCTTCATGCACTCCAGCAGTTTATTATTGGGATAGATGTTGGGGTGGACCAACTCAAAGTCCTGGATCTGAGTCTGAGAGGTATCTGAGCTGGTCAGACTGCTATCTCCCTCATGCCTTTGGGGCCGACTCACCAGCAACCCCTGCTATGATGACCAGCTCTTCCTTGCTGCCCAGGGAAGATGCAGGGTCGGCTCTCTCAGTGTAGCCGACAATGAAGGACATGGCCAGTTCTCCCATTCTCATGACCCCAGGGCCAGCTCTCCTGCCTGCCATAGATGGTGAAGGACAAGAGAGGGAAGGAGAGCATCTTTCCCTAATCTGTGCCACCACCCAGCAGACAAGAGGCAGGGCCTGCTCTCCCACATTCACACTGTCTGGGGCCACTCACCTGTAACCTCCACATCTAGGACCAGGAGTCCCAATGAGGTTCCAGTATCAATAGAGTGGCCCACTGCCAGGACCAACTTTACCACCTGGTCCAGGTAAAAGGGAGGGGAGGGATCTCCCCACTGATACCATCTCCTTCCTCCTCTTTCTCTTCCTCCTCATTACCGTCCTCATCATCATACAGCAGACAAGAGGCAAGGCTGGCTCTCCCACACTCTTGCCCTCACTCTCGTGGTTACCCACAACCCCCACATCCAGGATCATCTCTACTGTGCTGCCCAGGTGAGATGCTGCTCTCCCACTTTGATGACCTCGGGCTCAGTTTCCCAGCCTGCTGTAGGTGGCAAGGGGCAAGGTGTGTGTGTGTGGGGGGGGTCATCTCTCCCTTGTCCATATCACCACACAGACAGACAGGTGGAGGGGCCAGCTCTCCCACAATCACGCCCTCAGGGCCAGCAAACCTGCCACCAGGGTCATTTCTACTATGTGCCCAGGCGAGGTGCAAGGTCCGCTGTCCTGAGGGCTGCAGCTGGTGAGGCATAGAGCCAGCTCTTCTGCTCTACAGCTCAAGGGCCAGGCCCCCACCTGTCACAGGTGGTGAGGGGCAGGAGGGAGAAGGGTGTTTCTTCCTTGTCCATTCTTACGTGTCCATTTCTTACTCAGCACAAAATTAAAAATTATTTGACTTTTCTCACTTTAATTCTTTTTTTTTTTTTTTTTTTTTTGGTTCTTTTTTTCGGAGCTGGGGACCGAACCCAGGGCCTTGCGCTTCCTAGGTAAGCGTTCTACCACTGAGCTAAATCCCCAGCCCCTCCTACTTTAATTCTTAACATGTGCTTCGCCAAGTCATCCACATTACTTGAATTATATGTAACTGTACCTTGTGTGTTTGGTTAGTTGGATTTTGAGTTAGGGTCACTTTTTGAAGTGACAGCTGGCCTCTAGCCTCCACCTCCTAAGGGCTGAAATCACAGGCCTGTGCTGCCTTCTGTCTTCAGATGCTCTCTGACAGTGTAGTCAGAGGTGATACACAGAGAAGGGGAAGAGAATGGACTGTGGCCTGTTTCTCCTATTGTGTACTCTGCCTTGCCATCTCTTACCACACGATGCCTCTTCCTTTTCAAACCTCAAGCCTGAACTGCGTTCCTTCTCATTTCTCTGTCTTTCTAGTTAGAATCCTCACTTCCTATGTTGCTCGTTTACTTTTCTGAATTGTCTGCTAAACTCCAGAGAGGTGGACACACCATTTCGTCTTTATGCTGTCATTTCCTGCCACAGTTTGGCACATGGTAGGAGTCTTCATTGTAAACAGGAGTCAGCTTTGGTCAACTGAAGCAAGAGATAATCAATTTGTTAGATATTACTTATTTTGCAAGAATGGAGAGCTACATGTTGAGGAAAAACCAGGAAACAAACCTCAGAGCCAGACCATAGGCAGACTGAAAAGCCATAGTATCCTTCCCCCAAGACATCATTCACTGATGCTCCTCTTGTTACTGGGTTCACTATGCACTGATTTATGAAGTAGGTGTGTATTTGGCCTATAAACAATAGAAGTTATTTTCATACTTATAACTACTGAGCGTCTAGAATCATGATCAAGTTACAGTTGGAGAGTCTTCTTGTGGGTGACAGACTGCCAAGTCATATGCACACTTGGCCCAAAGAATCCTAAGAATAGATTCTAACCTATCCTTGAAGTGCTAACTCTCAATTTAAATTCTGCAAGAGTGCATTGAATTGACTGGCCAGTGTGTCAGAGCATGGCAAACAAGTATCTGGCCTTGTGATTGGTCAAGTTTCTGTTATTGGCTCTAGAGTCTACTTTCTTTCTAGACACATGACAGGTTCTCTAGGCAGAGGGAAGAGTGGCCAGCTCAGGCTTGGGCAGTGAGAAGTAAAACTGGCATCTATCCATTTCAGTAGCCATCTGATTAGTAAGAGCCAGAGCCATGGCACCTCATCTCTAAGCCTTATCATCATCAAGCATCCAAGTATGGTCACCAGTGTTGTTCAAACTCAAATCATTACAACGCCATAAAATAAGCAAAGGATAAGCAAAATTATTCTTTGGCATCTACTTATTTAAGGTGCAGTTCTTGCCTGTGTGTGTGGTGTCTGAGCAGAAGCTTTGGTTTACCTGGCAGTTGGACCCTGAAGGAACTGCCATTTGAATTCTGCTTAGATGATTCTAGAGCACACAACTGCTATGTTAGAAGAATAAGTCAGTTTATTCATCTCTAAGCTGCCATGTAAGGTTTTACAATAACCAGTTTTAGAAAACTGAATGTGCATACACCTCTGTATTAGTGAACTCATTCTTGTTTTTTTAAATATTTATTTATTTATTATGTATACATCATACAGTTTTCTGTCTGTATGTGTGCCTGCAGGCCAGAAGATGACCCCAGATCTCATTATAGATGGTTGTGAGCCACCATGTGGTTGCTGGGAATTGAACTCAGGACCTTTGGAAGAGCAGTCAGTGCTCTTAACCGCTGAGCCATCTCTCCAGCCCCTCATTCTTGTTTTTTAAAATATGCATTTATATGTCAAAGGATATATGCAGTAACTTCTGTCCAAGGCAGTAGCTTAACACTGGAAACAAACCAGATGTCTACTAACAAAAGGGTAGATAAGTTATTCAGAATTGTTCAAAAATTGTCATTAAAATGAAAATTTATTCAGAAATGGAAATGAACAACCTACAGCTACATAGAAAAGGTGTGGCTGACTCTCCAAAACAATGTAAGGTGAAAAAGCAAGCCCTCTCCTTCACCCTCCCAGCATAGACTACGGGAGTCAATCCATGTCCTACTTTTATAATGTTCACAAAGGGAGAAATCTAGCATTGGAATTCAAAATGGTGATTCTCCAGGAAAATGGACGGGCTTTCTGTTCCTGGCAGTATCTTGTTCTTGACACTGGAGGTATTTATAATGGATAGTGAGAATTCTTGGAGTTGAATTTTCTTTATGTTTGTTACTTTTTAATTAAAAAGAATCAAAATGGGCCTGGAGAGATGGCTCCGGGGTTGAGGGCACTTGTTGCTCTTGCAGGGAACTGTTATTTGTCCCCAGCACCCACACAGCAGCTTACAAACCTCCTGTTTGAGGAAATCTAATGCCCTCTGCTGACCTCTGTAGCACCTGGCATACATGTGGTTCATACACATAAATACATCAAGACATTCACATACATAAAATTTAAAAAATCCAAACAATAAAACAGGCCCGTGTATGGACTAAATTGGGGGGCAAAGCTGAGTGAGCTCCTCAGGTTGTGAGCTGGGTTTTATCTGCACTTTGTGTATTTTAGAAGAGATTGTTAGCATTAATCAGTTCTTCTAGGGCAGTTCATGACACCTAAAAGGTTAAGAGCCCTTATCATGTATCTATAAAAGAACAGGTACATACAGAAAAGTTGTTCTTTTATACATTTCACTGTGGATGGCACATTTCAATTCTGAGATCGGGTTCTCTACTTTGGATCATTTCACACTTTCTCAGGCTTACTTAAAAATTTCTTTCAGATTTACTTTATTAAAAAAATGAACAGAATTAAGGTAGGTATGCCTATAGAAGTCACTCATGAGAGGGTGAAAATGGAAATGAGGCCCAGATATGATGGCTGTAAAAGCAAGCCTGAGGGGCTAGAGAGATGGCTCCATGGCATGTACCAGTTTCCACTCCATTTCCCCTGCCTTTGGCCATTAGAGCTCCTCCAAGGATGACTGCTTCCTTACTTCCCATGGTCTTCTTCTCACCCCAGTTAGACTTCCTTCATACCCACACTTTACTGAAATGACCCAACTCAAGGTCATTGATTGGGTCTTTGCTAAATCCAGTGACTAAGTACCTTGTAGGATGGGAGTGGGCCGAGTGCTTCATCGTGGGTCTCTTCCTCCTCTACTTCTGTCATAGTCCTGTTGGGGGCTCTGCATCTCTGTTATCTTCTTGTAGGTATTCATTCTAATCCGTCCCTGATGCCATCCTAAAATATCGCTGGGAACCATAACTACATTTCTATTTCATAGTTTTTTCCTTGCTGAATGATATTCAGTATCTACCACATTTTAAAGTCATCCCTTGAATTACAGCTATCAGGGTTGTTTATTTATCCAGTCAACAACTACTGCATGCTGTTCATCAGGTACTACTGTCATTGTGTACAGCAGAAAACTCCTAAACCTCAAAGAACTTTTACAATATTGTGCAAAGAAAGAGAATTTAAAACAACCTCAGTAAATAAAATACATAGTATGTTGGAAAATAGCTGAGCATAGTGGTACGTGCCTTTAATCTCAGCTCTAGGAGATAGAGGCAGGCAGAGCTCTGTGAGCTCAAGTCCAAGTTGGTCTACATAGCAAGTGCCAGGCTATGTAATGAACTCAGCTACAAAAAGTGTGTGTGTGTGTGTGTGTGTGTGTGTGTGTGTAGGTATTATGTATACTTATATGTAATATATATGTTAAAATGAGAAAATTAAGGATGGAGACTGCATCATTCCAAATTCAGTCTTTTCAATCTTTGTATTTCTAGTGACTCTATATAGAGGACAAGTGTACATGGGTTTGGGCTTAAAGTGGAGGATTTCAAAACCTAGATATATAGGTAGAGTCGTGAAGTGGACATTTTGGATCTCAGAATTGAGTCATACCTAGTAACATAAATTTGAGACTAAACACTTTATTGGACTAGTAGGTATTTTTAGTAGAGAGGAGATATGCTTAGTCTAGGGCTGGGATGGCCACCAGGAAGTTTAGAAGAATCATCTGAGTTGACAAGGTAGCAGCTAAGAGTTACTTCTACCAAGCCTGCTGACCTGAGTCCAGTCCCCAGGGCCCACACAGGAAGGAGATAACTGACTTCAACTAGTTGTTCTTAGACCTCCAGACAGGTGAGGGGACATGAGCATGCTCCCATAGTAAAGAAATAAAATGTAGGGTCTTTGTTTGTTTTGTTTGTTTTGAAACTAAGCTGGTCTGAGTAGGCTGCAGTGGCAAGAAATCTGGGAAATGAATTTCAGGCCCTACTCTGCTACTGATGGTTTGTGCTGCTGTACACAAGTCAAATTAGCCTTCCTGGAAATTAATTTCCTCATTGATCAAATGTTGAGATCAAACCAAAGGATTTTAAAATCTTTAAAATCTGAATTTAAAGGAATTTCTTCCTGTTAATGGAAATATGATATAAAATATCTTTAGATCAATTTTTTAAAATTAAATGTTTTGTGCCAAATTTTCTTTATAAATTAGAAAAAAATACCCTACTACAATCTTTTTTCCGGAGCTGGGGACCGAACCCAGGGCCTTGTGCTTCCTAGGCAAGCGCTCTACCACTGAGCTAAATCCCTAACCCCTCCTTTCTTTTCTTGAGACAGAGTCTTACCATGTAGCCCAGGCTGGCTAGAGGCCAGCTTAGACTACAGAGTGAGAGACTCTGCCTCAAACAAGACAAAATACAACAGCCATAAAACCAATACCACCACTTCTATCCAGCAAATCAGTTTTAAGTAATTTCAGAATATAAGAGAAGAAATTCTAATTCACAGTGCTATTAACACTTGTGAAGTGTGCTCATTCTCCTATAACATCGCCAGCACTGGGCTTAAAGGTTTTACTCACATTTGTTCAAATTAATTTCATATCCCAAAGTTTAATTATTTGCAAGATTCATGATTCTTCCAAGGATCTTAGTATTGGTATGTTTTCTGTTTTTTTTTTTAATTTTTACTTATTTTTTATGTTTATGTGGGTTTTGCCTGCATGTGTGTCTGTGAACTCCATGCTTACTGCCCACATTGCATCCCTGGAACTGGGGTTGCAGACTTTTTAAATGGTGACAGAACTGGAATTGAACCTGGGTCCTCTGAAAGAGCATTCAGTGCTCTTAGCCATGCAGCCATCTCTCTAGCCCCCCTTTTCTTTCCTTTTAACATTATTTCTTGGTGCATGTGTATCTGTGCCTCTATACAGATGCTACAGTGCAACTGTAGAGGTCACAGGAAGCTCATGGGAGTTTTCTCCTTTTAACCATGCTGGTCCTAGGATTGAACTAAGGATCTCTCTCTCTCTCTCTCTCTCTCTCTCTCTCTCTCCCTCTCTCTCTCTCTCTCTTTCTTTTTTTTAAATGTGTGAGACAAGGACTCTTGTAGGCCAGACTGGTCTCAGACTCCATATTTAGCCAAAAATGACCTTCACCTTTCAACTCCCCAATACACTGGGATCACATGCATTTATAAGATGCCTTGCTCTTAGTGATTAGGTTTCTGTTTGAAGTGTTGGTTTTTAGTTTTGATCATCTTATTAGATGTCACATAAATTTTTTAAAAATTACACAAGTCATTATTAACTAGAAGGGTAAGGGAATCTCAAAGTTGTTTTCAAGGGTTGATTCTCAAAGTCCATTTCCTATATCATGTTTGTAGAGTTTTAGAGTCAGGATCTCTTTTGGGGTTTAAAGGAACTTTTCACAGGGGTCATCTAAGACCATTGGAAAACAGATATTTATGTTATGACTCATAACAGTAGCAACATCACGGTTATGAAATAGCAACAAAATAATTTTTTTTGGTTGAGGGGGGTCACTATAACATGGAGAACTGTATTAAAAAGTTACAGCATTAGGAAGGTTGAGAATCACTGTCTTAAAGCCTTTTTTAAATGATGGTGACAGAATTGGTAAGAAATTAGAATGTTCAGTGCAGAATTCTAAATCGTTATTTAAGGTGGAATCACAGTTCTGAGTAGTTTGTTTACAGTTGTAAGGAGAGGAATAACGCGACATATTATCTGAGGGAAACAATTCATGGCCCTGCTGATGGCAGTTCACTTTAGGTCCTGGTTAACAAATGCAGATGATAATACAAAGAGGAAGTAAAAAGTTAGAGACGTAGGGATCATGCGCAAGGGGGAAATTAAGTAAAAGACACTGCAAGAGAGGAAACTTAAGACCAGACTTCCTCTCACGCTGGTGAGCCAGGACACTTGGATTTCACAGACCGACCATGCTGGGTATAAATGTACTTTCAGTGTAAGATTGGTAGCTGACTTTTTTAATTTGTAGGTAATCTAGATTTTACTGTGGCAATAGTCAATTTCAGTTATTGTGAGAATGTGTCTAGCATTTAAAAATCTCCTGCTAACTTCTCATCTTACTGAGGTCTTTTTTTTTTTAAATCTCTCCACTTCCTCTTTTTGTTATTTGTTATTATTTAATTTATTTATTTGGGATTGTACCTAGGGCTCTGTGCATGGTTGGCTCCAGCCTTTTATTTTACCCCTTTATGCTACCCTCTCTTCTTAATTATTTTTTAAAACTTTATTGCATTTTAATTGAATGTTTTGTGTGCACACATGCCATGGCACTAGAGTGGAGGTCAAAGGACACCTTGTGGAAGTCCGTTCTCTCCTTCCGCCATGTGGGTGGGGTCTGGCAGTGGAACTCAGTCACTAGGTTTGGTGGCATGCTTGCTGAACCTTCTCCCTGTATCTTTCAATTCAACTTCTTTCTTTTTTCCTTCTCTCTAGTCTTATTTTTGTTATTAGTTCCTTTCTTTCCTTTTGTCAAGTTTAACTTGAGCTTTTGTAAACTGACTTTTTGACTACTGAAGCCTAGGTTCACTAATTTCCTCAAGGATTCTTTTTACTTCATCCTTGAATGTGAAGTATTGTATGTATCAGAACTCCAAAGCAAAGGTCATAATTTGATTTATGGTTATAGACAAGCTATCATACTGTAATTATAAAATTTCTTCAATTATAAAAAGAGTAATTGAAACAAAATCTCCTTGGTCTTGCTTGTAGCTCCAAAATACCATGATTCTGTGATGGTTCCACTTTCCTATGTTTCCTACTATTTTGACCTCACTTGTTACTGAATATTTACATACATGACACGTGTTTCTAACTGCCATGCATGAGGTATAGTAGAAGAAACAGAAATCAAAGCAGCCTTTGAATTGTCTGCAGTCTGTCTGGAGACAGGTGACCGTGTATTAAAAATTCTTTCTAGTCTGATCCTGTTCTGTCGAGAACAGATGCATATTCCCAAGACAACACCAGCTACTTCAGCTCTAACCTAATTAACAGCTTAGGGCCAAAATTACCCTTGAACAAAAGATGACTTCTCTAGTTCTTACACACCTGGGTTCCCATTGTACCTGTTCTGAGGCATCTTTTGTTGCCCCTTTGTTTCTAGTCCATAGTTTCTGTGTAATGAATATTGATCTTAAACTTTAAACTGAGGAGATTGGTCTTTGTTGTAAGTTGCAAGATGATCACTGCCAGCGATCTTCTGTGACTATGTATATACATGCTATTGTATATGTTTGTAGAATCACGATCAAAAGGAGTTGGCTAGATGACAGAGTGAATATGGCCTGCAGAGCTCTCTGGGCCATGTGTATTTCTTGTACTTTGGCTTGTTTCTGCACACCTTTTGTAAGGAGATGTTGCTTTAGGAAGCATCCTTTCCTTTTGCGGGCTGTATATCGGTTTTTTAAAATATATAAATGTATAAAAGCATGCTTCAGGAAGTGAGGACAGGAGGTAGTAGCTGAAGAAAAGTGGGTGTGGTTAAGAGAGGGTGCCACAATGTATGTGCTCCACAATCAGTGATGGATGTGCTAGTAATTAGGGCTAACTATTTACCTGTTTTTTGTTTCCTCTATTAGCAGAAACATACTTTGCAAATACTAATGTAGTAAATAAAAATCAATTAATTCTAAAATCTCTCTTTTTTACATAATTAATGGAATCAGAATAAAGTTTATTCTGTCAATAGAAATATGTGATACTGGGAATGTGACAATAAATTAATCTAAAAATTCAACATTGAAGGAAATGATATGTTTTCTTTAATAACAATACATTGTTTAAAGTCACAGTCAAACCAGTGTTCTTACTGTATTAAAGAATTCATAATGACAGAAAATAAATTTGGGGGCTGGTAAGATGGCTCCAGAGGGTAAGAGCACTTGCTGCCAATCCTGAAAACTTGAGTGTGATTCCTGGAACCCATATAATGGAGAGAACCAACTCCTATGAGGCTTTTTTGATCTTCACTTGTATACAATGTCATGTATACATGTGTATGCACACACACGGCATGCACATACACACACACACACACACACACGAGATAAATGTCAAAAAAATTGTAAAGAAAATGTACTTGGACTTGGTTTTAGCATACTCATCATTCATATTGAAATCTAAACAAGTTGATATCCTATCAGGTATTTGAAAAATTTACAGGTAGTTTCACAGATAGAGTATTTTAACTTGAAATTGTATATGCTGATGTAGTTTTTAAAAAATGTTTCATCAGGTCAGCAGATGTGTTAACTCCTTGATACCAGTGAACAATAAGATTTAGAAATATTTGAAAAAAATATGTACCATTCCGTATGTGTTGCTCGAAGCTGTTCAGTGAGCCTGAAGTGGAGTACTGTCCTACTTTGTAAAAGCATTTGTCTTGATCACAGTTAGCAGTCCAAAAGGTAACAACAATGGCAAACATGCTGGTACAGACGTGTAATGCCAATACTGGGAGGCTGAAGCAGAAGGATTACAAATTTAAGGTTACCTTGAGCTACATTGTAGAAACCTGCCTTTTAAAAAAAATCAAACAATAAAAGCAAGAGGTAACAAGATTGTACTTACATTGTTTTTCTCACAACTCTTTTCACTTTCCCAGCTAAGACACAGTATCAAAATTTGCCTGAAACTTTCTAGGTCTCTTATCTCCCATTTACCAGACTGGCATCTAGGACCAACTGAGTCATGGATTCTTTTTTTTTTTTTCCTTCCTTCCTTCCTTCCTTCCTTCCTTCCTTCCTTCCTTCCTTCCTTCCTTTTTTAGAAAAGGGCTAGCTGTGTTAGCCTTGGTTGACCTAGAATTCACTCTGTAGATCAAGCTGGCCTTGAACTCATAGAGGACTCTTTACTTCTCCCTGCCACCAGTCATTAAAATCTTATTCTTAACTGTTTCTGCTACTATTTCTCTGTCATTAGACAATGGCCCAGCGTGGTTAAAGATACAGTAAATTCCCCTTCTTGATGGACAGATCATTTTGTGCTTTAACTTGTGTTTTCTGAAAATTAGACCCAGTGAAACTTTTTTCCAGGTTAAGTGATAAAGATTTATTGAAAATTCCTGGGATGGTGTTCTACTCACACCTTGAGAAAGGCACATTGTAGAAGTCTCCACTTCCTCAACCCCACAGGCCTAGTACAAGGGAAGAGGGAAGTCATTTCTTCTGAAAGGGTTGTTGATCTTTAGTCTTTTTTAAGCCAAGAAGGAGTAAGAGAATGGGTACAGGGGCCCATCACATGATCCTGGGGTCGGGGGGGGGGGATATTCTAGAACCCCAGCTGACTAAAACTACTACCCTCCCCAAACGTTATCAGTGAGGCCACCTTTTCTTCATTCATAACTACAGCCCACAAGCCCACTCAATCTAAAGAAAGTATGCCCCTGGCTTGCAACCTCACAACAGAGCAGGCCTTGTTGTTTTCTACCTAAGGTTTGGGGGTTTTGTTTGTTTTTCCATGGGGCTAAAAATTTAACATTTTGTAGACTGGGTCAGTACTGTACCACTGAACAACAACATTCCTAGCCCAACTTTGGTTTCTTTTTCCTATCCCTCTTGTATCTGTTGTTAAGGATTGATATGCCAGTTATATTAAGATAGTTTTAAACATTTATAATAAAGGAAAAACCATTTGAACATTGGATTTATTTGGAACATGTATATGGAACTTTTCTGAGTCCATTTTTAAGTTATCTAACATATATATTTTTGTCTAATGAATGAGACACTTAGACACAGTGCCTAAGGAGCAGCCATTTAAGATGATCTCCCTCCCTTGCCCTCACACATGTGGTCTTCTGCGCCCTTTGTTATTCTGCTTTCTCTCCTACTCCCATGTCTATTTCTTTTCAAGTGTGTGTCTATTATTGACTAAAATGTGGGTTCTGAAGAAGCTGGTATTTATCGTAAAATTATTAGTAGTAGATCTTTAAGTATCCACAGATATACTAAGGGGGATATTTTATCGGAATTAATTTAACCTTATATTTTATTCTTTTCAATACAGTATTTCTCAAATCCTAAGGCCCAAAGAACTCACACACTAGGAACTCTTTTCTCCAACCGAAGCTTCAGTAATGTGTGAGTGGCTTTTGTTTTTCTTTGTGATTTGTTTCAGCTGGCTTTCTTCTATGTTAAATATTGGATATTTAATTTTTCAGAACTTTAAGGATTTGGGATGTAGTCATTATATGATAACTGTGAGTGACAGGTAGTACAAAATAATTTATTAAAAAGTATTTTAAGGTGTCTCTTGGAGGGGTAGCATAATACACAGTCTGAAATCCCAGCACTCAGGAAAATGAAGGAGGATTTTGAGTTCAAATTCAGCAGAAAAGTTCTTATAGTCTATTTAATCAACTGGTCCATTGTAGTACTGACCATTTTCAAATATAAGTCTAAGTGTGTGATTATTATATCATATCTGGACATTTCAGTAGTATTTGATACATTTTTAAAGAGCCTAGACCTCAAACTCTCAATCCTTGGACCCTTATAAGCTAGGGTCACAAGTGTGGTCACTATACCCGGCACTGGTAGTTACTAACCTTACAAAACTCAAAGTGTTCAGAATTTTAACATAAATAATGTTATAGGTATAATGGTGTGTGTGTGTGTGTGTGTGTAGTATGTATGTATGTATGTATGTATGTATGTATGTATGTTCCCTCAGATTTTCACTCTCACCTCTTGTCTTTAGAGGCAGTCTGTCTGGGTAGCACATGCTTGCCTACTTTGACCTAATGGAGTGAGATAAGAAATCGAAAGCGTCTGGATTGGTCAGAGATTGAAAGGAGAGCAACAAACCAATCTCCATTAGTTGCTGAATGGGTAAGAACCTTCTTGTAATGGCTTGCAATTTAGTCATCCATACTCTTATGAGCAGAGTGCACATCTTGTTTTCTATTTTCAAGGAAAGCTGACTCCACTGACAGTGAAATACTGGGGCCGGGGAATGGAGCTGCCTTCACGGCAGAGTACTTGCCTTGGTATGGAAGGGGCTGGCTTCCATCTCAGCATGTCATGATGTCAGACTACTTAGCCTGGTCTTGGATTTCACCAAGGTTCAACTATATCTTCTATGAAAAGCTAGTGTTTGTTTTTCATAGCAGCACATGGCTTTAATCCCAGCACTTGGGAAGCAGAGGCGGGTGGCTCTCTGTGAGTTCAAGGCCAGCCTGGTCTCCGTGGTAAGTTCTAGGACAGCAAGAGCTATATAATGAAACCCTGCCATGGTGAGGAGTGTTGAGAGGTTAGAAACAAAAACTCTGAAGGTGCTATCATATACTTTAAATCATTTTAAAAATAACTGAGATACTATCTAAGCAGACTTGCAAATTTAATATATTTTTATTAATTTTTAGAATTTCATAAAATACATTTGTATCACCTTCACCTCATATTCTTCTCTGAGGGATATAAAGTTTTAAGAGGCCTGTAAACATCTCATTTTCTTTATATTTTATTTATTTGTATGTATCTAGACATAGGTGGGTACATACATACCGTGACATGAATATGGGAATCAGAGGACAGTTTGTGGGAGTCAGTTCTCTCCTCCACCTTGGGGATCCCAGGACTGAACTGAAGTCATCAGGCTTGGCACCAAGTGCCTTTACCCTCTGACTCATTTTGCCAGCTCCTAAACATTCTGTCTTATGAGTACATTCATAAGGTTATTTATAATATTTTGAAAAAGACAGTTGTTAAATAAATATTAGTTTATTACACAGTATTGTTAATTCAAATGAATAATATTTCAATGCTTTGTATTAAAGTTATTATCTAGAGACCCTTTGAATTAAGTGCATGGTTTTGTGATCCCCAGTTTCCAAAAATTAATGTTAAGAAGTGTATTTTCTGAGGCCAAAGGCTCATGGAAGACCACTTCCCTGGCATCAATCCCCATCAGCCATAAAAAACAAAAACAAACAGGAAGTTGTGTGTGGTGTGTGTGTGTGTGTGTGTGTGTGTGTGTGTGTGTGTGTGTGTGTCTTATATGTGTGAGTGCTGGTTTGTGTATGTAAGCATGGATACATTCATACGTGTGTATTTACATAGAGGCCAGAGGTCAATGTCTGATGCCTTCCTCTGTTAATCTCCACCGTATGCTTTCACACAGAGTTTCTCACTGAACCTGGGACTCACCCGGGTGCATTGGAATTTACAGTCTATATCTCCCTACCTCAGGCACTCCCAGCTGTTATATGGGTGCTGCGGATCTGAACTCAAGTTGTCAGGCTTACACAGCAGCTCCTTTACCCACTGAACCAACTCCTCAGCCACTGGAGAAGGTTTTACTTTGATGTGCAACACAAATTTCCTCAGGGAAGCTTCTTTATTTTGAACTAGCATTTTCTAAAACATGTAGAGTTTTCTGGTTGTTAGGTGGTAAAATAAGGTTTATTGCCCAAGTACATTTTTGGAAATCTTGGGATAAGCAAATGACTACTAACTTTAATATTTCCCTTTCTATATATATAAAATATATGCTATAGGTATCTGTGTGCCCCATATGTGAAACTGTGGTAACTGTAGTAACCGTGAAGAAGTTATGGTATGTGTGCATGCCTATTTGTTTGCACTTGGAATCCTTTTTCTTGTTTGTCTTTATTATAACCAAGACTGATATGAGACACGTTCTCGATTGTTCTTTTAAATACTGCTTCCCCCTGTAACAGTGGTTTACAAAGCCAGAAGCATATTACCCTGAAGGAGAAGATAAGGCGTAACTGCTGGTAAACTGAAGGTTTTGTTCTTAAATGCTTATAGATGTATGTATACATTTGTCTTTTTAATTTATTGTGAGAGTGTTGTGCTCTCTTTATCTGAGTTCTTGTTTGTTGTATTTGCTGAGATAGATTTCCATCTATGTTTTGTGGCTTAGAATTGGAGCTCATCTTCTGCTGGGTCTTGCCTGTGGAATCCTAGGTTTAGATGTAGCCTCAAGAGCTGGCTTGCATTTGCTCCACCAGGGAAGTCACTAGTCTCAGAATATTTGTCTTCTATGTTTCTCAGTTGGAGCGGCCTAGAACCTTAAAAATGGCTTCAGTTTACACTCCAGAGTCTTACCTGCAGCACAAGCCAGGGATGTGTTGAAGCAGACTTCATTATCTCCCTGTGTCAGTGGGTAGGAAGTGTTTTAAGTGCTTGGGGTTGAACTAGGACCTCACACATCCTCTGCCACCGAACTGCATCCAAGCCCAATGGACAGGTTTTAAAATCCACTCTTTAAACAATACTCTAGTCATTTGGAGCTTTTTGATTTCTGTGAGTGTCTGCATTCCAGTTTCCTGTCTGCTTTGGCGCATAACCTTGTTCCTGTCCTTGTAATGCCTTCTAGAACACAACTCCTGATTATTGAGGAGATAGCAGATTTTCTGATTTAACATTAGCTTAGAGATTGCATTCTGGTATTTGGTTTCCTCCATATTTTGAGACTATGGGAATTTCCATTATATTTTTAAGGTTCATCTACATATTTAAAGGACTGGGGCTTGGTTTTGTTATCTACTTCAATGATCTAGGTTTCCATGATACCAAAATTAGAATTCCTGCATTAGATTCATAATAAAGGCATGTTTTCACTTTATGGGTAAATATCTAATACTGGTATGAACAGGACCTGCATTCTTTCTAGACTTGTACTGTTGACTTGGCAGATTATAGAATTAAGATCTTTTTTTTTTGTTGTTGTTTAGATATAAACTCTGTGATGGGAGATGATTGAAGACAAGGGGCCTCGTGTTGCTGACTACTTTGTTGTAGCAGGCTTAACTGACATTTCAAAGCCTCTTGAAGAGGAAATTCACTTCAACGATGCCTGTCACAAAGTGGCGAGACCAAAAGAACCCATCACAGATGTTTCTGTTATCATCAAATCCCTTGGGGAGGAGGTGCCTCAGGACTATGTGTGTATTGACGTAACCCCAACTGGGTTGTCGGCAGATCTTAATAATGGAAGTCTTGTGGGACCCCAGATTTATCTTTGCTATAAGAGAGGGAGAGATAAGCCTCCACTTACTGATCTGGGGTAAGTTTTTTATTATCGTTAATTTAAATTGTATGCCTTGTAGATTTTGAAGTTAACTGTGTTTAGTCACTAATAGAAGTGTGTTAGCTTTTGAAACAAACACATTTGCCTGGGTGTAGTCTATTGCCTGTAATCCTAGCACTAGGGCAGGAGATTGTTTCGTTTGACACCCGCTGAGCTACATAGTGAGAACCTGTTCTGCCCCTACCACCCATAAAAACTGGGGGTGAGAGTGGGAGGAAAATTAAAAATAAAGCAACACAAGAGTTTAATATTTACGCCATTTCCGTCTCTCTGGCCTGTGGGTCCTAGTGCTCGATTTCCTGTTAGATACAAGGGAGAAAGTAAATATATTTAATGCAGAGGGTACCAGAAAACTAACGGATCATCCTCACCACAAAGTTTAAATTGAAAAAAAATTCAGTTAAGGTTCTGTGTTGCTCAGGCTTTCTCAGACTCCTGCCTCAACCTCTCAAATGGATGAAAGCACAGCCAGACATAACATACGAGTACATGTATGCTTAACCATGTATGAAATAAGGATCTAGGGGTAAATTAGAGTCCTGCTGTATTGGATTTGGGGTCTTATTCTTTTCTACTTATAATAACATTCTTGAGATGTAAGTATATACCATGCAATCTTTTTTAGTCATTTGAAGCATATAATTCAGTATAGTCAGGCGTGCAGCTGTCACCACAACATATTTTAGAATACTTTTATCACGTCAGAACAAAATCCCGCCTCATTAGTGTGCAATGTCCAGTTTCCCAGCCTTTTCAGCCCTAGACAATCACCATTTTCCTCCTGGCTTTATAGATTTGCCCATTTGGGATATTTTATGCAGTGGAATTGCAGTGTAGAAGCCTTGTGTGATTGGCCTCTTTCACAAAATATGTTTTTAAGGTATATTCATGTTGTAGTATGTACTGGTATTGTATCCCTTTATATGACCAAATAGTATTCCAACATATGGCTGCACTGTAACTTATTGTGCCACTAGTTGATGGATATTTGGACTGTTTATACCTGACACTATTATTAATAATGTTCTTATGATTATTCATATACAAGGTTTTATGTAGACCTGTTTTGTTGTGTATATATATACATGTATATATATATATATATACATACATACATATACATACGTACACATACACTTGGGAGTGGAATTGCTGGGTCATATGATAATTCTGTTTTTAACTTCTGGAATATTTTCCAAAGCATTTCACAAGCATTATACATTCCCACTTAGAGGGTATGGGGTGGGGAGATTCTGATTCCTTCCTAGTCTATATAATATTTCATATTGCTATTTAATTATTTGTCCTAGTGAGTATAGAATCTTATTATGACTTAATGCAGTCCTTCACTAGGTATATGACTTACAAATGTTTTCTTCATTTAAAAAATTCACCAAGCAATAATGGCATACACCTTTAATCCCAGCATCTGGGGGCAGAGGCAGGCAGATCTCTGTGAGTTCGAGGCCAGCCTGGTCTACAGAGAACAGTCAGGATTTTACAGAGAAAACCTATCTATAAAGACTAAAAACCAAACAAACAAACAAGCAAAAGAAACCCCCCAAAACAGAAAACCCATTTTATGTTTATACATGTTTTGCCAGCATGTGAACTACATGCAGTCGTAGTGCCCAGGGAGGCAGAGATCTGGGATTAAAGTATGTACCATCATAGCTTGGCAATTGAGGGCATCGGAACCCCTGAAATGAGTTTCAGGTGGGTGTAAGCCACTACGTGGGTGCTAGGAATTGAACCCAGGTCCTCTGGAGGAGCAGCCAGTGTTTTTTTTTTGGTTCTTTTTTTCAGAGCTGGGGACTGAACCCAGGGCCTTGCGCTTCCTAGGCAAGCGCTCTACCACTGAGCTAAATCCCCAACCCCTCAGCCAGTGTTCTTAACCAATGAGCCATCTCCAGCCCCTTCTCCATTCTTTATGATATCCTTCTCATCATCGTATCTTTTGAAGCCAGGAAAATGATTTTATTCTTTATTGTATGTATGTATATGTATAGGTATAGGTATAGGTATAGGTATAGGTATAGGTATAGGTATAGGTATAGGTATATGTATGTATGCATGTTTGCATGTATGCATTTGATTTGTCTGAGTCTCCGTTTTTCTGTCTGTCTCTATCTTTGTTCTCTCTGTGTGTGTGTGTGTGTGTGTGTGTGTGTGTGTGTGTGTGTGTGTGCGCATGTGTGTGTATGTATGTTCTACCATGTTGGTTGCAGGATCTAACTCAGGTTTTCAAGCTTTGTGACAAATGCCTTTACCCACCAAACTATCTCACTGGCTAAGTTTTGATTTTATGACTAGGTAGTGTTAGATCTGGGAGATTAAATGCTGCCTAAGACAATGCAGTTAGCAGTAGCATTTTAAATAATTTATGTGTTTTTAACTCCTTTGTGTACTAGAGTGAAAGTATACAAAAAGGTATTATCTAGGCATGCAACCCTCTATAGAGTTTAATTGTGACTAAAATACAGATATGTTTCCCATAAAATGTGCTTAATTTTATAGAACATAGAAAGTAAATATATTAATAAATAACTTAATTAAGTAGAATGCTGAATATTAAGTGTCTTTGTATCTAATTACTGCCACTCTGTTATATTAATAAGCGCAAAGCTTTATATGAATTTTTTATATTATTTAAAGTTTTAGTAGGGAAACAGTTATCCTTTAGTATGACTGTATATTTTAGTCTTAAAATAAGTTGCAAGGTTTATTAGAAACAACTGGAAAGAGTCAGTGAAGAATGGGGCAGGATACACCTAACTCTTTTTTGCAGAAGATGGAGATGTGGCAGAATCTACAGTAGCCATGACTTTGAACTTGTTGTGTAGCCAAGGATGACCTTGCATTTCTGATCCTCCTGCCTCATCTTCCTGAGTACTGGATCATTGGAGTATTCCAACACACACTTAGGGCTGGACTTGGGATAGTCATGCAACTTGAGAATGTTACTTTCAGGTTTGAGGGGACTTTGTGTATTTACTTTTAAAAATTATATTTTAGGGTATTATATGACTGGAAAGAAAGATTGAAGCAGGGCTGTGAGATTATTCAGAGCACCCCCTATGGCCGACCTGCCAATATTAGCGGCAGCACCTCATCACAAAGAATCTACATCACCTACCGAAGAGCCTCTGAGAACACCACTCAGAACACTCTGGCCGTCACAGACATATGCATTATTATACCCAGTAAAGGGGAGAGCCCACCACACACTTTCTGCAAGGTCGACAAGAATCTCAACAACAGTATGGTAAGTTAATCCTATAGCACTAATACACTTAGCCACTCGCCAGCGAAGAAATGCATAACTGTAAGGCTTTTCTTGAAAACAAAATAGTGTAACAGATCTGAAAAATATGTTTTTAAGGATGTTGGGTATTTTATTGTTTTCAAAAGTACTTAGTTGTACTTTCACAGAAACTGTATAAGAGCTTCATCTTCTCTTTCCCTCTCCCCTTCTTCCTTCTAACTTAAATAACTTTTCCGTATTACTACAAAATCAGTAAGTTAACACCATGGCTGTCCCCAGGCTTCCTTGCTGGATCCTATACATATACAGCTCTGCAGACGTGGCATTCATTGCTGGTTTTCCCTACTATTTCCTTCACCATCATTTTTCTTCTGTTAGGCACGTGCAACACTTGTTGCAAGATCATCATTCTTTATAAAAGTTTTTGGTTCCATATTCCCTTCTCTTCCGTTGTCCCGTTCCACCATTCTCTATAGTAAAACTTTTCAAGAGCTCAATATGTGGTGGGGTTGAAGGGGAAATGACTGAGCTGGCACAGTGCTTGCCTAGCACACATAAGGCCCCGTTTCCATGCCCTGCACTGCATTACTGGGTGTGATGGAGCACACCTGCACTTTTAGCACTTAGAAATCTAGGCAGAAGGATCACAAATTCAAGATCACCATTGGCCACATAGTTCAAGCCATTCTGAGCTACTTGAGACCTTGTCAGCCTCATTCCCTGCAAGAAGGAGTGGGACATATTTCACTCCTTCCTTCACCTGGGCTCTTTCCAGTTAAGGTTTTGGTTTGGTTTTTGGCTTTTGTTTGTTTTTGGGTTTTTTGTTTGTTTTATTTTGTTTTTTTCTAGACAAGATTTCTTCATTTAGCCCTGGTTGTCCTAGAGTGCACTCTGTAGACCAGGCTGGCCTCAGACTCATAGAGATCTGCCTCTTTCTGCCTCCCGAGCACTGAAAGGTGCTCTAAGGTGTGCGTGGTCGCTACCTGGCTCCAGTTAAGTTTTTGACCCTATTCATCCCAAGGTTTTTCTTGTTACTGAGGCTCATAGTCAGTTCTTTATCTCAGCCTTGTAGGTTTTGCTACAGACAGTGACTGAGTCTCTTCTCTCTTGGCTTACCAGCCATTCCTTTGTGTCTCCCAGCTTCCTGTGCAGTGGAGTGCCCAGAGTTCAGTCCTCAGTATGTTCATCTTTACAAACAAAGCTTACTCCATTTTTAATCTAGTTTTTCTAATACAGTGTGTTGGTGACTTCTAAATTTCTGTGTCTGACTAAATCTCTCTAATTTATTGTTTCTTGTTAGTTATCTTACTTAATAGAGCACCTCAAATTTAATACGACCTGCAGTGAAATCTTGATGTACCTTTTCAGATCTTATTTCCATTGTCTTGCTTGTCTAATAAATAAAAAAATTTAAGTTACTCGAATGAATAAACCTAGGAGAAATATGAGCCTTTCTTTTCTGCTTACTATATCCTCCAATGAACTCTGCTGACTCTAATGACTCTAATTTTAAACGTCCCTTGACCTTGATCACTTCTTAACCACTTTAGGGTTGTAAGCCTGATCCAAGCCATAATAATCTTTAAAAATTACATTTACTTTTTTTTTTTTTTTGAGGCAGATTTCACTGTGTAGACAAGGCTGAACATAGAGATCACCTGCCTCTGGCTCCCAAGTGCTGGAATTAAACCTGTGTGGCACCAGTCTAGGTCCCCTCTTTGTGTGTGTGTTTGTGTGTGTGTGTGTGTGTGTGTGTGTGTGTGTTTGTGTGTGTGTGTGTGTGCGCGCGCACGCATACACGCGTGTATGTGTATGTGTAATTTCTATTCAAAACAAAATTTTTACTATTCATCTATCTTAGTTTATGTAATGTCCTACTTTCTTTTAATACTTACAGACTATTACAGAAACTGCAAACACAGGTAGTAAACACAAGTTATTTCTAGTTTTCCATTACCGGTACTGCAGCTTTGATCAGCTCTTGCCTTTTCCTATGAATGTTTCTTAAAAAGACACTGGAAGAACAAATAATTGAAATTAGAATTGAGGGCTTGAGAGATGGCCCAGGGTAAGCACACTGGATGCTTGTGCAGAGGACCCAGGGTTGGTTCCCAGCATCCCCATAGTGTCTCACAACAATCTGTAACTCTAGTTCCAAGGAGATCGAATGCCCTCTTCTGACCTTTATGGGCACCAGGCATGCATGTGGTCTGCATATATACATGCAGGCAAACATTCGTACACATAAATGAATAAATAACTCATAAAAAAAAAAGGACATAGCATTGACGTGTCTGTCTGTGTACTGTGTAGTTTGAAAGACATTGACTGATTGCTTTGAAAACATGGTGGTAATTTATATCTCCTCTAGCCTTAGTCTATAAGAATGTGCCATCTTTAGTCCTACACCTTGCCAACATTGATTGTTGTCAGTTAATGTCTTGAATTAGCAAAGTATAAATTACTATGATTTTAACATGTTTTGGCTATTGTGGCATTTAAACATCTTTTAATGTATTTAATGACCACCTGCACCTGTGGAAAACACATTCCAAGACTCCTAGTGATACTCCTAGATTTTCAGAAAGGTTTTTTGGTGATTATGTATCTGCGCGTCTGTGTTTGGGTATGTGCACATGAGTGCAGGTGCTCACAAAGGTCAGAAGCTTTGGATTCCTTGGAGCTGGAGTTTCAGGCTTGGGAGCTGCCTGATGTAATTCCTAGGAGCAGCGCTTCGGTCTCTGCAGAGAAGTGCGTGCTCTTTACTGCTGAGTCATCTCTCTGACCTTTCCCTTGGATTTTTGAATAACACCTAACTCTGTAGATACTATGCTTTTCCCTATATGTGTTTATAATAAAATTTAACTTGCGCATAAGGCATGGTAGGAGATTAGCACCAGTAACGAGTAGGGAAGTGTGACAAAGCAGTAGAGCAATAGCCGGGATCACCGCTCCGATACGTTGGATCCATCGTTAAGTGTGGTGAAAGTTTCTCAAACACAGGCACTGCTGTTGCTGTGGAGTGAGTAATGGGCAGAGAGCAAACACTGCAAGTATATTCTGAACAAAGGGATGATTCATGTTCTAGGCAGGATGGAGCAGGATAGTGCAAGTCCCCATCACAAAGGCCATGCAGGTAAAACTTCTAACTTGATGGGGAAAGCGCTGGTGAGGCCCCATCTCAACTTGAAAATATTTTGGCAGTTGGTGGCTGCTGGGGGAACGAGAGTAACTTTTTTTTTGCTTTTGTTTACTACTTATGGATGTTTTAACTGCATGTCTGTTTACCAAGTGTGTGTGTGCCTGGTACCCATGGAGGCCAGAAGAGGGTATTGAATCCCCTGGGACTGGAATTACAGATGATTATGAGCTGTTATGTGGGTGCTAGGAGTTGGATTTGGGTCCTTTACAAAAGCAACCAGTGCTCTTAATTGCTGAACCATCTCTCCAGCTCTGGGAGTAAGTGTTCTTTGAAGGTGTGACCACTGGTAGGCTACCCATGGTCCAGTTGATGCTCCCACACTCATGCATATATAGGAGCACTAATTGGAGTTATTAAAAACAGACAAACAAAAGGACATGAATTTGGGAGTTAAGGGAGATCCAGGGGAGCTGAGAGAGAAGGGGGAGTCACTATGACCAAATTGACCACAGGCAACTGAACTGTAAAAACTGAATGTGTGGATAAGGAAGGCCTAGCAGACATAACAATTGTTAATGAAGATTGCTGCATTGGATGAATTTTCTATAATTTGTTCTGTCTTCTATTATAAGACATTGAAATTCTGATTTTTAATATTAGAAGCAAGCTGTTGATATCACTAAATTTTACATGAAATAAATTGTAGTTACCTCGTGCCTATGTGCTATGTGGTATTCTAAGTGTTTCTTCACTCCTGCCAGTGACCTTAGTAGGTATTTTACTCCCATTTTACAGAGAAGCAAATTTGAGAATTAAAAAGTGGTTCTTTTCTTATACCAACACCTTCAATAAGCTGGTGAAGCCAAGACTCAGACCAGGCTATAACACTGCAGAACCGAGAGCTAAGCGTTGTCCTACACTGCTGATGCCCTGTTGTATCGCCTGTAATTCCCGTATCAAAGCCCATGTTTATTCCTTGATTCGTATCAAGGAAATATTAACTAATGTATGCTCCTGTCAGTTTATAACTTTGTTAAGAGTTGAACTTTTAATTGCCAATTTTCAAATTTTACTTCTCAGCATACAAACAAGCACTTTACAGATTTTAGATTATTTAATGGCAATTATCAGTGGATCCTTTAATGGTTAATACAAAGTCATACCAAGCTATTTATGTAAGAAACAATTTGAAAAGTGGTTACTGTCAATATCTAACTTTATCCTAAGAGAACTTACATGTAGATATGTCATCCCCAATTAGATGACCATTTTTTACTTTAACTAATTATATGTAGAAAATGTCTGTAGATTAGTATGATTTAGCAATATTATGTGGCTGTTATGATTATAGTAGAAGAAAATCATGGTAGCAAATAGAATTTTTGGGGTTGGGGCTGGTCCAAGGTGAGAAAAGGTATCATTCTGGAGCTCAGCCTGGTTGCAGCGAAATTAGCCTCCAGCTCATGGTGATCTTGTCTCCCTCACTCTCCCGAGTGCTGAGATTACAAGCACAAGCCACACATTTGGTTCACATATAGTTTTAAAAGGCTATATATGGTAATAGTTAAGGCAAAGAATGTTTTTGAACTTTTTCATGAATATGAGGCCTAGCATACACTATTTCAGATTTGATCTGTTGTTTTAGTATCACCATACAAGCCTACAGATGTATCTACGATTTGTTTTCGACTGGAGGAAATTGACATTGTCATTAGAACTGTTTCTAATTCTCACTAACTAATCAAGGTGTTCTAGCTAAACCTTTGCCATTGAAGTTAAAACCAGAATGTGTTTCTTTTTTCTTCCTGAGACAGTAGTCTCTCTATTACCACAGAGCATGTATTCTCCTCTGCAGAGGATAAAGAGGCATTGTTAACAGCTTGGTTAGCATAAGATTCTGGCCAACCATGTCTATGTGGACAAATTCCTTCACCGTTTGTGCCTCAGTTTCCTCATTCATAGACTAGGAATATAGTGAGCCCTTTTTTTTTTGTACATAGGTGTTTTTGAAGAATAAATGAATTAGTATTAGAACTTGGGACAGTACCTGCAACAATAGCAAATGATATATAAATGTTATTACTACTCATTCTTTTTATGTGTTTAATATTTAAAGAGCTTTTTAAAAAATAATTTATTTACATTTCAGTCACTACCCCTATCATTTCCCTCCTCCTACAGTTTCTTATCCCATTCCTCCTCCCGGTTGCCTCTGAGAGGGTGGTCAGTCCCCCCTCTCCCCCGCCACGTCTCCCCCTTCTCTGGGGCATCAAGGCTCTCGAGGATTAAGTACATCTTCTCTTACTGAGGCTAGACCAGATCGACCTCTGCTACATATGTGCCAGGAGCTCTCTGGGGTCTGGGTTAGTTGAGACTGCAGAACTTCCTATGGGATCCCTCTCACTTTCAGCTTCTTCAGTCCTTCCCCTAATTCAACCATAGGGGTCCCCGACTTCAGTCCAGTGGGTGTTAGTATCTGCTTCTGTCTCAGTCAGCTGCTGGTAGAGCCTCTCTGTGGACAGCCATGCCAGGCTCCTGTTTGTAAGCATATCATAGCATAGTAGTGTTAGGCCTTGGTGCCCCCTACCCCATGAGGTGGATCCCAAGTTGGGCTGGTCATTGGGCCTCCTTTCCTTCAGTCTCTTAGAGAAGATGTTTTTAAAAATTGTCTCTAGCTGTTAAATTTGTCCCAAGTTTTCTTAATGAAAAAAAAAAAGATTATAGAAACTAATGTTAAATGGTTATTTTCTTACTTTTCAACCAAGAATGGTCATTGATACTTCTGCCCAAGTTTGGAACTTTGAATAAAGTCTAAATTTTTGTGACTTAGTTTTATTTTAAAGCATCAAATTTTCCTGCTATTGTAAAGAGGGGAATTGTCATCTTCTGAAAGAAAAGTAAACAATGATTCTAACAAAATAGTAGATTGGCAATAGTTTTCAGGTGAAATCTGTTTCTACATGGTAGTGAAGTCATCGGAGAGCTCAAACACATTCCATTTTGTCAAGTTACTGCCTTTTGAAAATTAAGTGCTATTTTTTTCTTCTCTCTTCAGTGGGGATCTGCAGTGTATTTATGCTATAAAAAGTCAGTGGCAAAGACTAACACTATATCTTACAAAGCAGGTAAGTATCATTTTGGGGAGAAATACCTTATGTAGAAATATATTGTGGGGTCTATAAGGTTAAAAACAAAACTGGCCTGTAGCCAGGTTGTGTGCCATGTTAGCATGTGTTAGCATCAGGACTTGAGCTCCAGCCACTGTCTCTTGAGTCTCATTTTGTCTTAAAGTGTTTTGGATGTTCCATGAAAGATCATTTTGACAAGAAGGTGGAATTTTTTTAAGCCTTAGGTTTAAATAACAACTTGACTACATACCAATTCTCTTTAATTTTTAAACCAGTGCAAAATATGGAGAAGATGCTTCTTTAATATTTGTGTTAATTTAGTCAAATTTAATGGTTATATTTTATGATAATGAATAGTATTAAAACTAATTTGTAATTTTATGGTGAATAGTTGAAGTTTTCAATTTTAAGAGCCCTCAAAATGTCAAACATACTGGTCTTATTTATAAGAAAGCAGATTCAACCTTTTAAAACCAGAGTCCTGGACTCTCTCTCCTTTCCAGGAGAACACAGTCACCAGCATTTCTGTTCTTACCTTACACCTGCACTGTTGCATCAGGACCCGGGAGACTAGAACTTAACTGTGAATCCTCAGGGGACCTCACTGGTCAGCCGGCATGTGACAAGAGAGAGCCTTCATTTATCTCATTCATTTTGCCTTATAGATGGCAGAACCTGAGTCCTATTTGTTGAGAATCAGAGATAGTAGTAGAGCCCGCAGTTCAGATTCCCACTTTATCATGGCTCGACCAGGGATAGTGTCTACCAGACTTTAAGGCTGCTCAGTCATGAAACCTCTTTTCTTTTCTCTCCTTTCCTTTCCTTTCTTTTCTTTCATTCTTTCCTTCTTTTTTGTTTTTTGTTTTGTTTTGTTTTGTTTGTTGACTGCTTGCTTGGTTGGTTTTTGTTTTTTTTCAAGTTAGGGTTTCTCTGCATCCCCCTGGCTGCATTGAAACTAAGTCTGTAGATTAGACTGGCCTCACTCAGAGATCCATCTGCCTCCAGAGTGCTACGATTAAAGGCCTGTTTTTTCAACTTCTGACCCCACAGTACTCAGTATAAAGCTCTGTTTCTAGGATACACTCAGTGGAAGATACCCATTCCATTTTCATGAGGAGATTAACAGGAAACATTGGGTTGCTTTGGGATAATTTAGAAAGCAGTCAGCAGGGGTGGTGAGTCATGCCTGTAAATCCAGCACTCAGGAGGCCAAAGCAGAAGATCACAAGTTTAGAATTTAGAAATATGTTTGAAGTGACACCATTGTAATATTCTAATCTCTATCTACTCTTTGGTGGGTCCTTTTTCATTTGTGTAAAAATTTACATTTAGACTCCTACAGGAGAACATACGTACTTATATACATACATACATACATGCATACAGACAGACAGACAGATATATAGATATCCCCGAGGAATAGTTAACAAAGTGATAGAGTGAGTATGTATGTATGTGTATTTTATATATATGTATCTGTATTGAAAATTTTAAATATATGCTTTAATGTATATGGCATAAAGTGAATTTTTATGTGTGTGTGTGTTTTCAGAGGGTTCTCTTTTCCTCGTTACTTCTAACCTAGCCTTTGTAGATGATGTTTGATAAATGTTAAATAATTTAATAGTTACAGTCTTTGAAGGTTAACATCCATATAAATCCTACTGACATATTCAGAATTATCTGATGAACATACATGCAAGTTTTTTACTTTCTAGGTGTGTGAAATAAGAAAGCATTTTATTGTCATTCAACTTACATTCAAGACACAGCGACCTAATGTTTCCCACTGCTGTCATAGGTCTAATTTGCAGATATCCTCAAGAAGATTATGAGTCGTTCTCACTGCCAGAATCTGTTCCCCTCTTTTGTTTACCAATGGGGGCAACTATTGAATGCTGGCCACCAGATAGCAAATACCCTCTTCCTGTGTTCTCTACATTTGTGTTAACTGGAGCCTCAGCTGAAAAGGTACAGTGTATTTTACTAGTTTGCTGATTCTTTGTGTGTGTGTGTGTGTGTGTGTGTGTGTGTGTGTGTGTGTGTGTGTATTTTTAAGTCATAAGCTCCATATCTGCAAGAAGCAGTGTAAAAACTAAACGGAACCAGTAATACACATTTCTTCCATTTGGTTGAATTTACTATGTCCAGAGACAGGAAAAGAGTGTTCTTCCACCCTCCCAAATGGTTTTATTTTTAAATGTTAGTGAAGACTTTCCTCATCATAAAATGTTGATTCCCTCATTGGTTCATTTTCTGTGATAGAAAAACTACTAAATCATATCAAAGGCATTATAAAATATAACATGACTTAGAAAACAGACCTCTCTTGTTACTCTGGGGACCAAACCTTGCACTTGCAGGTTAGAGTTCTGCCCAGCTGCATCCCAACCCTGGAGGGGCAGAGTGGCAGAGGAAGGAGCTTGGAATCACCTAGGCCAACATTCTCATTTTGTGGATAGGGAAATCATGGTACAGAAAAATGTAGTGAATTGTTTACATTCCTCATTTGTCTCACTGTCTTACTGAATAATTTTCAAACATTTCATATAAAAATACTGGTATAATATTTACTTTTTGGTTTTATTGTTTTGAGACAGCATCTTTTTTGTGGAGACCAGGCCGCTCTTGAGTTTGCTTAGATCCTCTGCTTCCTGAGTGCTGGGATTACAGGTTTGAATCACCGTGTCAAGGCTCAGTTTCTTTCACTTTTTATTTGAAAATTGTAGTTTAATCGAAATGACTATTTTTAATAATAAGGGTACATGAAAATACAAGAAAGCAGTCAGCAGGGGTGGTGACTCATGCCTGTAAATCCAGCACTCAGAGGCTAAGCAGAAGATCACAAGTTTGAGGCCAGCCTTAGGAGACCCTGTAATTTTTTTTTTTTTTAAGAAAAACAAGATTGATTTTTACTAATGTATTCCTAGTCCCTGGCACCTTACCTGTACATGGCAAGCATCCATTAAATATTCAGCTGATCGCCTGTTTTGACTAAATAAAATAAAGTATATTTATTAAATGCTTTCTTGTTTTATAGGTTTATGGTGCTGCTATTCAATTTTATGAACCATACTCCGAGGAGAACCTTACAGAAAAACAGAGACTTCTTTTGGGTTTAACGTCTCTGGTAGATGGAAAGTCTGATGGTTCTAGAACGATTCACACTAACAAATGCATTTGTCTGCTTTCCCACTGGCCTTTTTTTGATGCATTCAGAAAATTTCTGACTTTTCTGTATCGTTATTCCATCTCTGGACCTCATGCCCTTCCAATTGAGAAGTAAGTTATAAATTCCAAGGTTTAAATTTTACACTCCATGATGGGCATGGTGGTACATCTCTGTGAGTCGGAGGCAGGCCTGGTCAACATAGTGAGTTCCAGGACGACCAGAGCCATATAGAGAGATCATATTTTAAAAAAACATGTCAGCCCTTTCCTGATTAAATATAAAATTGATTCAATTTTATATGGAAATTGGGTTCCTTGAGAGTTATTTGAGAAAAACATTTGGTTACATTATTTTGGTTATTTTATTTATGTAAAACTTTATATTTTTACAATCTTGTTATTTCAAACAATTTTATTTCTACCAGCAAATGTCCTAATTTATTTTGAAATGAGTAACTTGGAATAAATATCAAATACTCTTATGAAGTTTATAGCTGCTAATTTGGAGAAATCCTGGAACTAGGTTTCCTTGCAGTGCTAGAGATTAAATCCAGGGCCTTGCACATGCCAGGTAAGTGCCTTGTCATTGAGCCACACCCCAGCTTGAAGATGCTAAAATGCTAAACTGCATTTGTAATTTTTAGGTATGATTAAGGTATAATGAACCTTTAAAGTGGTCCTACGTTTAGATATGAATTTAAAAGAAATTGATACAGACATTTTGTTTTTCATTTTATCGCTTTAACGACTTACTAAGAGCACTAAAATGTGACGATGCTTCATGCAGTAAGACACCGGTGATGCAAAGGGCAGGTGTCACTGCAGCCTGACTTCTGCCTCTCCAGGCTTGTAGTCAGATTTCTGACTCTGAGGAGAGTTGGGAAGTAAGAGTTATCGTAAGAGCATTCAGATACAGCATTGCTCTAGTCGACCTGTGCTCCTGTCTACTCTCATTTTGGTGGTCAAAACCTAGCACTTCCGAAATTCTCTGCTGTTGGAACCCCTTTAAAATCATATGAGAACTCAATGAGCTCTTCACTATGTGTTATGTTTTTCAATACAAACATCTTATTAAAAATAAGAAATTAAAACTGATTTATAATATATTAATTCATTTGTAATCTACTTAACAATTAACAAACTAGTTACATGTTTAAACATTTCTTTGAAAAGTAACTTATTTAAAGCAGTGGTTAGTGAGAAGAGTGAATCTTTTTTAGTAATCATTTTATTCATTTTCTTTTTTTTCTTTTTTTCTTTTTTTTTATTAACTTGAGTATTTCTTATATACATTTCGCATTTTATTCATTTTCATTTCAAATGATATCTCTCCCTTCTCAGATTCCCCTCCACAAACCCCTTATCCCATCCTTCCTCTCCCCCCTCCCCTTTGCCTCTATGAGGGCGCTGTTCCACCCACTCACCTGCTCCCACCTTACCGCTCTAGCATCCCCCTCTGCTGGGGCATCAAGCCTCCATAGGACTAAGGGCCTCCCCTCCCATCAATGGCAGATAAGGCTACATTTGTGACTGGAGCTACAATCCCCTTAAGCTTCTTTAGTCCTTCCCTTAGCTCTTCCACTGGGGTCCCCAGGCTCAGTCCAATGGTTGGCTGTGAGTATCTGCATCTGTATTGGTCAGGTGCTGGCAGAACCTCTCAAGGGATAGCCATACCAGGCTCCTGTCAGCAAGCACTTCTTGGTACCAGCAATAGTGTCAGGGTTTGGTGTCTTCAGATGGGATGGATCCTTAGGTGGGGCAGTCTCTGGATGGTCTTTCCTTCAGCTTCTGCTCCATTTTTGTCCCTATCTTTCCTTTGGACAGGATCAATTCGTGGTTAACAATTTTGAGATAGGGCCTCTCAACTAGGGGCCATGCCTGTCTACTGGAGGTATTCTCTTCAGGTTCTATCTTCCCTCTGTTGGGAAGCCTCTAATGCCTTGGCTAATTGAGCCCAGCTGAGTTTTCTTTCTCCGTTCTGAATTATTGTCTTGGTTGAAGTATTGAGGAGAATCTGACCTCACACAGATAATGTAATAGAAAAGGGAGAGGCACCTAAGAAGTCATTTTAGGATTGTGGTATTATTTTTTGGCATTATCCCAAAGTTTGGCAAGTGGTAGTTTCTTCTAACTTATTAATAATGCAAAATATGAAGCCTAAGCAATAAAGTTTCCTTCTGTGTTCTATTAAAATCTGAGGATCTCTTCCAGTCTTGACTGAACATTAACTCATGCATGCATGATCTTGTAGCATTGTGTATTGGTCATTTGCACAGCAATGGTTCATTGAGGTTATCACATCATTGGAATGTAGTCAAAGGTCTTTTTATGATATAAGAAAATCACTTGTTGGGGTTGGGGATTTAGCTCAGTGATAGAGCGCTTGCCTAGGAAGCGCAAGGCCCTGGGTTCGGTCCCCAGCTCCGAAAAAAAGAAAAGAAAATCACTTGTTAACATCAATATCTATAGCATCAGAGCAGTTTTAACATTTTATATACATATACATGTATATGCATGTGCATGCATGTTGGCATGTCTTTGCCGTGGTGCACAGGTGGAGGTCAGAGGACAACTTGCAGGATTCAGTTCTCTTCTTCCAGTCTGTGAGTCCTGGGGATTGAACTCAAGTTACTAGTGTTGACATCAAGTACCTTACTTGCTAGCCCGAAACAAAGAAACAGAAAAGGTGTTGTTGTTGTTCTTGTTCTTGTTCTTGTTCTTGTTCTTGTTCTTGTTCTTGTTCTTGTTCTTGTTCTTGATGTTTGTAATGTTCACTGTGACTGTGGTGCCAGAGATCAAACAAGTCCTGCAAATGTTTCCCCTCCTAGCTGCATTTCCAGTTTTTCAGAAACGTTTTTGAATATTGGAAAGCTTTTGGGTTCATGGTGAAATTCTTACTTTTCACTTGAAAATTGGAATTTAATTATTAACAAGTATTTTTAGTTGTTTTCCTTGAAGTAATAGCACTTTGTTAATTCTGTGTGGAAAATATCTGTTAACTGGATAAGCTTAATTTGCTCATCATCTTCCGAACAAGAATGGCATTCTGTATGGGGGAAATAAACAACCAATTCACTCATAACTCAGTCCTGTAAGCACTTTTGCAAAATCAAGATGGCAGCCATACTTTGTCTGAAATAGTAATGCTTTATGGGTACTTATCCTTTATACAGAATATTATAAACATACACTCCAGAATTAAGGTACAGGACAGATATTTACTACCTCAAATAACATGAATTCAGACATTCTTTTTTCAAGATTTATTTTAGTTTATATGTGTGATTGTTTTGCCACATGTATGCCTGGTGCCCTTGGAGGTCAGCAGATGGTACCAGATCTCCTGGAACTAAAGTTATAGATGGTTATAAATCACCATGTGGGTGTTGGGAACTAAACTGAGTTTTCTGCAAGAAGAGCAAGTGCTCTTAACTACTGAGCCATCTCTCCAGCCCCAGTCAGAGACATTCTTAACTGCCTTGACTCTCAGAGGGTGTTAGTTTCGTTCACAATGCTTTGGCACTTTCATTGCCATTGCCAACTGTGTAAGCAAGGCAAATGGAGTCTCTCAGTTACCATAAGAAGAGTTTTCACCTTTCCCATCCTCCCTGAATGGGTCTTAGACACCTTTAAAATTTCATGTATCATACAAAAGTCCTGATTTCCTGACTGCTTCAGATAATCAATCAGATGTGTGTCTTGTGGTACTCATTCCTCTAGTCCTTATTTTCCTTCCAGATTTTAAGTAATAGTAGGGACAAGTAGTAGCCTTTCACACAGTACATAGTTAAAACACAGAATCAATGACTTGTCCAGTTCTCCATTCATTTCTAATGATCTCACTTCTAAAAGTAAGGTACTCTTTAAATAATGTTTAGAAGAAAAACAATACAAGAAAAACAGCTTATTTCTAAAGAGAATAAAGTATTACTATGTTTCATCTTTCCCCTTCTTTAAAACATTAAAATATTCAAAACAGAACTTATTGATTGGTGAATGACTGTAATCTTAGTGCTCAGGAGGCAGGAGGATTACAAGTTCAAGGCTAAATACCAAAATCATATCCCTAAGAATCATATGAGACAGTTCAGTGAAAGAATACTTGCTGGTGTGCGCAAGGTTTTGAGTTTGATGCTGATCACCACAAAAAAAAAAAAAAAAAAAAAAGCAAACAACAAAAACCATCTTGTTGATGAAGATTTTCACCCATTGTTAAATGGAAGGCTTATTGAGATGGGGAAGTCCTCCTTTGTTGCCCAGGCTGTCTTGAACTCCTGAACTCAAAATGATCTGCAGTCTCCCAAGTAGGTGGGACTACAGACACACACCACCACACCCAGCTTATTCATCATTTACAAACATTTATTTTAGTGCCTCAGATGGATATGTCACAAAATATGAGGAATTAATTAAAAATATGTTACAAATGTAAGAATTAGTTTCTTTAGTAATGTTGATTATTACCTGCCTAGAAAGAAGAAAACGTAAGTCACTAAATAACATACTGTTGTATAATCAGCTATTAACATAAAGTTGCTCAGTTTAATCAGAGGCAACTTCAATGATTCAAACAGCTTTTTGTGTTACTTTGTTTCCACAGTACTAGGGGCTTTGGAGTTCAAGTGCACAGGGCCTTAAGGAGCTTGAATTTGAGATGGTATGTTAACCACATAGCTAGTGATATTAATTTGGAATCAATGACTTTCTGCTTTTGTTTTTAAGGCATATTTCCCATTTTATGCATAAAGTTCCCTTTCCGTCCCCTCAGAGGCCACGGATTTTAGTTCAGGTAAGGTTCTTTTAATATGAAGGCCGTATAAATTATTAACAGCTCCATCAGCATGTGATATAAGTGTAACAACGTTATTGTGGGGAAAGTAGCATGAGCTCTGGAGAAGACCAGATATTTGTTCATGTTGGAATCCAGGCTCTTATATTAATTCCATCCACAGAAGAGGACTTCGTGTGCACACACGTAATCCCAACTCCTGGGAGGTAGAGGCAGGAGGGTTGAGAGTTTGATTTCAGCACGGACTACATAGTCACTTCTAGGCCAGACGTGTCTACATAGTGGGTCTGTCTCAAGAAAAAAAAGTATGCAGATTATGACCCCCCCACACACACACATTGTCTTTAAATATTTGAAAGTCTGTGCCTTTGACAATCATATAGTTGGTTAAATGTATTAGAATAGTTATCAGAGATAGTTGTATGTTTACATATTGCAGGAGGGAGGAAGTGCCTGTGCCTTGGGTGCAACAGGGAAGTTTTAATGACTACAAATGTTTTCACAGTTGAATACATCTCCACTCTTTTGCTTATATCTTGTTTGAGGTCTTGATAATTTAAATTGCCTGTTTACTTAATCTATGAAATTATTCATGCAAAGGAAATATTTTCATGTGTTGACACCATATGTGTTGCTGGTTACCAAAGCCCTGAAGGTAGAATTATTAGTATTAGAAATCATTTAGCAGATAGAAATGTACATAAATTTGAAAATGCAGATAAAATTAGTTGCATTATTCTACTGATACAGATAAAATTTCTAGAGCATACTTTTTGATGGCGTTGACAGTTGTTCTTCACAGCCATTCATTGCTTCGTGACACTGAGTGCCAGAGTGCTATACAGCATACACACATATGGAATTGTTTTATCTCAGTATTAATCTCTGTAGGTTATCCAGTCTCTGTTGCAGGCTCCGCTCTGCTGTTACATTACAAAATCAGCTAGAGTGTGTGCTTGGAGGGATGGAATCTCATGTCTATGTTCTATTAAGACTGCTCACAAAGTAGAGAACCCATGGATTTGTTACATGCCATAACTTTACTGACCCTAAATGTATGGTGTTGAGCACATTTAACCTGTAACATAAATTTATTAAAATAGAATTGGGGAAAAGTTGAAGACATAAGAGATCGGATTCAGAGTAAGAAGTTGGAAGGAGCCAGAGATCAGGACTTGCTTTAGAGAATCCAAATAGTATTAACTGTTCTTACGCTGGTGATCTGGGAAACTTCATGGGTGGCCACATTAGTCTATGTCTGTTATGAACACATGGTGTGTCAGAGTTCATCTTTACATTTGCTTTGTTTTAAATCTTCCAGTTATCCCCACATGATAATTTGATTCTCAGTCAGCCTGTTTCTTCACCTCTTCCATTAAGGCAAGTAAAGCTTCAGTTCTGTTTCTTTACATCTATGTGTATACATTCCCATATCCATGCATCTGCCAGCAGTCAGAGGTGGGTGTTGGGTTTCTTGGAAGTGAGTTACAGGCTGTGAGCTTTCCAACATGGGTTTGGAACTGAACTCAGATCCTCTGGAAGAGCATTGGGCATTCTCAGCCACTCAGCCATCTCGCTCTCCCTAATCATTTCTCTAAGTCTAGTGTTAACTAAAGTTATGTATATGTATATTGTCTTTCCTAGCTAAAATTCCAAATGTTAATGGAAGCACTTTTCATTTAACTGTTTTTTTGGCAGGTTCTTTTTACCTAATATTAGGTATTAGGTAAAGTATTAGGGTTAGTTTTTGAGAAGAAAGAAAGGTTTTACAACAGTGTTTGGTATTTCTGTGTGTCCTTGTTATCACATACTATGTGATAATAGATTACGAAGGCAGGTTACTTTTAGCACTAATTGTCCTCTAAAATATACCCGAATACATTTTCTTTTTTAAAACAGGATTTCTCTCTGTAGCCCTGGTTGTCTTGGAACTTGCTCCATAGACCAGGCTGGCCTAGAACTCAGAGATTCACCTGTGTCTTTCCCAAATGCTGAGATTAAAGTTAGGTGTCACCATTTCCTGGCTCAAAATACATTTTAAATTTAATCCAAAATAAAAAAAATACTTATTAAACGGTACATAGTTCATCATTCTAAAAGTTCAGAGAAGTTACAAAATATGTTTTCCCTACAGTATCATTTCTTGAAATTTAATTAGCTATGTAATTTTTCTGTCAGAAATAGTTATGGTATAATTAAACTATTATATTGCACATACCTTAGGGAGACCAGCTGCCATCTTTGACGTTCATTTTGTAAGAATTACAGATGATTTCATCATTAGCCCTTAGCCCAGAGTGCTGAGTGTTTTCCAAGCTCTTATCTGAGCTGAAAATAAGATAGACACACTGATTACAAATGATTCTAATTGGCCAAAAGGGCTTCATTCAGGCAACAGCATTGTTGAGATATAATTTACACATCACAAAAGTCACCCAAGTAAAGTGTGCAAATCAATGATTTTATTCACAGAATTCTACATCTGTATTGTTTTAATAAAGTTTAGGATACATTATTCTGTAATACCAGCCTGTGTTCTTTGCTACTAACTTTGATTCTGTCTGTTCCTACATATATATGCTCAAACACATACACACAAGAGTGCAAACACATACATGCATGTGCGCGCACGCACACACACACACACACACACACATACAGAGAGAGAGAGAGAGAGAGCCCTGTTGATCTTTACTGTTTTACAGATTTGTCTCTTGTACATTTTATGTAAATGAAGAGATACCATATTTACTCTTTTTATTTCTCACTTCTTTCCCTGAACACATTTGTATGTTCATTCATGTGTGGCATGCACCACTGCTCAGTCCCTTTCCTCCAGCTAATTCATTGTGTGGATACACTACGTATTGTTTATCTCATTACCTCTAAGGAAGCCTCTATATTTTGGCTATTGTGAATAGCGTTGCTTTGGACACATGCAAGTTTTTTTGAGCATGTGTTTATCTTTTCCAAAGGCATTATTATTATTTTTGCTTCATCAAGAAAAAGTTAACCCGGGCTGGAAAGATGGCTCAAGGCCAGCCTGGTCTACATAGTGAGCTCCAGCACACTCAAAGACCCCCTTCCTCAAAGGAAACAAACCAAAGACATTTCCATTAAAGTATAAGCTTCTAACCAAACATTCTATAACTAATTGAATTCTTTTGAGAGGACATTATTTATACGGCAGATCTTTTTACGTGAACTGAAGCAGATACGCAGGTGTGGTAGAGAATCCCAGTGACCCCAGCACTTAGCAGGCCAAAACAAGAAGATTGACAGCTGGAGACTAACCTGAGCTATACAGTAAGACCCTGTCCCAATGACAACAACAAGAGAAAGATGGGAACAAGCGAGGCAGGCAGATTTGTCGTTTTCCGCACTGAGTGCAGTGCTGGGAAGCACAGAGCCTTAAAGCTCACACACTCATTCTTTCATACTGCTTGTGATAGTGTCTTCCCTGCCCAAAAACTGCAGTCACGTTTAAAGTTGAGCATACACAGCCCTGCTCTCCCTAGATAATTAGGAGTTTAAATTGTTGGGTTTTTACTGTGTATTTTTGCTCGGATTGACAGTGGTGGGAAGTTTTCAACACTACTCCAGAATCTTGGCCCTGAGAACGCTGTTACACTGCTGGTGTTTGCTGTAACAGAACATAAAATCCTTATCCATTCCCTTCGACCCTCCGTGCTCACCAGTGTGACGGAAGCATTAGTGTCCGTGAGTACCGTTTCTTACATGCAGTCCATTCAGCTTAAGCTTAGTTTATTCATGTAATTGAAAATTGTTTTAGTACTTAACTACATTTCAGAAAGTAGTGGACTTATACATTGTTGAAGCAGTTTTAAACTCCTGACTCTTAATTTTAGTTATAATTATTTAACTCATTATCAAACATTAAACTATAGGTAATAATCTAAACCATAATTTTGTGTATGTGCTGATAACTTATGCTTCGATATCAAAATGTTTAATATTCTTCCATCTTTTGTCTATCCAAGATGATTTTCCCTTTCCACTGGCCCTGCCCATATGTTCCTCTCTGCCCATTGGCTCTCGCAGATGTCCTCAGTGCACCATGTCCATTCATAGTAGGCATTGATTCAAGATACTTTGATCTTTATGACCCTCCACCAGATGTCAGTTGTGTCGACTTAGATACCAACACCATTTCTCAGTAAGTACACTTGAGACTTTACAGCCAAGACTCCATAACTTCATTGTCTCTGTATGTGAATTTGCATTTATAATTGCTAACTAGTGTTCTTCTATATACATATATATATTTGTATTTGGAGTTTACCATCTCCTTGTCAGCTCTTGCTGGGCTTCAGTAGAATGTATTTAGGATGTTAGAGATGGTTGTGTTGGAAAGAAAATATACTTTTAATCCTCAGGCTTTAAATGTTTAAGAAACATAATCTTATGCTGACTTAAAAATTTAGCACAAGGCAGGTAGAAGTGGAATTGGAGAGACGGCTCAGTGGTTCAACTTGCAGAGGAAATGGATCCAGTCCCCAGCCCTCACACAGCTGCTAACAACTGTCCATAACTCCATTTCCAGGGAATCTGGTGCCCTCTTTTGGACATTGTGGAGACTGCACATAAAATTGCACACTTAAAAACAACGTTTTTTCAGATGGTGATTGAGAGGCTAATAAAAAATAGTGCCAGTTACCACAATAATTTTTTAAAACCTTTTTCTTTCTTTTTTTCTTTTTGTCAGATGAGTATGGGAGAATCACAATTGAGTTAAAAACCTATTCCTGTACAAATACTTAAATCTTATTTCTAGTATAACACTATCAGAATACTAGTGCATCATAGCAAAATTAGCATGTTTTAATTTTAAAATAATCTATAAACTAATATGTAATTTCCCCTTTTCACAATTCTGGGAAAGTAGCTTTAAAAAATGTTTCTTTATTTCTTCGAATCCCCATTTTTAGATTAGTTTCCCATCAGCCTATAAAGAAGGGAGAAATGGCTACAACAACATGGCACCCACTGGATCAGATTTAAACAGCCGTCATTTAGTCCCACTGAAAATCCCAAAAGCTAGTTCAGTTTTGCACTTAATAAGGAGCTGTGGAAAGGCTTTCCTCTGCTTACTGACTGGTACTAGGGACTGAACCCAGAGCTCATGCAGGCTAAGCCTGTGCTCTGTCACAGTGGTGCCCCCTCGTCCTTCTGTGTTTTAATAAGAGCAGTACACCATAAAGTCTGTCAATTTAATTCCAGAATTTTAGATTGACTCTCCACCTTTGCCATGTATCAAAACCTCAATTTCTTGAACCATTAGAGAAATTGGGGATAAAAGTCATTTTGTTTAGAAGTATATGTACAGTTAAAAGGCTTTTATTCATTAAAAAAGATTAACCTATAAAATATGAGACATATTAAGAACATTTTAATATGGAATACTTAAAGCAAAGATTTTTTTCCAATAATTTATTTCTTTTATTCTTGTATTGTAAAGTACATCTCCATCACACCCCCCTCCCCTCCTCTCTTCCCAGTCCTGCCTTTATGAATCCCTCTCCCATTGCCCTCTTCCCTTTTTCTCAGAGAAAGGGAGCCCCCCCTTGGGTGTCACCCCACCTTGGGACATCTAGTTCCAGGAGTAAGCATCCTCTCCCACTGAGACTCAACAAGTCAGTCCAGGTAGGGGCAGGGGATGTAATGGCGGGGAACATACTGAGACAGCCTCCCTCCACTTGTTAGGGAAACCAAAGATTTTTTTATGAGCATCACTGTGTTTTTTAGTAGGAATGTTTCATTCTTTGAAATAGTAAACTAGTACTTTGCTTTCTCACTTCACAAATGTTAGACAAGACAGTGATTTTCTTTTTAAGATTGATTTATTGGGGTTGGGGATTTAGCTCAGTGGTAGAGCGCTTGCCTAGGAAGCGCAAGGCCCTGGGTTCGGTCCCCAGCTCCGAAAAAAGAACCAAAAAAAAAAAAAAAAAGATTGATTTATTTTATTTATATGAGTACACTGTAGCTGTCTTCAGACACACCAGAAGAGGGCATCGGATCCCATTACAGATGGTTGTGAGCCACCATGTGGTTGCTGGGAATTGAACTCAGGACCTCTGGAAGAGCAGTCAGTGCTCTTCACTACTGAGCCATCTCTCCAGTGATTTGTAAAACTTAACTAAGTGCTACCAGTGAATGCACACCATATTTATTATGATAGAAATTTCACAATTCCTCTTGATGCATAAGAAAGCAGGGGTTTAGATTTCGTGCACAGTTAAAGAACACATCGTTTACTCTGTCGGTGCTTGGTTTCTAAACTCTTGATCTCACTGTGACACTAAGACTTCTGCCACTAATAATGAGGTAGCTGTGACAGATAGTAATGCTGTAAATGGAGAAACCATGAGCAAAAATGCAGAAGGCTATCAGATTAAAACTCCTGACAGCTGTGTAAAGCTCCCCTACCTGACTGCATTTCACAGAAACAGTGTCCAGGGCAAGTGGGGGAAATTACATGAATAAATGACAAGGCAACACTTTTGTATCCATTTATGACAAAAACATATCTTGAATGTCTACTTCTATAGAATGGAAACAAAAATGCAAACCAAATAAATGTTCTCCTTGCTCTGAGTTCCTCCTCCTCTAGTCTAAGTAAGACAGGTGTGGGAGGATGTAGGGATACTATTCGGCAATGTTTTATCAAGGTAGTGATGTAAAGAGTTTCTACACTGTAGTCTCCCTGTACCATGCACTTAGTCAAATTATAAATGTAAAAACTATCATTTCTTTCATAGTAGAACATCTGCAACCTTATTCTCTACCTTTATTTTTATTTTCATTCTTTGGAAAAGAGGATAAATTATAAGATTATTTTTATGAGATTAGAATTCCTAGTCTACTATTTTTGCTTGTATTTGCTCTATGAGAAGCTTGGGGTGGTTAGAGATAAAGCACTGGCTTGGGAAGTCCTAGCACCCATTGCACTGAGTTACTGAGTTGTCCTTTGTGCATAGAACATAATGAGTTTGCTTGCCTACTCTTTTTGTCTTTCTTTTTCAAACATCCAAAGTGAGTATTCATTACTTTTTAAATGAAAAAATACCGAATAAATAAGAAGGAGACTAAAGAAAAACTATAGTTAAGTTCAAAAGCTTTATGGTGCCTTATACCTCCTGGATAGATAGAGACCTCCTGAAGTTACGATGGTTATAGTAAGGGAGATTATAGGTTCCTCCTACAACAGAGATATTAGTTTATAAGCAGATAATCTTTTTAAAGTTATAAAATGTTTTGTAATATTACACTTTGCTCAAGGAATTTAATATTTTAGAAGCAAAACCCAGAATAATTTTTATTTATGCTTTGGAAACTAAGAAACTAAGCATATAGCAGCATATTTTAATAAGGTCTGTAGTTTCTAGGTTCATTGAAAATTCATTACTACCTTATTTTCTCTTAGGAAAAACTGCTACAGTTAGATTTCCCTGCTGTGTAGGTGTCTAAGCCTTCCACATGAAAGCAAAGGGTATGCTCACCTCAGCCAGATCCTGTTATTAGCATGGTCCAGCGAATCTGAACAGATGCTGTATGCGTATCTAGTTGAAGATTACATCTTCATGCAAATTAATTTCATATCATCACTATCCCAGTCTGCCTCTGTCAGATTTTCTTCATTAACCTGACTATTCAGAATGCGTTCCATTTTTTGTTTGATGGCTGTTTCCCCTTCATGTATAAATGTGTTAGGAATGTACCCCTCCAAAGGTCCATGTAACAAATGTATTGTTGTCTTTTCATCTCAGAACTGGTGACAAAAAGAATGTAGCTTGGAAGATTCTTCCGAAGAAGCCGTGTAAGAATCTGATGAACACACTGCATAATTTGCACCAGCAGTTGGCAAAACGTAAGTGGGCGGCTAAGGGATACAACATATTCTGAGAAAATGACTGTCTGAATTAATTTCCTTTTTCAGCTAAGGAAATATAGGTAATAAAGAAAATAGAGGCTGGAGAGAGGGCTCAGAGGTTAGAGCACTGACTGCTCTTCCGGAGGTCCTGAGTTCAAATCCCAGCAACCACATGGTGGCTCACAACCATCTGTAATGAGATCTGATGCCCTCTTCTGGTGTGTCTGAAGACAGCTACAGTGTACTCACATAAAATAAATTAATAAATATTTAAAAAAAAAAGAAAATAGAGAATGTTTGCATGTCAACCTTGCACAGGGTGCATCTGCTAGAATAAATGCTAGTTGTGTAACTATGCTGCTAAGATGAGTACGATACTGGAACTGATACTTTGTTTTAAAGAACGTGGTTACTGGATATTATAACTCACACATGTAATCACAGCACCTGGGACACTGAGTCAGGCTAATTGCCAAAATTTTAAGGCCAGCCTTGAAGCTACATAAGTTCCAGGCCAGCTAAGCTACTGGTAAGACCCTTTAAAAGAAAAAAAAAAAAAGGCTATTCTAGTCTGGCATGGTTGACAGAAGCTATAACCCCAAGAGCACTCCAAGGCAGAGAGGCAACTAAGTTGTCGCAAGATCAAAACCAGCCTTTGTACACAAGTTCCAGACTAGTCAGGACTACACATCAAGACCTTGTCTTTAAAAAGTTAGTTGATGCTGATTTTTTTTTTTAAAGTGTTCACGACCAGGCCTGGTGGTGCTCAACTTTTAGCATTTGAAGGCAGGCACAGATCTCTGAGTTCAGTTTGGTTTACACAGTGACTTCCAGCTAGAGCTACAGTGAGACTGTCCAAAAACATAAATGGAAAAAAGGAAGGGAGGGAGGCACTCAGAGAGGGAAGGAAGGAGGGGAAAAGGGACAGAGGGAGGGAGAGAAAGGAAAGTGTTTAGTCTTTAGGGCAAAGTAAAGTATGTTAGAAGCCAAATGAGTAACTTATACATAAGTATTTCACAACTTACAGATCTACTTTTTCCTTTTCTTTCTTTTTTTCTTGGATATTTTCTTTACTTACATTTCAAATGTTATCCCCTTTCCCGATTTCCTCTCTGGAATTCCCCTATCCCTTTCCCGCTCCCTTCCCCTGCCTCTGTGAGAGTGTTCCCCCATCCACCCACTCCCTCCCATGCCCTACCCTGGCACTCCCCTCCATGAGGGCATTGAGCCTTCACAGGGCCAAGGGCCTCTCCTCTCATTGATTCCCGATAAGGCCATCCTCTGCTACATATGTGGCTGGAGCCATGGGTCCCTCCATGTGTACTCTTTGGTTGGTGGTTTAGTTTCTGGGGGGAGGTCTGGTTGGTTGATATTGTTGTTCTTCCTATGGGGTTGAAAACCCCTTTAGCTCTTTCAGTCCTTTTTCTAACTCCTCCATCAGGGGCCCTGTTTTCAGTTTAATGGTTGGTTAAGAGCATCTGACTCTATTTCTCAGGCTCTGGCAGAGCCTCTCAGGAGACAGCTATATTAGACTCCTGTCAGCAAGCACTTCTTGGCATCTACAATATTATCTGGGTTTGGTGACAGTATATGGGCTGGATCCCCAGGTAGGGCTGTCTCTGGATGACCTCAGTCTCTGCTCCACACTTTGTCTCTATTTCCTCCTGTGAGTATTTTGCTCTCCCTTCTAAGAAGGTCTGAAGCATCCACTCTTTGGTTTTCCAACTTCTTGAGCTTCACGTGGTCTATAGATTATATCTTGTACCTTGGATCCACTTATCAGTAAGACCACCTTAAGATAATAAAATTCAAAAGGGTACTACAGTGGTCATTTTCTTGAATTTTGCCATTACTGAAATAACATGAAGAAATAAGGATTGCCACTGGCATATTTTCTTCATATATAAAACAGAAAGCTTTACACATCAAAGACGGATGATTTAAAGAACATTAGAAAATGCTGTTGTCAGTGAACGAGGAGTCAGGTCCTAACTGCCTTGAAACCATCTGCCATTTGCTAAAACCAAAATGAAAATTGATTTTAGGATATGAAATGTTTTAGGAAAAAAACTTAGGTAAGAACCTATCTTTATAGTGATTCAGAATTTCTGATAAAAATAAAACTTTTATTTCTTAAATTCTCTCAGTATTGTAACAATGGTCCATTCAGTGTCAAGAGTTTAATACTTATTTTATGAAATACGGTCAACAGTGATGAGGCAATATATACAGTTCTCATGCACTTATTATGAAATGTGGACATAGGAAGTAGCCTACACCTGTGAAGGTTCAAGACACTGAGCATATAGCTTGAAATAGAACGTTAATAAAATTTAGAGGCAACTAGCCAATTCCATGGTAGCTCAAAAGTATTGGAGTATGTATACATATTTTAATGATGTTAAACAGCAAGCTTTAATCTTGTGGATTAGGTCAATTATTTACACAGTTTTGTTCCCTGGTTTGCTGTCTAGAAGTACTCTTACTCCTGTGGAGAGCCGCAGAGTCAGTCCAGCAGCCACTGTAGCCAATAGAAATGACTCAGCTAAGTGGTAGTCTGTCTAGTTCTAGTGAAAGGACAGAAAGCAGAAGGTACAGCCTTGGGTACCAAGGACAAGATACTGCTTTTTTTTAAAAAAAAAATGTATGTGTGTCTGTCCATGTGTGTCCATATGCACATGGAGGCCAAAGACTGATGCCAGTGTCTCCCTTGATTACTCTCCAACTTACCTTTTAACTCTTGTGTATATGTATGTGTATGTATGGTATGTGGATGACATGTTTGTGTGCTCTGTCCCTGGGTGTGGAGGTTAAAGGACAATTCTCAGTAATTAGCCCTTACTTTCCACCCTGTTGGAGGTGGGGTCTCTTCTTGCTTGCTGCTGCCCTTGCATACTCCAGGCTGAATGAGCACTAGCTTCTGGCCGATTGTCCTTTTCTGCCTCCCATTGTAGGAGCACTGGGATTACAGTGCTACTGTATCTACTACATCAGGCTACTACATCTGGCTTTCTATGTGTGTTCTCGAAATCCAAACCAAGGTTATCAGATTTGCATTGACCTTTCCCCCACCAAGCCTCCTTCCCAGTGTTATGAACTTAAAGCCACAGATGTTTAAGGAATACTGGTAGTTTAGATAATTAACTGTTCCTTACATCTTAAAAGCTCTTAGGTTTTGAAGAATTTAGGAACTTCTGTCTCAAAGGGTCCTTTAAGAGTAGGTGTCCTATTATATCTAAAGCGGAATGCATTTCTTACCAATGAAGCATTCTTTGACATCACTACAACAAAGTTATGGAACTCAGGGGATGAACCTTGAGCACCCTCATCTGCAGACCACATATAAAAGTTACTGTTCCGTTTTTCTTTTTTTTCAGTGTGGATATAAATGCACTCACCTGGTTACTGTGGAGGTCTTCCTCTATTGTTATCCACCTTACTTTTGAGAAAAATCTCTCAGTGAGCCTGGCTAGCCACTGAAACCCTGAGATCTCCGTGTCTTTCCCTCTTCCTTCAGCTTGCTGCTAAAGATACATGAGGTTGCAGATGCATGTGGCAATGCCTGGCTTTTATGTGGGCTAGGGATCTAAATACATGCCTTCATGTGTGCACAATAAACATTCTACCTGCCAAGCCTTCTTCATCCCAAATCAAATTTTAGAAATAAATTTCTTTATAGCAAGAGGATCTGGTTCCAAATCAGAGGCAGGTAGTTAGTGTCAGGTCCTTTCTATCGCCCTTAAACAGTTTTTTGTTTTTTTTTTTGTTCTTTTTTTCGGAGCTGGGGACTGAACCCAGGGCCTTGCGCTTCCTAGGCAAGCGCTCTACCACTAAGCTAAATCTCCAGCCCAACAGTTTTTTTTAATTATTTTCATAATACTGCTCTTTCAGAAGACCCAGATTTGACTCCCAGCATCCATATGGTGGCTCACGATCATTTGTAATCCCAGTACTAGGAGATCCAACAGACCTGGTGCACATACAGGCATGCAGGCAAAATATACACATAGTAAAATAAATAAATCTTCGTAAAAATTATACTTACACTGTCAAATAGTCCCTGATTTTTTTTTTTTTGTCTAAGAGTCCTCTTGTAAAATCAGACCACGCACCATTGGCAGGAATGCTTCTGTGGCAGTGCCCCCTCCTCCACCTCCCGTCAGTGTGCTCTGAGGTGCTCCTACTATGGAGGGTGCTCCTGCTGATGGCTCCTGGGCTTCTCAGCCCACCTGGGACAGAAGTGACTCAGCCATGCTCCCCTAACAAACTACTCATTATGGCCAACTGGCTCTATCATGAGGCTTTTTGGTTTTTAGTCCTTCTGTTTTTAATCCCGCAGGGATTATGAAGAAAAGGGTCAAAATAAATGTGTATTCTATGTTTCCAGTGCTGTAGTTGTTAGGAACTTTCTTTGCTAGTGTGTTTATACACATACATACTCACACATGCACATGTAGTTATGTTAGAGCATGAACTTACTCTAATAATAGATTTACAGAAATAATTTTAGGTATAAGTTAGATTAAATATGCTCAACAGAACCTAAAAGTTATAGACAAGTTTTTCTTGGATTCGCATACTATGAAGTGATGTAAATAGAAGAGTTGTGGTTATATGAGCAGTTTTGAAAAAAGATATATTTGCATTAAAATTAGCGTGAGCCTTATTTTTCATAGGCAAAATTTCAAACCCTGTATTTCTTCACAGTGCAGCAGAGACCAAGAGATGATGGACTAATGGACTTAGCAATGAATGACTATGATTTTAATTCCGGAAAGAGGTTGCACATGATAGATCTGGAAATCCAGGAGGCATTCTTGTTTTTCATGGCCTCTATTTTAAAAGGTTATAGATCATACTTAAGGCCAATAACAGAAGCCCCATCTGAGACAGCGACAGATGCAACCTCGCTGTTTGCCCTTCAAGGTGAGTGATCACGTAATGTTATAGCTTTCCCGTTGTTAAGCTTAGACTTGTAACAAATCACTTGTTCCCTGAATTAGTTCATATTTAGCAAAGCATGCACCTCTGTGAGGGCCAAGTGAGTGGCGGCTCTGTAGGGCAAGTTCTTCATTAACTGGAATCCTAAGGAGAACGGTTCTGTCTGAGAACTGCAGGACCTCTGGAGCACATTTAATTTCACTTTGTTGTGTCACATTTGTGTTGAGGAATCAATGATCTCTGTTTTCAGGGCTGCCAGGAACCCCTGGGATGGTCACCTCCAGGCTTGAACAGCCTCATTTGTTTTATTCCAGTTTGCTTTACAAATACTATTTTCTGTCTATACTACAAGGGGGGAAAAGGGAAGTTGGGAAACCCATAGTTCAATTAATTGGTATCATGCTATATATTTACTTTCTCTTGTATTTAATATTTCAAAAAGAAATTAATCTAGTAAATATGTGCTTGGTGCCATGTAATGTTGAACATTTGGAATATATCAGTAAGCAAAAGACATACTTCTTTCATAGAGCATGAAGTCAAGAAGATGAGCAATCAGAAGGTAATAGAGTGGGCGGATTCAGTTACAGCCTTAAATAGGGCAAGTGCCGTGCACAAGCAGCAGCTGCAGAGACTGGGGGAGATACACTAGTTTATGTCTGACTGTCAAGGCAGTGCCATAACTCACTGAAAGCTTGCCCCGTCTGTGGGCCCCTTTTCTATGGCTTTTCCTATTCCCCATTTATCAAAGAACTTGATTTTCAATAAAATAGTGAACAAAATAAGAATATAGATGATACTGTTGACCAAGTTTCTTTTAGCAAAAAATTTTCTGAATCTATTCTCACATTATCTATTTATACTGAATAGCTTTCTTAAGAAGCCGGGATCGATCACATCAAAAATTCTATAACATGATGACCAAAACACAAATGTTTATTCGCTTCATTGAGGAATGTTCTTTTGTCAGCGATAAAGATGCAAGCCTGGCCTTTTTTGATGACTGTGTGGATAAAGTAAGTAGTCGGCAGTAGTCGGCAGTGCCCTGGCTTATCTTATGGGACTGCTAAAATGTTATGTTATTGTTTCTATTTATAGCTTATAACCAAAATCTAAGATGATTTTCATACTTTACCACTTACAATGAGAGTTTGGGCAGCCTACTAGAAATTACAGCACGTACTTTTATTAAATTTTACTTTATTGTTAGTAGTAGCGTAAGTGCATGTGTGCAGCTGAGCATATGTGAGCAGGGCAGAGAACAGTCTTGAACAGTTTGAGAGTCAGTCCTCTTCTACCATGGGTACCAGAGATGGAGTAAGGTTGTTACTAAGCCTGTGTGGCAAGCACTTGTGTCTGCTAAGCCATCTTTCTTAAAGCATTTTTTTTAAGATTTTTTTTTAAATCGGATTAATTATATACTTATGTATACGAGAGTGTGGGGGGCCAGAAGAGGGCATTGGATGCCCTGGAACTAGAATTATAGACAGTTCTTTGCTACCTGCTATAGATGCTGGGAACCAAACTCAGGTCCTCTGTAAAAGCAGTAAGTGCTTTTAACCACTGAGCTCTCTCTCCATCCCCAAAAAGCACTCTTAAAGGTGTTTTGTAAGAATTTCTTAATAAGGTTAAGGTTAGGTTCCTAACCCTATCTTTGCACTTATAGAGGGGGACGTTTTCCCAAACACATGACCCTCTAGCATTCTGAGATACCACATGCTTAGAGTAGAGGGCATAGCATAATAGACGTCATATAACTATTTTTACAACTGAGAGTTAACTTTATACTTTATATTAATTCTACTTTAAATTCATACATGAAACCATTAATTTTCTGCTCAGTCCTTTTATTATTAGGTGAGATGGAGCTGGGTTCATGCTGGAAACAAAGGAAGCAGGAAAACAGTGGCCCCAAACACACTGTCTGTTCTTGAGTATGGTTAAGAAAGTTGAGTTGCCTAGAGGAGACACCTGAGCTACAGCCATGAGCAAAGAGCTTCCATTCAGAAATCTAGCTTGACACGGGACTCAGAACAAGAAGGAGAGAGCATCCTTCCTGGGGCAGACAGGTATCCTCAGGATATCAGAACTTAACAGGATGTGAGGAGTACAGTGGGGAAGGCAGTGTGGAGCTCAGAGCCTACACAGGGTCAACAGAGTGGGGGTTGGGCATAGCAAATGGGATATTAGACTTTGACTTGGATGAAGGAGATGCCAGCATGGTAGGCATGGAATTCAGTGTGTGCAGGCTTGTCAGATTACGGTGCAGAGGTCATCTGCATGGGACAGAGCACCAAGAGGGGATGAGGTCACATAAAGGTAGGGAAGATGTTTACATAAGTAAATGTGTTCAACCTGATAAAGATTACCATGGTCAGGAAAGAGCTCTACACATACAAACTTAGAGAGAAGTAGAACAAACTGAGGTGGGAGGTTGGAAGCACACTGTTGTATCTGTGTACATACACATGTAATCTGTGACTTTGTATATTAGAAGAACCTGGGAGTGCCACACCTTAATACCAAAGAGGCAGAGACTTTGGCTTCTAAATAGCAAAAGGGATCAGGACTCTTTGGAGAAATGATTGGTTACAGGTTTAGAGCAAAGAAAAGTCCTAGATAAACTCTAAACTACCCTGTATTGGGGAATAAAAAATTACCCCAAGGATGATAGAGGCATATAACACATATCTGATCTGAGGCAACTTAAGCATCAAATGTTAGTAACAAATTATTCTGTTGAATAAATGGGAAATCATGAGTCTATGCAGACATCAATTGATAATTCAAAGTCTGATAATAAACAAACTCTTAATATAGTTCACTGTACCTCCCTACAAAATAAATATGAATTGAACTGTATAATGGGAAAGTCTGACAGACACCACATTAAAATTAAGTGGCCAAAGTGGACCCCATCAATAATAGAACAAAATATTATGTCCCTAAAAGATGATATCTTTGTTTCTTTTCCCATTGCTAGGACGAATACTCTGACAAAAGCTACTTAAGAAATGAAGGGGTTATTTTAGATCATAAGATCATGTCATAGAAGTCAAGGCATCAGGAGCTTGAGACATCTGCTCCATAGTCAGAAGACAAAAGCAATGAATGCATCCATGCATTTTCAGCTTGCTTTCCCTTACATGGTCCAGGGTCCTCTGCCTAAGGAATGGTGCCACCCATGGTGGTATGAGCCTTCCCTCCTTAATTAATCAAGACAGTCACCACAGATATAACTAAAGCTCATCTTTCAGATGATTTTAGATTCTGTTAAGTTGAAACTTGACGCTAACCCTCACAATTCCATCCTCTGTCAATTTGTGAGCCACCTATTTGGGTTGTAGGAATTGAACTCCAGTCTCCAGTCCTCTGCAAAAGCTGATGAGCCATCTCTTCAGCACCATTTTTAATATTTTAATAAATATTTTAAGTATACCTTATAAAATAAAATATTGACAGAAATGGGAAGGTATATCTAAGTTTTTCTCTAGAGCCTTTATACAAAAATAATTGTGTGCATGAGAGACAGAGAAATAGAGAGGGAGAGGAGGGGGAGATGAAGATTGATTTATCCATGTGGTACCAAGTCCACTGGTTATATGTATATACATCCTTTATGAACAGTGACATGCATTTGTATAATGTTATTTCCATACCAGGCTAACTGAATCATATGAGACCAAATTAGTGGCCAGGACTTAGCTAGTGACACGCAGCAATGAATTAGCCCACTTGGGAGCACTGAGCTAGCAAGACTCTAAGTTTTAAAAGGAGAATTTTTATAGTGTGTCTTCTTGATGTGTTCACTGTTTTTTCCACAAGTCTGTGTTTTAGTTAAACAAAAACTAGTGTCACGTAGTCTAATGAGACACTTATTAACATTGTAAGCTGCACAAGACTTGTAATTTTACTCCATCTCTCGGACATCCTGTCCTAAGGAAATCTCCTGGTAGTAAATATTTTAGATTGTCTAGGGATTTCTGAAGGTTACTTATATATGTGATGGGAGTCAATATAGTAGACGATTTGAACAATTCATTTTAAAATATGAATTCCAGGAGAGTGAGAGATGGCTCGATGGTAAGAGCACTTGCCACTCTTGCAAAGGACCTGAGTTCACATCCCAGCATTCTTTTTGTAACCAATTTGTAGCAATGAGTTTTTAGCTGCACTGTTTTGTGCTCCAGGCATGTTGCACACTTCAGCCACACACCCAGGAACTCTTTGGGTTTGTGAATGGAAGACACACACCAGTTAATTTTAAAATGCCTTGACTACCTCAAAGGCTGGACACTCCTAAACCTTCCCCTGCTATCCCAGGCCCAATCGGAGAAGTGGCCAGTGGCCTCCCACCTGAATTCTTACATGACTCATTGGCTTTATCTCCTACAGCTCTAAATCTGATCTGTCTCCCACCACATCATGGCCATCCTCTTGTCTATTCCTCTTCCTTTCCTAGCCCATGCAAATCTAAGGGTCCCCATTAGCAACTGGGATCTTTATTGATCAACCAAAAACCAATAGGGGACAAAGACCTTCAGCGGTTGGACACACAGATTCCTGATTAAATTGTAGCTTTAGAACAATTCCCAACACCTCTTTAAGAAGTCAGGATCCTATGAAAGATTTCTTATATACATATGTTGAACTACTTGAAGATTTTACTGACAAAGCAGAAAATCAAAGCTAAGAAGTATGGTGCAGGTATAGATTAGTAACAAAGTTAAGCAAAAATGAACTAATGAAACCCTGAGAATTAGTATAATAAACCATAATTATTTGTATTTGTTTTGTTATAATTCAAGGGACACTTTATTGGAGAAAATAAAATATCACAAGACCTAGCATGTATTTGTATAAGCTTCACGTGTAAAGTTGGAGCAGAAGTTAGTTGTCTCTGGAGTTACAGTGTTAAATAGTGTTCCCGCCTTTCTTAGTCCTGTACCCCATAAGAACACTGAACACAAAAACTCAATAAATAATTTTAATCTGCAAGCATTTTTAAATGTTTTATTACACTTTGAGAATAATTATGTATAGACTGTTCCTTAGTTGGGTAAGTTTGAACTCATTTTTTTAAGTGAACAAATCCCCTGACCTCTGAAAGTCTAACAATGGGAAATAAATAAATGAGATACATATTAGCTCCCCCACTAACCATGCCTATGCTTGAATACAAATTAGACGTACTCCTCTTTTGACCTTAGCATATTCAAACTGGAAACACTTGAGTTCATTTTGAAATGAAAAATGAGTAATACTGAATAGAAATAATAGCAACATAAGAATTATTTGCATTTCATTTGTGACTAATTTAAGAACAATGTGTCCTTGTTCTTCACGTGATTATATTTTAAACCCATGCAGTCTGCTCCTGTAGGAAGGGTCCCGGCCGCAGGCAGTCTGTAGTGGATCATCAGCTGAGAGGCTTTTCTGCTTTTCAAGTCCTCATTTGCAGCAGGTCCTGAGCACATCAGTGTCTTCTGGGAGGGTATAAAGGGAATATGAAAATATCTTAATTTTATTCTGCATGAGGTTGGATCTATTTTCCTCTCATTGATACACTGTGCTTTCCAAAGACAGAGAAAGATGTCTAGGTGACAAATGTAAGATTTGTGACATTGCTATATTTACAATTCAATGCAAAATTTTAGACATACAGTTAAAGGACAATATCTTTGCCAAGGTATTGAATCTGTGGGTGAGTTTCAAACTGTATTTGATTTTGTAGTGCAGAGAAATACAGTTACACTACTTTTGTTCTCAGCCTAACACTGATTCATCTGGAAACTTAAGAATGAAATTCTCTTCAGTACATCAACTTGTCCATTTATGTTTTAAAAGTTCTTGCTGTAATGTTCTATCTTAATTGTTTTAGTACGAACTGACTGCTTTCTAGTCTGTCATCTAGACTTTTCCTCCTCCAGCACCTTGGTTTATTGTATTAACCTCTTGCTGGAGTTGAATGGCCCACTTTGAGCCTGTGCTTCAGTAACTGCTGACTCAGTATAGTTATTTCCCTGTTACTGTGAAGCTGTCTGAAAATACCTTCTCCTCTTCCCCTTGATCGCAAATTTAGTTGAATTGGTATTTGAAATCCGTTGCTGCCCTGTCTTTTACCACCCTATGAAATACTGGCAAAAAGTCTAGTGTCATCTTGACTTCTAGACATTTGTGTCTGATCTCTTTCTTTTTCAGGGCGCCTCTAAGATCTTCAATATCCTGGAATCTCAGGGAATATGGAACAATGCCTTATGTTGGCATTTCTTTATTCAGAGAATGGACGTGTGTGGATCCTTTCAATTGGGAATTCACTTCCTTCACTTCTAGAATTCTTTTTCTTTATTTCTTTCATTCTGCTCTCCCCACCCCTCTAAATTTGTATTATTTGAATATTGGCCCTCCTAACCTGATCCTCATAATTTTTCCCTTTACATCTTCTACTTTTAAAAAATGTATATTGGGATTATAATATAGTTACAGCTCTTCCCCCTTCCCTTTCCTCCAAACCCTTCCATGTATATCTCCTGCCTTCTTTCAAATTTATGTCCTATTTTTCTTTAATTATTGGGGATGGGGTGGAGTGTATGCATGCGTATGTGTTCCTAAATACATAATTACAACCTGCTCAGCCCATATAATGTCAATTGTATGCACATGTTTTCAGGGCTGACAAGTTAGTTGGTAGTGGATAACTAATGCATCAGGGCTCTTTCCTAGGGGAGGCTGTCTGTCCCACCTCAGCTCTTTAGTTGTCTGTTGTTCTTTGTCTGGTCTTGGGACCTCATGAACTTCCCCTTCCTTCCACTTTATCATGTCTATTGGTAGTGTCCATGTTCCAGTCATGTTTAGGAAGCCATGTTGGTAAGATTTCAGTCATGGGTGTAGCTTCTGACATTTCTAGGAGACAGTCTCACAACAAGTTCTCTGTTCCTCTGACTTGTACAGTCTTCTACCCTCTCTTTCACAATGATCTCTGAGCCTCACTTACTTGCACAAGTTGTGTTGTAGATGTATCAGTCAGGACGAGGCTTTTCATCTCGGCATTTGATCAGGTGTGATTTTCCATAATGCTCTCTGACTGTTGCAAAGATAGGTTTCTTTGATAGGAGTTGAAAACTACACTTACTGTGGGTGAAAGTACTAATATTTAGAAAGTAGTTAGGGATTGTGCTGTCTTAATAACGTGGAGCTTGTAGGTTCTTTGCCAAGATTCATGAACTTCACCAACCCTGGGCAGTGGGCTAAGTGTCCAGTACCAGGTACAATTTCCATCATATTGAACAGATCTTAATTCCAATTGAAAGCTGTTGGTTCCTGCTAAGATAGATATGCATGCTAAGATATGCATGTGATTATTGCAGCCTTCCTGCTGTCTTGAATGCTGCTCATTCTTGGGTTCATAAGTGCCATAGCTGAATTGGGCTGTTGAGTTTTTTCCTCTCCTATGGAAGCCTGCATGGAGCTTTCAGGTACTGTGGTTGTTAGTCCTCAGAGAGGAGGCTCTCAGGTACTGTGGTTGTTAGTCCTCAGAGAGGAGGCTCTCAGGTACTGTGGTTGTTAGTCCCCAGAGAGGAGGCTTTCTCAGGTACTGTGGTTGTTAGTCCTCAGAGAGGAGGCTCTCAGGTACTATGGTTGTTAGTCCTCAGAGAGGAGGCTCTCAGGTACTGTGGTTGTTAGTCCTCAGAGAGGAGGCTCTCGGGTTGTATCCAGCTGTAGGCTTCTGGCACCTCTGCCCAAAGAGTCCTCAGCAATTGAGACTTACCTTCTACCTCTGGAGGACATCTATGGCAATAACAACCAGTTGTCTATAATATTTTGTGAGTCTCTTAGACAGCCCTGACCAACAGCTCAAAGGAAGACATCTCATACCTGATGTTGGAATTTTTGTTCCACAGTTTGTGGCTCTGGGAGGAGCATTGTCAGTCTATATTGGAAATTTTCATTTAAACTATGTGTGCATATTTATAAATCAGCTTAAATGTATTATAGGTATTTTTAGGTGAAGAGTCAATAGTATGATTCCTTATGAGCCATTCAGGTATCCATACTGTTACTTAATACTCCACCCTCCTTCTCTATTTCCCCTTCCCTGATTAGAGTCTCCCCTTTCCTACTTCCCCCTCCAGTTCACTCATGCCCTGAGAGTCTCCTCTTTATTGTCCTATCTTTCAGCTTTTTGACTGATTTCTTCAATTTCATTTGTCATTCCTTATAATATACTTTTATTTCTGGTGTTGTGTTTGCAATTTCCATACAAACATACTGAATGTTTCTTTTTTATGTGACATCTTGTTCTTGCTTCCTGATTGTAGACTTATTTGTTGTAGTTGTTTTTAAGGTTTCTTCTCTCTGGTTTTCTTCCCTTCTGAGTACCTCAGCTCCCCTATTGTCTATAAATATAGTCTTTTGATTCACCCTGGAAAACAAAACAACAAAGGCTTAGCCTTCTCCCAGCATTGGTGAGAGGTAATGTTCTAACTCCTGAGTTGTGCCATGGATCTGGGAGAACTTAAATGAGGTGCTAATGTTCATGCTTCAGTTTCACTTTTATTCCAACTTCAAGGGCATTGTTGTATGTTGTGTGTGTTTGTTTGTCCATAGTTGTGTGTGTGTGTGTGTGTGTGTGTGTGTGATATATGTATGTTTGTGTATGTCCATGGTGTGTGTCATCATCAGTAGCTTTGTTTTTGTTCCCTACCTTTTTAAAAACATATAGTTTTCTTTTTTTATCATTTTATTAGTTCTTTGAGAATTGCCTACCATGTATTTCAATCATTATTAACTCTTCTTCCTCAACTCCTTAAAGATTAACCCCCTTCCCTACCCACTCAATTTTGCATCCCTCTTTGTTTTTAACGCATCGAATATGGTTAGTGCTGCCCATACACTTGGTTGTGTGGCCTCCCACTAGAGTACAGCAGAACTCCTCTACCTGTGTTTTTTTCAGGCGGCAGCTCTTGCTGGACTAGGGACCCTCCTGTCACACTCCTCCAGCACTAGGGTTATGGACGGATGCATGGTACCACATCCTCTTGCTTATGTGACAGGCAGTTGACTCACTGAGCTGTTAACCCAGCCCACACAGCCCATTTTATGACTGATGTATCCAAAACACTAAACAGCTTGTATCTAGGCATCCTCCTGCTTCCTTTCTTCAGTGCCTGTTCAATGTTTGAACCCCAGTTCTGCTGTTGTCTCCCTCCGGTTCATTTTGTCTTGGTTTTTTATTGGTTCTTTGTGAATTTCACATCATGCACCTCAGAACTACTCATATCCCTTCTGTTCCTACCCTCCACCCTCGCAACCTTCCCATCAACAGAGAAAAAAATTCTTGTTGTGGAAGCTGTAGTATGTCACAGTGTGTCCCATAGTATATCCTTTGTCTATGCTTCTTCGCTTGCAAATGCTTATTGCAATGTCTAGTACAAGGCCTCTAGCTTCTGCTACTCTATCAATACTGGAACCTCACTGGGATACCACTTTAATATCCTGCTGTCATGGAGATCCTGTAGTTTTGGATCTGTAGGACCAGCCTCTTCATGCCCTCCAACATGTTGTTCATAGATGGGGTAGATATTGGGATGGCCAATTCAAAACCCTGGATCTGGGCCTGAGAGATATCTGAGCTGTTCAACCTGCCTGTTCTCCTGCTTCCATGCCCTCAGGGATAGCTCACTAACAACCCTCACAGCCAGGGATAGCTCTACTCTGCTGCTCAGGCTAGTACAGGGCCCACTAGGGACAGGGACAGTTTCTACTATCATGACTCTGAGGCCAGCTTTCCTGTCTGCCATAGGTGTTGACGGACAAGGAAGGGGGATGGGACATCACTCCTTCATCCATGCCACCCACTGCACAGCAGACAAGTGGTAGGGCCAGCTCTCCATCATGTGCACTTGAAGCTGGCTTACCTGCAACCCTGACGTTCGCCCAGTTTAGGTGCAGAACCTGCTCTTTCTAGTGCTGCAGCAGGTGAGGGGTAGGGCCAGCTCTCCAGCTCTCATGACCCCATCAGAGCCAGCTTTCCCTCCTGTCACAGGTGGCAAGGGCAAAAGGGAAAAAGGGGAATTTCTCCCTGGTCCATGCCACCATCCATGCCATAGCACAGGCGACAGGTGGCAGGGCCAGCTCTCCAGCACTCATACCCACAACTTCCACAATGTGTGGGTCGTACTACAGCTGATTGGGGGGCAGTTCTCCTGCTTTCAGGACACCCTAGACTGAGTTCTTTCTTGATGCCCAGACAAGGGGTGGGGCCAGTTCTGCACAATCTTCAGACATCATCATGTCTCCAGGCAGAAGACCAGACCAGGGATAACAGGGCCTGCTACTTCAGAGCCACAGCTCCAAACCTGATCCCTGGTAGCAACACAGGCCAGGACCCCACCATGGTTCCAGATAGCATCAATGGCTGCTCACAAAAATCTGGTTTTACTAACCTGTAGTTTCCAGTTCTGTCTCTCTTCATTTTACCCACATCCTCTGTTTCTCTTTCTCTTCTGTTTCTCTACCACTTACTTGCTCCTCTTAGTGGTGACCAGGGTCTCTGGGGTCCTCTCAGGAGTGCTGTGCCCCACTTATGCATTATGGCACTGGGTAGGGGTCATCTGGGCATGGTCTGCCCCCAGCACCTGGGCAGTGCCAGACTGGTGGTCATCTCAGGCTAGCTCCCTGTCAGGGCTCCATGGCACCAGTCTAGGGGTCATCTCCAGCTGGCTCCTCACCCAGGGCTGGGTCCTAAGCAAGAGGTGTTTGTTTAGACTCACTCCCTGTCCTGGGAGTCTGACTGGGCCTGCACAGCACCTAGCTGGTTGTCCTGTCAGGCTTACCCCACCCCTACCCCCAGGCTACTAACCTTTTATGTTCACAAGTCAGAACCCTGAGCATAGACATATCCTTTTCCTCTCTGCCACCTACTGATACACATGTGACATAGCAGCCGTCCCTGCACCATCTCTGGAGTAGGCTGTTTTGGTCTCTTATTTCTAACCTCCTTGTTGTTCTCATGGGACTTTAAGAAGCAGTGAAGGTGGGGGCTGGAGAGATGGCTCAGTGATTAAGAGCGCTGACTGTTCTTCCAGAGGTCCTGAATTCAAATTCCAGCAACCACATGGTGGCTTACAACCATCTTTAATGAGATTGATACCCTTTTCTGGTGGTGTCTGAAAACAGTGACAGTGTACTTACATATAATAAATAAATCTTTAAAAAAAAAAGAAGCAGTGAAGTTACTGTATATGTTTTATTCAGGCAGAAAGCTATAGAATTGTTAATTTTCATTATTGGCAACTATACTTAACTGGTGAATTCCCGCTTCTTTATTTACCCATTGTTTGACACATGTATTACTTGTAGTTGCTTTTGCAAACCTATAAAAACACTGTTAGCACTGATGGGTGTTTTTTTCACATTCTGTTATTTTCTTAAAATAAAAACAGAATAGAAACATTTGAACATGTCTTGCTTTCTAAAAATAACCATACCAGGCCGGCTTTGTAATATAGTGGAAGGTTGGGTGCCTACACGGTGTAGAACGCTGGTTGAGTCCTCAGCACCACACAAGTAGTGTTGAGTGCTGGTAGGGCACATGCTCCTCTGGCTTACTGTACTCATTGTGTCCTTGCTGGAGTCAGTATAGATCTCCTCCCAGGCTGCAGAAAGGAGCTCGAGGACAAGTCTATTAGTGTTTGGGAGAAAGGCAGTGAGGACAAGCAGTCTGTAAGTGTTGGCAGCTGTGGGTGGGTGGGGGAGGGGAGAGAGGAGACAAAGCCACGCCTTGTGAGTGGGATCTGGGAAAGGGGTCTGCACATCAGTGGAAGTGAGCAAAGAAGCAGCATGTCAGAAGGGTGGAGACTCCAGAAGGAGGGTAAGAAGCCCAGAGGGTCAGAAAAAGCATGCCAAAAGAAAATGATAAAAAGGAAAGTTAAAAGTTATTTCCTGAGTTAGAATTCAGAGAAACAGGCAGGCTCAGCAAGGCTTCCATATGGGAGGCTCCATACACAGCAGCCTGAAAGTCTTTCTGACAAGCTGAAAATAGAAAGTTAGCTTCTGCTATACAGATTTTTAAATATCCTCCAACAGGATGGAAATCAGTGTTCTAACAATAATTACTTTGTTTTTCAAAAATTAAGTAACACTAATACTCATCACTTTAATTGGAAAATAAATAATATAGAGAATAATATAAAGTAATTCTAGTGATGCTGTCACTCACATTTAACATTTTGAAAATCGTGGGTATGTGTGTTTGGGAGGAAGAACATAATAAAAAAATCTATATGACAAACATAATCACCTTCCATTTAAAAAAGTTAGGAATAGAGAACTGGGCCTGGTGACACAAATCTTTAATCCCAGTTCTTGGGAGGCAGAGGCAGGCAAATTCTGTGAGCTCCAGCCTGGGTTACGTAGGAGATGCTGTCTCAAAATAAGTAAATAAATACAATTAAAGCAAAGATATGGATACACATAAAGTTAGAAATAGGGCCACCAAGATGGCTCAGCAGGTCAGGGCACTTTGAACCCAGGGCCCTGCGCTTCCTAGGCAAGCGCTCTACCACTGAGCTAAATCCCCAACCCCGGCACTTTTTAAGGTAGTTCTTTAGTAGGTCTTGATGGAAATGGGGTATTTAACCGTTCCCCTGTGAATGAATCTTTGCCTGACCAATATGGCTTTTAAATGCATTCTAAAACTCCAGGTGGATACGGACAAGAGTGGTGAAGTTCGACTTATAGAACTGGATGCGTCTTTCAAAAGTGAACATACTGTCTTTGTGACACCACCCGAGATCCCCCAGCTGCCCAACGGGGAAGAACCACCATTGCAGTACAGGTACTCAGGGAGTGGCGCATGTGATCGACAAGGAAGCAGCCCTCATTGGTGCCATGGCTTCCTAAGGACTGTGATAGTTTCAAAAATGCAAATTAAAGATCTCTAATTTTTAGGTGGTAAGCAGGCCTATCCCACATCCATTAAGTTTTGAGGCATAGACAGAAAAAAAAATCTGATTTTGTTTTTTTGAGATTGGGTTTCTATGAAATAAATTTTTCATAAGCTTGGGTAGATCTCTAATTGTATTTACGTATGCCTGTCAGTACTTGTTAATTTAGAGCAGACAACACTCGCTTGTAGCACTTTATTATAGAATTTTGATTTTTACTTTTCACTAAAAGCAGTTTCTTCACTCCTGCTCCGTCTTTATGACCACACACACACATTGATTAATGTAGCTGACTTACAAAGAGATAATAAATGTAATTTAGGTTCATTTTCTATTGCCTTAATTTGTGTGACACAATTTTAAGCTACTTGTGTTTTACAGATTTTTAAGACATGAAATTTTAGACTTGTTGACATCAACTGTTGTTAATTTAGGAATTTTGTAAGAGACTGCTGAGAGACTGCTAGATAGACTTGAACAATGTGCCATCCCTGCATTCAAGTCTCTTAGAGAAGCCAGGGAAGTCCTGGGTCCAGTCAGATAAGAGCCATGGGACACAGTTGTCACCTTATTTCCAGTGCTATCTACTTGTACTTCTATCTAAGACTGTATTTCCTCTTATTTTAAATTGTTCTTATTCTTCTATAACACTTTATTTAAGGATTCTAGTACTAGTTCATATCCATAATTCATTGAATCACAGTTTGTTTTTCGTTCTTCCAAAAGTGAGGTCCTAAAGTCCTTAGCAAACCTGATAAGCCAACCAGACAGTGAGTCTGGCCCCGTGTGCTGAGCTGTCACCTGCATTACTCTTTCCATCCTTGTAAGAGACAGATGAATTATAAAAATGAAAACTGCCTCTGCTTCTCAAGTGTAGAGAGTAAAGGTGTGTGCCACAGTCCCCAGCAGATATCTTAATGCAAAGCAACATCATTGCTGGCTGTCTTGTCTGAAAGAATATTATTTTGTGATCCCCTTTCCACCACCAACATGTGCAAAGATACTAGCTACTTATTTATTTGAACACTAATTTTAAAAAGCTCGCTGCAGTTGCTTTGGGATTTGATATCAAGGTCATTAAAATGTGTTTCCTCTTTTATTTCCAGATATATTGTATTGAGTCTATATTTATAAAATAGCAATACTTATTTGTTGATTATATTTTATAATCTGATAGAGAATTATAGTTAAATTCTAAGTTAATACATTGTTTGGTCATAATTCTTCTAGCTAGTAGCAATCTATTTGTGGTTGAAAGGCAATTTCTTCTTCTCTGAAACAGCTATAATGGATTCCCAGTTCTCAGGAACAATTTATTTGAGAGGCCTGAAGGATTTCTACAAGCGAGAAAGAACAAACTACCGTCAAAACCAAGCAGTCCTGGCAGTCCTTCTCCCATGTTCAGAAGAACAAAGCAGGTGATTGAAACCATGCTGCTCATGTAATAAAATATCAGACCAGAAGTGCATCCGATGGTCATCTCCCCTTGATAACCTTTACCACATCTACCTTTGGTGCCTGATGCTCTGAATGTAGTTTGTAGTACTCAGACTTAACACTTTATTTTATATATCATACGACACAAACCCTAGAGGAAACTTTAAAATATATTAGTTGTCAACAAGTTTTACAAAAACGTTCACCATTCAGATTAATAAGGATTCTACCTTGACTTTCTCTCTAGGAAATCAAATCAGCCCATAAGATTGCAAAGAGGTATTCCTCTATCCCTCAGATGTGGTCGCGGTGTCTGCTCCGTCACTGTTATGGATTGTGGTTTATTTGTCTCCCAGCTTATGTGAAGGTTTGTCATTCCAAAGTCAGGGCTCTGAAAACAGCGTATGATGTACTTAAGAAAATGCAGCTGAAGAAGATGGATCCACCTGATGAGGTAATAACTCAGTCCCAAATGTGTTGTTAATGTAGATGCCTGTGCAGACACGTGTTTGTGTCTCTACACCTCTCAACTTGTGTTGTAGGTATGCTACCGCATTCTCATGCAGCTCTGTGGACAGTACGACCAGCCTGTGCTTGCAGTTCGAGTGCTTTTTGAAATGCAGAAAGCTGGTATTGACCCCAATGCAATCACTTATGGGTACTACAATAAGGTAATTGTTTGGATTTAATGAGGAAAAATATGTTTTTGTCATTGTACAACATTAAATTAGTAGCAAAAAATAATCAGGGGCTACTGGTATTTATTTTAGAATGTTCAGAATTTATTTTATAAATTAAGACTTTTGTTTTCTAATGTGTTAGCAATCTACTTTTATCATCTTTAGCTCGATTCAGAAGCCAGTGTATGTTTACTTATGAAAATTGTTTTACTAATTCTGTGTTTTTAAATGACTAGGCTGTTTTGGAAAGTACATGGCCTTCAAGAAGTCGTAGTGGCTATTTCCTCTGGACAAAAATAAGAAATGTTGTTTTAGGAGTTGCACAGTTCAAAAGAGCTTTAAAGAAACATCCACACTTACCACAGACAGCGCTCTCAGGTAATTAAAGAGTTATAAGGTATGCGCATGGTTTGCATTTTTTTCAAAACTAACTGGTTAAAGTTTATATTCTTAGAAAATTCTAAGTACTTAAAATACTGAATATTTGGGATGGTGAGATGACTCAGTGGTTAAGAACACTGGCTGCTCCTCTAAAGGTCCTGAGTTCAGTTCCGAGCACCACATGGTGGGACATGATACCCTCTTCTGGCATGCAGGTGTACATGCAGAGTGCTCAGACATTTAAAAACAAACAGAAAACATAAAAAATACTTAATATTTTCTAGGTTTTATGCCAGCCAGCAACTTTTTAATAAAAATTAACAATTATACACAGTGCCTGGTTCTGGAAGTCTTGTGAATTCAGAAGGTTTTAGAGGTTCAGTGTTTGTTAATGTGTAATGAACTACATGGGAGGCAGGAACAAAGCCACTCCAGTTCCATGTAGAACACACAACCTTATGTTCATTTTATTTTGTGTCTATGATGTGTCTAAGGCTTGCTGTGATCTACCATATGAGGTCATCTTTGGAATTTTCCACTTGTGGAATCCTGTTGGTAAATTAGTTTTAGGTTTCAGGTTTTCAGATTAAGGAAATCCTACCTGTATTAGACAATTCTTCCCATTTAGAAACATACTAGATTCCTTTCTCCAGTTGTTAAATGATCAACGTTTAGTGATCTTGTTTTAGTAGTCATAAGTAACTCGCAGTAGATTCTGTGCTGTAGCTGAATTTTGCTGAGTGTGTGGCACTCCCCTGGGTCCATAGTAATCTTGCTGAGTGTGTGGCACTCCCCTGGGTCCATAGTAATCTTGCTGAGTGTGTGGCACTCCCCTGGGTCCATAGTAATCTTGCTGAGTGTGTGGCACTCCCCTGGGTCCATAGTAATCTTGCTGAGTGTGTGGCACTCCCCTGGGTCCATAGCAGGCTATTAGCTTGAACAGCGAACTCTGTAGTGTCCCACCGGTACTTCCAGAACGCTGTGAAACTAGGTTCTTAAGCAGACGGCAGTGACAGATGCTGTCAGTCATGGGAGCGTGGACAGTGTAGAGCATGCACCTCTTGTGTACTTCTGTATACATTTATTATAGTACATTTTAAAACTATACTTGCTACTCTGTTTTTACTTTGTTTTCAATGACATTTTTGACTGTCACGTTTTAATTTTCTGTTAGGCACTTGACATTAAATTTAATGGCTACATGTAGCTTTCTTCATTATTTATTAGAGGGATTCAAAGTACTTAATTCAAGTATTTAGTTCATGATAATACAGGCAGCTCTAGGTAGCCACAATTTCTTTACCATTTCAGGGCTGCCTTTTTTTAGGGCAAAGGATCAAATTTGTACATGCTGGGCAAGGGCTCTGCCAATGAGCTGTTCTTCCAGCCCCTTGGCATGTTATTTTCTTGGACAGGTTTTCTTCTTAAGAAATCCTATCTATGGGTCTGAGTAAAGAGTATTACACCAATTCCCTGATTTTAACATTATGCCGTGGTCAGGTAGGGTTTGGTTAGGAGAAAATGGGTAAAGAGTACCACCAAGAGCTTTCTCTAAAATGTTAATTTTTGCAACTTTTAAATTAAGCATTTTTTGGGCTGGAGAGATGGCTCAGCAGTTAAGAGCACCGACTGCTCGCTCTTCCAGAGGTCCTGAGTTCAAATGCCAGCAACCACATGGTGGCTCACCACCATCTGTAATGGGATTTGATGCCCTCTTCTGGTGTGTGTGAAGATAGCTATAGTGAACTCATATACATAAAAGAAATAAATCTTTTTTAAAAATTAAACCTTTTTAAAAGAAAAGGTTTCAATTTAAATGCAAAAGTCCTAGCAGTGACTGTGACATCACTTTCACTGATACACAGGACTCGCACCAGGGCAGGCCTGAAAAAAAAAGACCTGAAAGGTCCTTTAAGCAAAACAACTAGATTAATATCAAAGACATAATAGTGAGTTCCTAAGTGATATAACCTCTTCAGAATTTTTTGCAAGTTTACAAAACTTTTATTTTTATTCTTATAAACATAGTATTGTTTTATAAATCTGGAAACTGGAAGTTCATACAAAAACAGTAAGTTACTTAAAATCACACATTGCCACACATCACCTGCCACTCAGAGCCTTAGCTTTTTGTGGGGTGCTGGGGACAGGGTTGTTCTGAGACAGAGTTTCTCTGCCTTGGCTGTTCTGGAACTCACAGACCCTGCCTCTGCCTCACCAGGCCCAGCATTTTAAGAGTAATTTTAACACACTGTATTTTCTCACTCCTATGTATTTGTACTAAGGTGTGGTTCTATAACTGTTTGGTTCAGTTTTAAGAAAAATTATTTGCCAATGAAGTTAAAGGAACCTGACTTTGTGGTAGAATCATTAGACATTGAATTTCAGTGACCTTTGTGTGCATGTTATGAATTCCTTGTAAATTTCTCTTCTTCATTGCTTAGTTAGAACGCAGGCCAGACATAGTAGTCCACACCTTTAATCCCAGCCCTCAGGAGGCAGAGGCAGGTGGATCTCTCAAGACCAGCCTGGTGTACAGAGAGAGGTCCAGGCCAGTCAGGGCTATGGGAGATCCCAGCTTTAAAAAATCAACCCAGACTTTTACCTAGAAAGATGATGGAATTGAATGAAGTGTGTCTAGCTCGTCTGGTTTTGTCTGTTTATTTGTTTGTTTGTTTGTTTGTTTGTTTGTTTTGGTCCCCACAGAGTAACATAAATGTATACATTTACTTGACTACAATGTGGAATTCAAAGTAAATTACCTAGAAAATTTCCCTTTCCTACATTAATAGAGGTAGGTGCTGGGCAACCAACACAATCGTGCGTTTTGACTGAGATTATCCTGAAGCCCATGGAAAATCTAAACACTAGTGTGTACCACCTCAGTCTAGCTGGTTCCACCAAAGAAGTTTGTTACAGGTGTTGTGGGAATTGACGAGCAGGCCCAAGATGTTAATCGTGTGATCCATTCCGGGAATGTCACCACTTGAGTCCTGTCACAGTCAATACCTTAGTCCTTCAGCAGACAGTGTTGCTGTCTCTCAGGACAGGAAGCAGGAGTGTTTGTTGAGGGTGTTGTGTTGCGGGACTTTTGCAGTTGACGAGTCTTCTGCTGGTAGTTAAATTTGTGTAAGAAATAATCTCAATACAAGTTTCTGGTAAGCAGCCTAGTGTTTGTCTCTGTTTTTGCTCAGGTGGCCGGTCTGATCTTGGATATAGTTCATTATGTAAAGACGATGTTAGAAGAGAGGCTACATCTACTGAAGACATTCAAGGGGAAAAGGATAAAAAAGGGAGCGACTCTAGTTCCTGTAGGTATTGATTGTTAAGTTGATTTGGTGTGAGCTTGTGCACTTCCATGCATAGAAAATACAAATAACTTTAAGGATATAAGTGCTAGCTTTGCCTTCTATCTTCCTGTTATAATTATCTTCCTTCCCATTGATCCTCTTTACTACCTAGTACTCTCACCCAAAAGCATCGTATAGCAAGTATGACTGCTCAATGGTGCAACACTTTCCAAGCAAATCCTGCTAAAGTGAACACTGTGTGACTCGTGTTAAAATAGTCGTACTAGAAATGTCTATTCTTTTTTCTTTTAGAACAGATCTCCTTTTCTGAGGTTTAATACCACTTGTCTTAGTTAGGTCTATTGTTGTTGTGATAAAACACACTGAACAAAAGCAACTTGGGAAGGAAAGGGGATATTTGGCTTCCATATCTCCAATTACTGTCCACTGAGGGAAGCCAAAGCAGAAACAAACAGGGCAGGACTCTGGAGACAGGACTGATGCTGACAATGGAGGGTACTGCTTACTGGCTTGTTCCCCATGGCTTCTCTCTCTGGTTTCTTACAGAACTCAGGACCAAGGCTGGCCCCACCCACAATGGGCTGGCCCATCTCCCATCAATCACTAATTTAAAAAATGCCCTACAGGCTTGCCTGCAGCCAGATTTTTTTTTTTTTTTTTGGTTCTTTTTTTTTTTGGAGCTGGGGACCGAACCCAGGGCCTTGCGCTTCCTAGGTAAGCGCTCTACCACTGAGCTAAATCCCCAGCCCCAACCTGCAGCCAGATCTTATACAGGCATTTTCTGCAGTGAGGCTCCCTCCTCCCTGATGACTCCAGCTTGTGTCAAGTTGACATAAAACTAGCCAGGACAATATCTTTACTTAAAGTTTATTGGTGAATTATGATTTATATTTCCCCTTTCTTCCCACTCCAAAGTGTGTCTTTTACAACCAAAGAGAAAATATAAAATTCTATCTGAGCCTTATATATAACCAGCTCTTAGTAATTTGACCCACACTTGATGGCCTTTAAGTGCAGTAACTTATCTGACAAGTGTGTTGGGAAGCGGTTAGTATGCTCATCGCCAGTTTTCATGTTGAAATATGTAAGACTAAAAGCCTCTCTTTGTACAGCCTCGACATATATGAGTTTAATTTTGTTAACATTTCTATTTTCACCTCTATAGTGTCAGAGAATGAGAGTGCAAAAGGAAGTGCTGACTGCCTTCCTTCTCTCAGTTACCAGAGTTCTTCCACTATAGTTCGCCTCAGTGGTACAAATCAGGACGGTGCTGATAAAATGTCTGGAGAATGTGAGGGTAAGTTGAATAGTATACATTTGCATATGCAGAATGAATTCTATCTGTGTCGGCTAAGTATGTATTTTTAAATGTTTTAAAATTAGATTGGGGGGCTGGAGAGGTGGCTCAGAGGTTGAGAGCACTGGCTGCTCTTCCAAAGGTCCTGAGTTCAATTCCCAGCAACCACATGGTGGCTCACAACCATCTGTAATGTGTTCCTATGCCCTCTTCTGTGTGTGAAGACAGTGACAGTGTATTCACATATATAAAATAAATGAATCTTTTTTTTAAAAAAAATCAGATTTGGTTTTACTTAGTGGCAGATATCCTTACCCACTGAGCCATCCTACTGACACCAGTGACTATTTTTAATTTATTTATATTTGTGGCCCTCTCCTAGTAAACTTAGGAGCTTGGGGTTTGTGTTTTATAACATATTTGTTGAAGCTTTTATTATAACAAGGTATAAGGGCACACCTGCGGCCTGAATGCTGCCTTTTGAATTTGGACTGTTGGGACTCTGAGAAAGGAAAGTGTGCAAACAAGGGGAGGGGAGGAGGAAATCTGAGGGACTGTGTACCTACCCAACTTTTAAACGAGCCATGTGCTTTTGTAGTCTGGTGTAGTCTGTTCTACTCAGAGACTAAACGGTCCTTCAGAGAGCTTACGAGACTAATGCCTTGGCCATGGTGTTGCATGCCTTTGACCCCAGCACTCGGGAGGCAAAAGCGAGTGAATCCCGTGAGCTCCTGACCCCTGGTCTACTTAGCATGCTTCAGGCAGCCCTGGCTGCTTAGTGAGATAGTGTCTCCAAAAAAACCAAAAATCAATGCTTTTCTCTTAAAAATACAATAATACAATACAGAAATTTGTATATTAAAACAAAGGTAAAGTTACTTAATCTACATATGTAGTCAAAACATATTTGAAGATTTTTGCATGTGGATAAAATTGTTATAGTTACCATTGATTTGGTATTAGGGCTTGTTTCCCATTGTAATAAGAAGATGGCTCAGACTTTCAAGTTCATCTAGCATAGTTAAGCTGTTACTTAATTTAGTATAAATTTATTACTGTTAAAAAGAATATCTTCCTTGGTAAGTTTTTCTTTTATAAGCAGTATATTTTAATGGCTAGAAGCATAGCCTTTCTCATTAGACAAATTTGAATTTGAATCTCAGTTCTGTTGCTTAAAAACTGTATAACTTTGGCTTAAATCGATTCTCTCTCTGCATATCTGTTTTATCTACTCTGAATGGTGGAATGTTTATAGCCACAATAGCAGTAAACTGCCTAAAATGGGGCCTGCCGAGTTCCAGGCAGCCAGTGAGCACCTGCTGTTCTCATCCCCATTACTAGTATTTTAAATGTTTAAGATGACATATTTGCAGAGTCCATTTTTATACTGAAAACATATCTCTTGTTTTTCAGAAAGCACTCCTGAGCTGCTCTTAGTGCCATCTTGTAATGACACAAATGAAGCACAAACCATGCCAAGCAGATGCTTTAGGAAAAGGCATAAAAGTGATGATGAATCTCATTTGCAGCAGCAAATGCCTTGGGGAAACAGGAACCGTAATCTTAGTGGTGGGGTACTGATGAGATTTATGCTGAACAGAATTAACCAGGAAACAAACCCTGGAGATATGGTTGAAAAGTTAGGCGCTGATGCAAAGATTCTTTCAAATGTTATCTCAAAAAGCACAAGACCAAATAGTCTTGATATTGGAAAGCCACCAGTAAGATCAAAAAGAGACAGCCTGGAGAAGGAGTCTAGTGACGATGACACACCTTTCGATGCTTCTAACTGCTTGGATAAAGTGGAGTCTCCTGTTATTTTTGACTTAGAAGATTTAGACACAGAAACAGATGGTTCAAAAGTGGGATGTGTCGCTGCACAAAATCCCAAGAGGCTTCAGCGAATGAACAGCAGCTTTTCAGTAAAACCGTCTGAAAAAACAGATGTTGTAACAGGATTTGACCCTCTCTCGCTCTTGGTTGCTGAGACTGAGCAGCAGCAGAAAGTAGAAGAGGAAGACGATGAAGACGACAACAAGAGCATCTCAACGCCATCTGCCAGGCGTAATTTAGCTGAAGAAATTGAGATGTACATGAATAACATGAGCAGTCCTTTGACAAGCCGTACACCAAGCATTGATTTACAGCGAGCATCTGATGAGAAGTTAACCAATAAGAAAAGTCCAACATTGGTCAAGGCCTGCAGAAGATCA